>NW_024040040.1:2317348-2783625 GCF_014851395.1 Micropterus salmoides
CGACCATTTGGTTTTGGGTCTCAACGTACACGAGCCACGCTCCAGGCCTGCAACGTTGTCTCAAGTGGTTTTGCTGGCTGTATGTGTGAGTGTTATAGTGTGGGCCCATGATATTTTTACAGTTAAAGTGCATTGTGGTGAATTGGTGTTATCTTGCCACAGAAACTGTGAATTACCTCAGACCTTGTGTGAAAGGAGGGAAACTTCATATTTGATTTATTGTATATTGCACCAGTTGTTTATTTGCATTTATTTTATTTAATATTTGTCCAAAGAATAAGATAACTCTTTAATATACCAGAGTGCTGTTTATTTGAAAGCCAGTTACCATATTTGAGTTTCACATTTTGACTGCAAGAGAAGCTAAGATAGTAGACGCTGGGATTCAGTGTTGATATTAAGAAACTATATTCTAAAAGAACAGGGCCCTGCCAATATTACTTTCTAGAGCACATGTGTCAAACTCAAGGCCCGCGGACCGAATCCGGCCCGCCACGTCATTTTAAAGCTTAAAAGATTCATGATTGTCCTAAAATAAAAGTTTATGCTGCTTTAAAGCGTACATAATGAAAAAACTACATCTCCCACAATGAATGCAGATTTTGTGACCAGCGAATTGACGGTATCCCGCTTCTAGATTGCGGTCTTTCAACACCCGCGTTTAACTAGGGTTTTTTAATGGCCGTCTTCTCACGCTGTCATGCCGGACTCACACAAACAGCCTGCAGCAGAGCCGCTGGTAGACTTCTGCATTGTAAACATTATAAACCTGAAGCACAGTTTGGCTCTGTTTGGGACAGTGAGTTGGACATTATCGGATCTGCAGAAGTTAACATGAAGATTTGCGCCAAGATTTCTGCCTGATCACAAGTGTTGGTTTCGGTTTGTACCTCGCATGAAGTGCGCAGTGCAGTTAAGTCTGAAGGGGAGCACAGCAGAGTATAGGTCAGGTAGACTTTAAGAGATTAAATAATGATGTTAGTCTCATAATATTACGATTTTCTCTGGATATATAAGAGAACAAAGATATGAGGGAGAGATTCTGAATGTGCAGAAAGTTTTGAACATGAGCAGAAAACTTGCTCCAGGAGTTTAGAAATTAATTGAAATTAAATAATTTAGCATCAAGGTAAGAAGGTGCCCAAACAGATAACTTTTCAGTTTGTTTATAAATCTTTTTGTTTGAATCAAGCAAAATAAATATTTTTTGTACCAATTTATAATCATTTATTATGTAACTAACAACTATAGAGGATAATGAAGAAGGAGCAGGCTACAATATATGTTTATACAGTCTTACAGTTCCAGCTGGCCCTTTGAGGGTAACCAAAATGCTTATGTGGCCCGTGGTGAAAATGAGTTTGAGCTGGATGTCACCATAACAAACATGTTGCTGTGTCAAAGTGGCGGGCGGCGCCCCGTCATCACAAGCCAAAGAAGAAGCAACATTTAGCTTTGAGTTTTCTCAGCAGATCTAAAAGGACAAAAGTCAATTCTGCCCTTTTCTGCTTTTCAGCCTCACACAGGCAAAACTGCGGACAGGCAGCAGAGATCTAACTTTAGTTTAGAGCGGCTGTTTGGCCCCCAGGCCTCGCAGCAGGAGCCCAACAATATCCACATGGATATAAGAAGCTTCAGTCAGCATGAAGAAATCCCAGCCGTCTTTAAAATCCACATCACATGAATTTTTCCAGCAGAGCAGGAAACTGATGGTGACTTTGTCACTTTCAGGTCTTCAGAGATCTCCCTGCCGGTTCAGTCCGCATCGGACGGCTCCGACGGCTGCCGCTTTGCTTCTGGCCAGACAGGAAGTGGAAAGACTTCCACCATGGAGGGAGTTTGATGTGAGTAGAGGTGTCGTCCCCAGAGCAGCAGCAGAAAACTGGGAGCAGAGAAACTGGGAGGTTAGGGTGTACTGCCACGCATGTGAGTCCATCCAGGGAAGGAGGTAGTAGTACTCAAAGTACAGACTTCTACTGTGAAGTCTACTGCATCATTAGAAGGCCTCATTTTAAAGCTGCACTAAGTGTTGGTGGCCACCTGGGGGCAGCACTGATCACTGACAGATCCCTTTGAACTTGATGAGATGACAGACTTGTTAGGAACAGCCGGTTTCCACTTGCTGCTGTTCTGGAGCAACATTCTCCTTCATTTGGAGTCGTGTTTGTGGCCCCTGATGGAGGTGAGTCCAGTATTCCTTCTTCTTTGAAGCCTTTGTGCTCTTTAGCTGCTAAACGCTCCACTGTGTTCACCAGCTGCTCTGCTGCTTCTTGAAAGGAAACTCGGTAGACTTTCTATCAAAGGATGGTTGTTTTTTTTTGTTTTTTTAATATTTTTTATTTTATTTAGAGAAACAGGGACAACGTACTATAAACATTAACCTCAAAGGGGAAGATGCATTGTACCTGGTTTTAGCTCAAGAGCTCATTTTCACCCGTAGTCCCTGGGCAGGCTGATGTTAAGTTAAGTGTTCATTGCTTCAGCAGGACGGTCACATTAGTCAGCTTAGTCTGCTTCACTCTCACATTTTCTTCTTTCTGCTCACATCTTTTTGCTCTGCTTTCTATTTGGACTCGTTTTGGAGATTTCCATGAAAGGACATGAAAACGAAGTGTTGCATCCAGGTGCATCTTTATTCTGACAGAGATTTCCATTCCATACTAGATGGCATTAGTATGTTTAAGATGTTTTAAAGGTTTTAAGGTGGTTAGTAGTTTAAGATGGTTATAAATTGGTATTCAGAGGTGGAATTAGGATTTTAAAGCAGGGTATGAAGTTTAAAGGTGGTTTTATTGCGGGTTTATAGATGTTTAGATTTTTCTGTCTTTGTGGCCGAGCTGGATCTAGACCGGTCTGGCTCATCCTCCTCTGGGTCCCAGCATCCCGCGCTCCACACCGTGCTGGTCCGACTGCTCCAAGTGCAACAAGGAATAATCCTGAAGTCAGCCAATAAAATCACTACTAAAGTAGAAGGTAAACTGAACTCCGGTTTCTGAAACAAAACGTCGGCATCCTCAGTGGGAGCAACACTCCTGTTTCCTTTGGGTATTTAAAGCTCAGAGTTTCGAAATCTGCTCTGAAAATGATGTTGTTAGCCACGCTGATACCAACAGTGATGTGTTCAACACAAACATTCATCTGGATGGAAGTGGACTCCCAGAGAAACTAGCATGATCACTGCCCTCCAGTGGTCACTGTCAGTAACTGCAGCACTGAAATTATTCCACATTCACTGCATTATTTTAGCACTAATGTTCGTCAGGCTGATGAGCACGCTCTATATGTGAACACAGAGATTATTAAAGTGCTACAAACACTGAGCTTCTTTCTAAACTGACTGAGATGGACTCCTAGATGTGGCCAACAGGACTCACACTTATTAGGATCAATATGTACTAATTAGTATTGATGAGGTGATGAGGATTAGTGACAGTCCATAACAGTATGAGCATCAGTATTTCTAATAAAAATAATGCATTACATTTATATAGCGCTTTATCATGGAAACTCAAGGTGCTTTAGAAAGAAGGTGGGGGGGGGGGCTCATCTCAACCACCACCAATGTGTGGCGCCACAGACGTTTTATAGAGGAGACTTTAACAATCCTCAATACAACTCTATGGGGAAAGCCTGAAATGCCAAAGATGGCAGTTATCCTGATCCTCCCGCTAGAAAGCCAAACTTATGTCAGACAGTTTGGTTTCACTGACGTAAGGGGTCTGCTTAACGAGTTACTTCTTCTATGCATGCGCAGTAGTGAAACGTTTTCAGCGATTTTTATTAGATTTTACTGCTGATTCTACTCATGTTTCTGTCCCAGGGACCAGTTAAAGTGCAGTTCTGGCTCTCTGCCCATTCATTCAGATAGGAGCCTGGTCTTGTTAGTCCAAAATAGCTGCCCGGAGTCTGTTGCCAAGATGGCTGCCGAATGGCATGATTTGCTTATAACGACTTTGGTGGCACCCACCTGGGTAATGCACCGCAGCACTTTTACACTACACTCACATTCACCATTCACACACTGAGCCTCAGTGCTCAAACAGAGGCCAACATTCACACACTCTGTTAGGAGTGTGGTTTTGTGTTCATGTCTTTCCTGTTTTTGGATTCTGTGTTCCTATAGCTTTATTTGATCTTGTCATGTTTAGGTTTTGTAGTCTAGTCCTTTATTCATTCACATGTTTTCTTAGTATCTGTAGTATCTTAGTTCAGTCTGTTTTTCCCTGTTAGTTTATTGGTGTCTCTGTCTTCCCTGCTGTCTCTCTGTGTCTCGTTAACACTGATCCCAGTCACCTGTGTTGCTCCCGCCCTGCTCGTTAACCCTGTGTATAAATGTTTGGTGTTTCTGTTCATTCCCTGTCCGGTCATTGTTGTGTTCAGATGCTCTGCAGTGTGTTATGGTTGCTATTTGTCTTGCCTGCCTGTACTTCTTTTGTTCTGTGGATTAAAGATCATTACTCGTTTCTCTGGATTTTCTGTTTACCTTTTGTTTGGATTCTCTGGATTCAGCCACTACATTGTAAGTGTACTCTCTTTTTGTTGGATTAAACCCTTTGAACTGTACCTGCCTGTTTCCAGTCTGCATTTGAGTCCACCTACCTCCTGCCTCACCACATGCATCGCATGACACACTGGGGCAATTCAGGGTTCAGTATCTTGCTAAAGGACACTTCAACATGCAACCTGGAGGAGCCGGAGATTGAACCGCTGGCCTTCCTATTAACAGGCAACCCACTGTCCACCTGACCCACAGCGACCAACGTAGAATGTGTCCAACTTGACAGTGTAATTTTTTATACCTCGCCCCTGTAGCTCATGTTTGACTTTCAAGTCAGCTATATTATTAGGGCCTGAGGGACAACCACCCCCTCAACACCTCTTCCAGGAGCAACTTTGTATACCCAGGAGGTATCCCATCCATGTCCTAGCCAAGCTCAAGCCTGCTTGGCTTCATTCATTGAGCAGAAGCAGGCTACAGGTTAGCAAATATGCGTATTTGTGCTAGTTTCTCCCATTAACAGTCCAGTTCCATCCGGATGACTGTTTGTGTTGAACACATCAGTATAGTTGTTTAATGACGTGGAAAGAAGAGAGTTACCATGGTAACGTTTCTTATGAACAGGCTGAGCTCAGCCTGTTTCCTGTTCAAACTTTACTTCCCTTCCTCTTTCTTCATGGAGCAGCTTCTCTTCTCCGTGTGAAGGTAACGTAACTGACATGTTTGACTCTTTAATGACTCTTTGCTTGTCTTGTTGCTAACTGCTGTTAGATTGTTGCAGTAAAAACAAGTTGTTAAAGTAACTCTTAACTTTGATTAACAAACTAAACTAACAGGAGGAACTCCTCCATGTTGTGGATATTTGGGCTGTAAGCGGTGGAATAAGAGCAGCAGTGAAGTCAATTGGTCCTCAGGAGTTAAACAATAAGTCACTGTGTAGCTCCACTTACTGATGACTGAAGGCAGCTTTTCCTGAAAGAAGCCTGTGGAGGAGGCGGAGACAAGCCGCTGCTCTCCCGCTGTCTGAGCCACTAACTGTGGCTTCGCTCGGCCAGACAGCCACTGAAGAACAGCTGTTAGCGTCGGTAATTGCTGTCAGTAGATTTACCTGCAGGACTAATGTGGACAGTCTGGAGGCAGAAGGGGCCTCCCATCTTTCTGAAGGCTCAGTAGCTTCTTCACAGAGACCTTGAACTTCTTTACATCAGTTTGAACTTAAATCTGAATGTAAGTGAATAATCAAATTACAATTAAATTACAATTACAATCATCTTTAATATTTTTCACAGTAGTGAAAAGTAATTAAGTACTCCAGTACTGTACTTATGTACAACCTGAAAGTATTTTCTCTTCATTTTTCTGCTCCTTTCCACTTCTGCTTTGAGCCTGTGGGGATGTTGAGTAACCTCTTGTTTCTAGAAATAAGTGGTGACTCAATTTCCCCAAAAATGTTTTTTCAACTTCAGTCAATTAAGCATGTTTAAGTTCAAAAACTGTTCTTTGGCTGTTCAGATTTTCTTATGTTCAAGGAATCATGATTCCTGTGTCTAAACAATTACGGACTATGGAAGTCACTAGAAGCAAAACTTTAGTACCAAGTCCATGCCAGAATTCTGAAAACACGACTAGTTTTTCTAGTACCGTACTGTAGGTACTGGTGAAAGATGGCGTCAAGTCCAGCGTCAGCTTCACCTCAACTTGTCAAAAAGAAAAACCGCAAGAGACGTGTTTGGAAACCGGGTGAAGTTATTTTAATATTTAACATTTGTCGGTTTTCTTGGCTGTTTACTTAAACAGCTCCGTTTCAAAGCCTGGACTTCTCCCAGTTTTCGGATATGTTGGAGAACTAATGTAGGCAGATGTTTCACAGTTTGATCAACTCAAAATCACCACTGATAATGATGCAGTTTGTTGCGCTAATAGCTAAATGTCTGTCCAATTCACCTGTTGCTGTAGGAGGAGTTAGGCACCGTCTGAAAAGGTCAATACGATCCATTTCAATCATCGATAACTGTTTGTTTTTCAACATAGAAATAGTGACCACCCTGAAACATTACAAACCTGAGAGTTTGTGGGGGTGGGGGGGGGGGGAAATACATTGACAGTAAACCACTCATCTGTTCAGGACATCCTGTCACAGCTTTAAGTTGTTCTTTGTAAGGTTAAATGTTTTTATTAAAGGAGTTCATGTTGAAGTACATGAGATTTATTATATTGTCCTTTACCGTAGTATTGGGTTGGGTATAGAGAATCGTGGAATTTCACTGGTAGTGGTACCAACTACTAAATTTCTACTAAAGTTTTATACAGTTAATCAACAACAGAGAGGGAGATGGTGAAAAAATAGTTCTCTGCTGCAGAAATGGAGGTGCTTGTGAGGTGGAAGTTAGAAATACAAATTGTTTGATGCAGAGAGTTTAATAGTATATTATTATTTCCAAAAGGGGCTTTAAGCAGACAGGTAAACTTTATCTATTGTTGATCACACCAGACACACCTGTCGGCTAACTCCCACTGCTAACAGCTGGCTGCCAGAAACCTTTGAGGGGTTCTAGCCTACTTTGTATTTGTACCAGGAGGACGCAGTTCCATCAGGTTGGTCTGCCTAATGCAACTGACTTTGTTTCCTGACTTTACTAATTTACACAATCCATATGTGCAGTACGGCTGTGCGATATGGCAAAAATTCATAAGGGTGGAGTAAGTTATTCTGGAGAAACCCAACACCATGAAAAATACCATCCCAGAGTGAACAACGACACAGTGAGTAATGTAACTAATGGGTTGTGGATTAGCAAAGTGACACTATTTGCTGCTGTAACGTTAAGAGAGGACGAGACCAGAGCAGAACAGCAGCTCCTGACAGCGACACTCACAGCTCTCCTGCTGCTAACATTACAGCTAGCATCATAACAACTGTCTTGTTGAACTGTAAAGTAAGCTAAATGTCCGTGTGCAAGTCATTTAACGTTACGTGACACACACGTCACGGCTGGCACTGCAGGATAGTGTTGTGTGGCCCGTCCATTACTTTTTAATGCAAATTTCTTCCCTGAAACACCAGCACGTGTAGAAGAACCGACCGTGGTGGTCAAACGAACAGGAGGTACAGTGAGGTGAGTACAAGAAGAAGACCTAAGAGTACGAGTGGGTGTGTTAATATGAAGGAGGTCAGTGAGGGACAGAGGCGAGGTTGTGAATGGCCTTGAAGGTCAGAGTCTTGAAATCAATGCGGTATTTAACTGGGAGCAAATGAAGCTGCTGAGGTTTTTTGATTAATAGAAGGGGTTCTGGTGATGATACGAGCAGTAGAGTTGTGAACCAGTTGAAGTTTCTATATGCATTTGAGAGGAAGACCAACAGGAAGAGAATTACAATAATCAATGCGGGAGGTGACCATTGTGTGAACCAGAATGGCTGTACTAGTAGGCGAGAGAGGCTAGCCTTCCTTGTGTTGCTGCAACGTAGCAAACGGGAGGGGGGGTGGGGTTCATACAGACACTGAAGGGTACCTTTAGTATAAAATCCTTATGCTTTGTCACACAGTCTGAAAGTGTCAGTTGTGACACATTGAGATAAAAATGTGTTGGCATTTGATAAGAACTCAGAAGTTTCACAATGTAACATCATTAAAGCATTATGGCTTTCCTGCAGATCTTCACTGAACCTCACTGTGGACATTTTTGTACCTAAGGTGCTATGTGATGAATGATTGTGTTCTCAATACCTCAATAGGGACATTTTTGTCCCTAAGTTACCAAAAGGTATAAATAAAAGAAAGGAACCAAACGTTTGAAACGTCCTTTCCTGATGCCATTAGTTAGGAATTGACATGTGATTTTGGGACAGATCTGGCCATGTCCAGTCTATTTACACGCTACTTCCTTTTTCATGGCGAATCATCAGAATTGAACGCCACGCCATGGCCACACTGTTTGATCAATCAAAAAAGCTTTGCAATTTCAAATTGCAAGGCCGTTAAGGTCGTGCTGCCCACATTTGAAGTCGATTGGGTTAAAGCTGTTGGACAAGTTCGTTAAAGTGTGGGAGCTATAAATGAGGGTAGATCAGACAACCTATGCAATATGGACGACTTCCTGTTGGGTTTAGCATATGGCTCCAAGAGACTTAAGTCCTGGCATTGTACACGTGCATACAAAATTTGATAGCTCTAGGTGTATCAGACAACTGGGGTTGCTACTTTGAAATCTTGCAGGGGCTGCTATAGAGACGTTTTTCCAAACACATGCCCTTGAACAGTATCAGACAACAGAGCACACCCATTCTGATGTCTGTGCAAGGTTTTGTGAGATTTCAAGCATCCTAAGCCTCTCAAAATACAGCTTCCTGTTTCGTGGCAAATCATGCATTGCCATGGCAACACCGTTTGACAGGGATCTGGTGTTTTCTTCGCCTGAACTAATTATGCCTGCATAATAGGTGGATTTGACTATTGAAAGATTGTCCTTGTAGTTGAGAATGTGGTTTTTGTACATTTCTTGGTGCACAACAAGTCCAGTTTTCTTGGAAAGGTGTTCCAGGCGAGGACCTTTTACTTTGAGCTGCCGTGGTTCTTATATAAACCACTGAGCAGAATGGGTGAAGGAAAATAAAATGTTAAAATACAACAGTATTTCCTGCAACATGTTTGTCACATGTTGTCGTGAGTTTACAGACTGTTCTCCCTCATTCAGTAACTAACCTGTTCTTCTTCTTCTGCTGCAGTGTTTTTGCAGGTTGTGGATGTCAGTGTCTGAAGCTGCTCTGAAAACTCTTCTATCAGACTGCAGACCTTCTTTGACACTACCACCAGCTTCTCACTGGCAGCACTGCACTCAGGTCATCCTGACGCTTCTGGATTTGGATTTGAAGGTATGAGGGTGTGACAGCTGTCGGTCAGACGAACACAGACACCATCAGCATCTGTCAGTGTCTGCAGGTGAAGGTAGAAAGTCTCTCTGACTTTAACAGGTAAGAACCTGACCGGTAACATGACACACTTTGGAAGAAATTCTCTTCATTCTTCCATCTCTGGTATTTACTGTTCTAGATCTGAATATTCATGAATTCATTCACTAATTATTCTCTGATCTGTGAGTTTTTGGCCAAAATTAGGCTTTTCATGTTGAGTTTAGTCCGATTGAATCAGTAGCAGGAAACCAGTTAGATTTGAGTCTGAGCTGACTTCACTGCTGAGACATGTGGGAGAGTCAGAACTGGTCTGAGAGCCTGAGTCCTTTTTATTCTGACTGAAACCTGATCAGCTGGTTTTCTCTCAATATTACACGAACAACAACCAATCAGAGACATATTCATCCCCATCAGCCTTAGCGGTTTTTTTTTTTGGTGTTGTGAGCTGTGCTGCATGGCTAAAGACAACAGCTAGCTTTCATTTCAAGAACTAAAACCTGTTCTAATGAATGAATGATTGAATGAATCTGTCAATTTATTGGCATCCTGCTAACATTTTCCGTTTCGTGGTGCTTTATATAAAGTATATAGCTATAAGTATTTCTGATTCTCATTTAACTCAAAGATGGATCTCTTTATTTGAATGAAGTGTAAGCATTGTGCCACTTCCACAGAGCAGCAAGCAGGAGCTCTGACTGGCCTGACTCAGCCCACAAATACTACAAACGACAAACACAGCTCTGAAACATTTATGTTACTGTTTTCCTTCAGGTAAAATTACTGCCTGACTTTAACAGGGAGACACGATGACGGCAAAGGACCTTTTGAAGACTCTGGAGGATTTAAGTGATGAAGAATTCACAAAGTTCAAATGGTATCTAAAGCAGCCTGACATCCTGGAAGAATGGAAGGGAACCATCAAAGTGTTTAAGCTGAAAAAGGCAGAAAGGCAGGACACTGTGGATCTAATGGTGAACGCCTATAATCTTCATGGAGCTCTGAAGGTGACCAAGAAGGTCTTAGAGGAGATACCCAGGAACGACCTGCTGCAGAAACTGCCAAAAACCAGCTCAGGACCAGAGGTTAGAGTTTTACATTTTGCAGTTAATACGGGCGACATGATAAAATTTGAGGCCTGATCTCATTATGAGAAAAGGTTGAAAGTTATCAATCATTATTGACTGAGAGGACAGAGGCATGATGCCGCTGCTTGATTCTCTTTTATTTCCTCCTTGATTTGAGACACTGAGATTAATGTCACTGAGTAATGTGGATGGTTTTATTGTTAGTGTGGTATTTAATGCTTTGAGTAAATAACCAATGAGATGTCCTGATGACATGCAGGTAAGTTTGACATGTTGATGGATTTAAAATAAATAAGTAGTTTCCTGCATCAGAAATGCATCAATGCTATCAAAATGTATGAGCTTTTGTAAATACTGCGGTAACATTTGCTATCAAAATAAAGGACTGCAATAAAGTGTGATAAAAGTTTGCTATGAGATGTTTAGGATCATTCTCATGTGATGGTTTTCTTGCCAGCAGCCAAAACCGTTATCTTGTGTGTGTGTGAAATGCTGCTTTATTTTCAGTTACACAAGGAAGACAAAGTGTAGTTTTTAATCTAAAAACATTAAGTGTAAATAAGTTTCACATTCTCTGTGAGAAGTTTTAACTTCATTATACCTAAGTGAAAGACAGCAGAACCTGATCAGAGTTGGTCGAAGCAGCTTCAGAAAGCAGCTTCAGAGTATCTGCGGGTTTTAAAGTCAGAAACGACATTCAAGCCTAAAGGGGGGCAAATTATTGGGGGGCATTACGAAGATGAGCCTGGTTCATCAAGACACACTAACTGCCAACCCTGATGATCTTTGTTGTGTGTTCATTCAGGAAATCCCGATGCAGATTGTCAGCGTGAACTTAAATCTAAGTTGGAGAAGAAGTTCCAGTGTGTGTTTGAGGGGATTGCTAAAGCAGGAAACCCAACCCTCCTGAACCAGATCTACACAGAGCTCTACATCACAGAGGGAGGGACTGCAGAGGTCAATTATGAACATGAGGTCAGACAGATTGAAACAGCATCCAGGAAACCAGACAGACCAGAAACAACCATCAGACAAGAAGACATCTTTAAAGCCTCACCTGGAAGAGATGAACCAATCAGAACAGTGATGACAAAGGGAGTGGCTGGCATTGGGAAAACAGTCTTAACACAGAAGTTCACTCTGGACTGGGCTGAAGACAAAGCCAACCAGGACATACAGTTCACATTTCCATTCACTTTCAGAGAGCTGAATGTGCTGAAAGAGGAAAAGTACAGCTTGGTGGAACTTGTTCATCACTTCTTTCCTGAAACAAAAGAAGCAGGAATCTACAACTTTGAAGAGTTCCAGGTTGTGTTCATCTTTGACGGTCTGGATGAGTGTCGACTTCCTCTGGACTTCCACAACAATGAGGTCCTGACTGATGTCACAGAGTCCACCTCAGTGGATGTGCTGCTGACAAACCTCATCAGGGGGAAGCTGCTTCCCTCCGCTCGCCTCTGGATAACCACACGACCTGCAGTAGCCAATCAGATCCCTTCTGAGTTTGTTGACATGGTGACAGAGATCAGAGGGTTCACTGACCCACAGAAGGAGGAGTACTTCAGGAAGAGATTCAGAGATGAGGAGCAGGCCAGCAGAATCATCTCCCACATCAAGACATCACGAAGCCTCCACATCATGTGCCACATCCCAGTCTTCTGCTGGATCACTGCTACAGTTCTGGAGGAGGTGTTGAAGACCAGAGAGGGAGGAGAGCTGCCCAAGACCCTGACTGAGATGTACATCCACTTCCTGGTGGTTCAGTCCAAACTGAAGAAAACCAAGTATGATGGAGGAGCTGAGACAGATCCACACTGGAGTCCAGAGAGCAGGAAGATGATTGAGTCTCTGGGAAAACTGGCTTTTGAGCAGCTGCAGAAAGGCAACCTGATCTTCTATGAATCAGACCTGACAGAGTGTGGCATCGATATCAGAGCAGCCTCAGTGTACTCAGGAGTGTTCACACAGATCTTTAGAGAGGAGAGAGGGCTGTACCAGGACAAGGTGTTCTGCTTCGTCCATCTGAGTGTTCAGGAGTTTCTGGCTGCTCTTCATGTCCATCTGACCTTCATCAACTCTGGTGTCGATCTGCTTACAGAAAAACAAACAACCTGGTGGTCCAAAGTGTTCAGAGGCAAATCAAAACATCTCTACCAGAGTGCTGTGGACAAGACCTTACAGAGTCCAAATGGACACCTGGACTTGTTCCTCCGTTTCCTCCTGGGACTTTCACTGCAGACCAATCAGAATCTCCTACGAGGCCTGCAGACACAGACAGGAGGTGGGTCAAAAACCAATCAGGTGACAGTCAAATACATTAAGCAGAAGATTGAAAGACTCCATCTGCAGAGAAAAGCATCACTCTGTTCCACTGTCTGAATGAACTGAATGATCGTTCCTAGTGGATCAGATCCAACAGTCCCTGCATTCAGGAAGACTCTCCAGCGATAAACTCTCTCCTGCTCAGTGGTCAGTTCTGGGCTTCATCTTACTGTCATCAGAAAAAGATCTGGATGTGTTTGACCTGAAGAAATACTCCGCTTCAGAGGAGGTTCTTTGAGGCTGCTGCCCGTGGTCAAAGCCTCCAAGAAAGCTCTGTAAATGGGATTTATTCATCTATACATACTCTGCTAAATTTAAACAAGAGAAAAAAATCAGTGTGTTATTACTTGTTTCCTTCTTGTTGTCTCTCCAGACTGAGTGGCTGTAACCTGTCAGAGAGAAGCTGTGAAGCTCTATCCTCAGTTCTCACCTCCCAGTACTCTAGTCTGAGAGAGCTGGACCTGAGTAACAACAACCTGCAGGATTCAGGAGTGAAGCTGCTGTCTGCTGGACTGGGGAGTCCACACTGTACACTGGAAACCCTAAGGTCAATATTTATTAACCCTTTCAATAGTCGACCATTCAAAATCTTAAGTTTTCTTATTATTATTTAAGTCTAATATTTATTTTATGAATGCACGCACCACTATTTTGAAAGTACATGTATTTATTCTTAATGTTTTTACATTAATGCTAAATTTAAAGAGATTAGCATTGTCATTGTGAGCACACTGGTGTTACCATTTAACTAGTACAGTCTCAGAGAGCTGCTGGCATGGCTGTGGACTCTTTATTGTAGACTCAACATTCAACAGTGACATTGTTACTGTTATCTCCCTGAGTCAGTTATTGTATTATTTATTTATTTGATAACAGTTTCCTCCAGACCATCACAACTGGACCCTCAGATGATTGGCCATGTGTTGGTTTCTGTGTTTGCAGGCTGTCAGGCTGTCTGATCACAGAGGAAGGCTGTGTTTTTCTGGCCTCAGCTCTGAGCTCCAACCCCTCCCATCTGAGAGAGCTGGACCTGAGCTACAATCATCCAGGGGGACTCAGGAGTGACGCTGCTGTCTGCTGGACTGGAGGATCCAGAATGGAGACTGGGCACTCTCAGGTATGAAGAAGCCTGCTGCAGCCACAGACAGTCAGTCTAATAGAGGAGGTCTTTTTGGCTAATGGTGGGTTTGAATGTTGTATGAAGAGTCACACATGTCATATAAAATAATAATAATAATAATCCTTATTTGTAGAGCACTTTTCAAAAACAAGTTACAAAGTGCTTTAACAAGTGTAAAGAATAATACAAAAAAAAGATAAGAGCATGAAAATTTAATATAAAATTAGTAAAATAAATAAAAGGGATAAAATAAAGTCAAATAAGATCGGGAAAAGCTCTCCTATAAAAGTATGTTTTAAGAAGGGACTTAAAAGAGTTCACTGACTCAGCCGACCTGATTTCCTCGGGCAGGCTGTTCCAGAGCCTCGGGGCCCTGACAGCAAACGCTCTGTCCCCTTTAGTTTTCAGTCGAGACTCTGGAACAGACAACAGACCTCTGCCCGAGGATCTCAAGGTACGTGCTGGTGCGTATGGGACTAAAAGGTCAGAAATATAACAAGGCGAGAGGCCATGAAGAGCTTTAAAAGTGATCAATAGAATTTTAAAGTCAATTCTAAAACATACTGGGAGCCAGTGTAATGAAGCTAAAATAGGAGTAATGTGGTCATATTTCTTTGTTCTGGTTAAAAGCCTGGCAGCTGAGTTCTGGACAGTCTGGAGTCGATCAATAGATTTTTGGGTTAAACAGGTGAAAAGGCTGTTGCAATAATCCAGGCGTGATGAGATGAAGGCGTGTAAAATGGTCTCGGTGTCCTTAAAAGTTAACATAGATCGAATTTTAGCTATATTTCTAAGTTGATAAAAACATGATTGAACAAGCTTTGTGGTGTGCTGCTCGAAATTTAAATTACTATCAAACCAAACACCAAGGTTCTTTGCCACAGGCTTAATGTGATTTACTAGGGAACCAGCAGATGGCAGTATTTGATTTGCCATCTGCTGGGACCCGATGACCAGGATTTCTGTTTTGTCTGAGTTCAGCTGGAGGAAATTATTTGACATCCATTTTTTAACTTCACAAAGGCAGTTGTTAAGTGAACTCAGCATTCCAGGGTCTGTGGATCTGACTGGCAAGTATATTTGTGTGTCATCAGCATAAATATGAAAAGAAATGCCATGTTTATGGATAATATGTCCAAGGGGAAGCAGATACAAGGAAAACAAAATGGGTCCTAAGACCGACCCCTGAGGCACACCATATTTAACTGGACAGAATGAAGAGACATAGTTGTTTACAGACACACAGAACTTCCTATTTGACAGGTAGGATGAAAACCATTCTAGAGCAGTACCAGAGATCCCCACCCAGTGCCTCAGTCTGTCTAACATGATGTTGTGATCAATGGTGTCAAAAGCAGCGCTAAGGTCCAGGAGTACAAGGACTGAGCACATACCTTCATCAGCAGACATTAAAAGGTCATTGGTGACTTTAAGCAGGGCAGTCTCAGTGCTGTGGTACTTCCTAAAACCAGACTGAAACTTTTCAAATAATTTGTTATTTTCCAGCACAGTGAGCAGCTGTTTGGACACAATTCTTTCTAGAATCTTTGCAGTAAAAGGCAGTTTTGAATTGGTCTAAAATTATGTGGGAGGGAGGGATCTAAACCAGGTTTCTTTAAAAGTGGGTTCACGCAAGCCGTTTTAAAATAATCAGGGACACAACCAGTAGATAGGGAGCTGTTGAAAACAGAGATCAAATGGGGCCCAACAGAATCTATTACTTTTAGTAAAAATTTTGTAGGTATTACATCAAGTGGGCTGGAGGACACTCTCATTTGTGATACGGTTTTTAAAAGCTCAGACAAGTCCATGGGATAAAACTGGTTAAAACTCTCTTGTTGCTGGTGAGAGACCTCTAAGTAAGAGGCCGCAGGGGTAATAGAGGCTCTGATTGACACCACCTTATTGGTAAAATAAGATAAAAACAATTCACAGTCATCATTACTTTCAGCTGAGGCACAAGGAGGGGTTGGGTTTACCAGCTGATCCACAGTCTTAAACAGAAACCTGGGATTGTGTTTATGTGTAGTAATGAGTTCAGAAAAATAGTGTGTTCTCGCATCCTTAACCATTTTATTGTAGTTAATTAATAAATCCTTCAGACTGAGGTAATGGACTTGGAGATTGGATTTTTTCCATCTGCGCTCTGCTTTCCTGCATTCCCTTTTTAGGCTGCGAATGCTGTCATTTATCCAGGGTTGTTTACTAGCTTTAGACGTAGGCCTAACCTTTAGAGGAGCAGTAATATTTAGTGACGACAAGCAGATATGATTGAAGTGATCGACCAGATTGTTGGTGTTGGAATCAGACAGGTGTTGGCTTTGGCTCTGAAAGACTGCGCAAAACTTTGAAACACTTTGTTCATTAAAGATGCGACAACACACGGAGCTTGGTGAGGCGGCATGAGTAACAGGCGAATCGCAGCTAAAAACAATACATCTGTGGTCAGATATGGTCATGTCCACCAATTCCACCGAGGAAATGCTGACACCCAGGGTAAAAACCAAGTCCAGTGTATGACCACGGTTATGTGTTTGCCCTTTGACATGTTGTTTGAAGTTAAAAGAAGTGGCCATATTTAAAAAGTCAGTTGCATTAACATTGTTGGGGTCATCAACATGAATATTAAAATCGCCACAAAGAACAATTCTGTCACAATTTAAAACCAGAGTAGATAAAATTCAGGAAGTTCTGATAAAATCCTCCAGGCGGTTTTGGGGGGCGATAAATTATAACATATATGATGCAGCCCTCCAACTTTAAGAGTGAGAACTTCAAAGGAGCTAAATTCATCACAGCGTACTTGATGACATTTAAAATTTTTCCTATACACGCTCACTAGCCCACCACCACGACCACTGACCCTCGGTTGACTAAAGCAATCATATTGAGGCGGACACAGTTCAGCTAGCTGGCTATAGTCATTCATTTGCAACCAGGATTCAGTTAAAAACATAAATAAAGATAAAATCATTTAAGATAAAAGTCTTACTTGAAAGTGATCTCACATTGAAGAGAGCCATTTTAAATGAGTTTGTTCTGGGTGCTGGAGTTGGTGCAGTTGTCCTAATCCTTAAGAGATTACTATTATTTCTGTGTGGGATGTGCACATTTCGGTTTACTGGTCTATGCGTGATGATGCATAGAAAAAGAAGATCTTTGTGCAGGAGGTCTCCCAGGAGAACATCTCCTGGAACAAACATGATAATTGCATATTGGTAATAACTGATGCATTTCAGACAGATCTCTGCATATTAAAGGAACTGTCTATCAGTCTGAAAAAAACTTTTTTGTCTTCTTACCTGGAATCAACCGATTACCATTGGCATCACTGTTGCTCTTACTTTCCACATCTTTTCTAGCTCCTCTTTCAGCCCTTGGTATTTCTCAAGCTTCTCGTGTTCCTTCTTCTTGATGTTGCTGGCGCTTGGGATTTTTACAAATCAGAAACTGCATTACTAAGGGTCAGTTTGTAAACGCAGTGGTGGAATTCTTAGAAGCACCTGCATAACACGCAGGGCAGCTAGATTCTAAAAGACCTTTAACGGACTACAATGAGATATTTGTAAAAATCTCAGAACCATCTGTCAGAAAGACCTAAACTGTGAAATAACTGAAGGCGTTTGGTTGAATATCCTATCGAATACGGGGAAGTATATAAAGGAGGCTAGAGGGAAGTTCATTCAATACAAGTTAATACAAAGGTTTAACTTTACTCCTTCTAAACTATATCCAGTAGGATCGGCATACTGTCCAGTGACTTATGCTGGAAATGCCAGACAGAGACAGGAACATTTTTACATGCACTCTGGAGATGTATGTTAGTTAACCCATTTTGAGAAAGTTATACAGCACATAGGAAAATGATTACATATGACAATACCCAAATCACAGAGGCATTGCTTATTCAGGGATAAATCAGAGGTGCCAAAAATATTGAAATATGACTTTACTGTGATAATGGTAGGGGCAATAACGACCACACGACATTGTACTATAACTATGCTATCTGTTCAGTGCATTAATGTTTATTGTCTACTATACCTTGTTCCCTCACTACACTGACTATATGAAGTGTGTGTGTGTGTGTGTGTGTGTGTGTGTGTGTGTGTGTGTGTGTGTACTCAGTATGAGATCGTATATTCCCACAAGCGCACACACACCACTTCAGACAGTGTCATGTATTCAGTCTTGTGTAGTCCAGGGATACTACTATCTTGATTGCTAATGTGTGGTTATTTCATTTTACAAAAATATTTGAAGAAGAAACAATTGCATATATTAATATTTTATAGAAAAAAAGCTTTCAGTAGTTCCATGTCATGTGGGGTGACTAAAAACCAAAGCTGAATTGTAGCACTGCTGTGGACAAATGAGACAAACCTATTTTGCATGTATTTGAGTTTGTCTAAGTTTTATATTTATATATATATATATATATATATATATATATATATATATATATATATATATATATATATATATATATATATATACGTTTTTTTAACTTTGCATTTATTTTCAATAGCAGCAGAGTCAAACAGTGTCCACGTACCAATAGTAACTAATCTCACTCCTCACACACAGTGCAAGAGGAGAGGGAAAAGGGTAAACAGCAGAGCAAACCACTGTGTATTGTGAATACGTGTATGAGAGGAATGTAATGTCCATGTTTGATGCTGCTCTGACCCCCCTCCTCCTTTTAGGGTGGAGCCTGCTGGAGACCAATGGTTGAGACCAGGGCTGAAGAAGTGTAAGTGTGTTTTTCATTTGATTCATGAAAACATTCAACCATCTTCAGACTGTGACATCACTCATTCAAAGTGCCAATCAATGAACAGATGATAGATCAATAACTGCAGCTGGATTGTGTCTCGTTCTCTCATCAGATTCCTGTGAACTCACAATCGACACAAACACAGTACACAGAGGGATCACACTGTCTGACAACAACAGGAAGGCAACACGTGTGAGAGAGGATCAGTCATATCCTGATCATCCAGACAGGTTTGACTACTGGCCTCAGCTTCTGTGTAGAGATGGTCTGACTGGTCGCTGTTACTGGGAGGTCGAGTGGACAGGACCTGCTGATATATCAGTGAGTTACAGAGGAATCGGAAGGAGAGGAGACAGTAAAGACTGTTTATTTGGAGGGAATAAGTCCTGGAGTCTGAGCTGCTATATTGGTGATGTTTACTGTGCCTGGCATAATAACCAAAAAACATCCATCTCCTCCTCCTTCTCCATCTCCACCTTGATTTCTCACCTCCTCTCCTCCTCCTCCTCCTCTGGTAGAGTAGCAGTGTATGTGGACTGTCCTGCAGGCACTCTGTCCTTCTACAGAGTCTCCTCTGACACACTGATCCACCTCCACACCTTCAACACCACATTCACTGAACCTCTTTATCCTGGCTTTGGGTTCTGGTTAGGACCCGATAATTATTTCTTTGTATCCTCGCTTGTTTCCTCAGTGTCTCTGTGTTCTGTGCAGGAGGGAGAGTCTCCTCCTGGTAGAGAACAGATCAGTTGAGTCTGTACAGGATCACAGAAATCTTTCAGCTTCTTGTAATAAATCCATCAATGAACTTTGTACAAAGTGATTCAAAGTGATTGAACAGATTCCTCATTTCCATGTAAACTTCTTCCACTTCCAGTCCTTTAAAGATGGAAGCTCTGATCATTAAATGGTGGAAATGCCGTTGACTTGGACCTTCTGTCATGTGTTGCTTTGAATTCTGGCTCTTGTTCCAATAAAAGCAGAATGTTACTGTGAGTGTGTTTGTTGTCTTTCTCAGCTCAGGACTACTGACACCATTCAGCTGGAAGATACAGTATATGGCCAAAAGTTTGTGGACGCCGTTGTCTATAAAGAAATGCTTTTCCCAGTGTGTACTTTTACTGAAAGTTACTGTAAAAATATGTGACACATTTTCAGTCTCAACTCATTCAGAGCTGATTCCTGGCTGTTTGGAGACAGCTTTGAAACAGGAAGAAAACCTGTGTTGGGACATAAAATGTAACCTGGGACTCATTTTGGGGGAAAACTGTCTTTTTTTTTTTTTTATTGAAAGAAATGTTTCAACACAATAAAAACTACAGTTCGGGGGACTTTGAGTCATGACGACAGTATTTTAAACTCCTGGCTGCTGCTCTTTCAATGAAACAATACTGAAAGAAGTCTTTTATGATATTAATGACGTAGTTCAAACCAGAACAACTGACCTCTGGGTAAAATGTTAGAAATGTCTAGCTAGCAGTTAGCCACTCTGTGGGGCTGGATTCTTGACTTTTAAACTAACAAGACAAAAAGAGTGAGAGGAAATGACCGAGTTTGCTCCTCCACCGGCTCCCCTCAAGGACGGGAGCTCTGGCCCATATTATTGATCCTCTAAACAAACATGTGTCCGAGCAGGTGTGAGAATAGGAGGATTTTAAAGTCCTGTCTTCAGTTCAACATGTAAAAGCAAAGATCATTGATTGAAGTCCTGGCCACACACATGCAGTCACATCCATGAAGGCTCAGATAGGGAAATGTGTGGCAGCTCCCAAATATCTGGGGACAGTTATTGATCCAAACTGAACTCTGAAGCAAACAAAAAGGACTCCAGCATTTGTTTCCTTTGAGGAAACTGTCCTATTTCCACTCTGACTAAAGCAGCAGCACCTTATTCTATCATGGGATCTTCTTCTTTGGTGTCAGGGTTTGGAAAGCTGTCTTTAAAGACTCTCTAAATCAAATAGTTTAATGGTCTAGTGGGCTGGTTGGTGAGTCCCCGGCGTCCCTGTACACCAGACAGTTCCACGGATCATCAGCTGGCTTTGAAATGACGGCTGCCGCCCTTTGCACAGTGAATTTCAGCCTCTTCTTCTGGACGGAGGTTTATAGTCCTGAGGTGGAGAACAAAGCCGGATCAAAGCAGTTTTGTTCCAGCAGCTTCGCTCACATGAACAAGTCGTAGCAACATCGCACTGATGCTATAGAAGCTCTATATTTTTATTCTAGTGTTTTGAATGTTTCTCTGTTAAAGTCCTGATTATTGGACCACTGGAGGGCAGTAAACACTGTGATTATTTCTCAGTCAGTTTAGAAAGAAGCTCAGTGTTTGTAGCACTTTAATAATCTCTGTGTTCACATATAGAGCGTGCTCATCAGCCTGACGAACATTAGTGCTAAAATAATGCAGTGAATGTGGAATAATGTCAGTGTAAACATCAGGATTATTGTCAGTGCTGCAGTTACTGACAGTGACCACTGGAGGGCAGTGATCATGCTAGTTTCTGTGGGAGTCCACTTCCATCCAGATGAATGTTTGTGTTGAACACATCACTGTTGGTATCAGCGTGGCTAACAGCACTCATCAATACAATTCTAATAACAAGATTGATTCTTCATTGAATCCCTTTATTTGAAATCTGCTCTCAGGCTGCTGCTGGCTTTCTCTTGACGCTGCTAGAGACGACCTTTGGTTTCCATCCACAGAATATTGATCAGGAGCTTTTAAAGCTGATTGATTGGTTGATTGAGGTCAGTATTGATGGTGAAACCTTCTCTGAACAGAAGCTTGAAGACACGTTGATGCTTCTTAATAACGTCCAGAGAAACAGTCAGAGAGACGTTTCCACTACAACGGCCAATAAAGTTGGATTATTGTGTTGTTTTGTCCAATCAGGAGAAAATCTTCAACATTTCCTCTTGCGACAGCAGCAGAAGTGAATTTTCAAAGCTTTAACAGAATATATCCATGTAAGCAGCTCTTTAAGCTGACTAAGTTTAATATTGAAATAAATATGGGAACATTTTGGAAAGATGATGCTAAATCACTTCATTTAACAATAACTGTATTTCTGGCTGCGATCTCAAACCTAAAGGAAGATTGATTTGAATCAAATATTGAACATCTTGATGAGCAGCAGCTGATAATTGGCAGTTATTTTCTAAATCAGCATTTCTTCTCAGCCTGCTGCTGATCACTGATCAGTAAATTCAATCTCCACGTTGCCTTAGAAATGGATTCAGGCTCATTTCCCACACTGTTCCCAGACAGACACATGCAGACACAGCGTTTCATCTGATTGGAGCTGTGGTTTGGATTGATTCTAGTCATTGGAGAGAGGAAAACGGAGGAACTCCTCAGGTAAAGAGCTGAATATCTGTCCCAGTGAGAGACCTGGAAATCACTTTGAACAACTTGATCCTAACTGGGGGCTTTTTTACACATCATTGATGGACAGATTTCATGTGGCCAAGTTTTAGATTACTGCATGCTCTGTGTTTTAAACTGGTTTTACTGGTTTTACTGGTTCTGGACTGAGAACCAAGTGAGCTGATGAGAAACAGCTGACCCCCCCACAGGGACTACTGGAGGACAGAGGACCGGCTGCTTGTTAAACTGACTGTGGACAGGTCATTCCCAGGTAGAGGGGCGGGGCTTAGCGGTAGCGGCCTCAGATCATTGGAGGACAGGAGAAGCTGTTGTGAAGCAGAGAGCTAAAGGTTCCTAACTTGTGGCTGACGACCAGTGACCCTGTAGAGTGGACTTTTTGGGATCTAGCAGAGCTCATTTCCAGCTTCTTCATGTTTGGATGCTGACTGAATGTTACTGTAGCATGTTAGCCGTTAGCATCCTAGCCTTTAGCTCTGCTGTGGAACCAGCGCTCACTACAACTTATTGTTAACTCTTAGTCTGCAGTTCCCACAAGAAGGCTCCAGGTCCAGGTTTTGAGCTTCTGTTAGCTGATTGCAGATGACTTTTGAATGCTGTCCACAGCACTAAAGGCCCTCAGTTAAAATCCTGTGTGTGCTGTAGTGTTCACATGCTGCACTTTACTAAATGTGTGTTTGTGCAAGTTCCCACCTCACAGAGCGAGCACAGAGTGGCAGAGACAGAGCCATCGAGCCCCTAGTGGCTTCATTCAGCCGTCTGCCATCATACTAAATCATGTTAACTGAAGTGCTGAGGGCCTTAAAGCAGCTCTTGTTCACTAAACAAACTAAATCAGTGTAAATTACCGGACTCTTTAACTCACTGAATTATTTCGTGTTTTTCCAGAAGCCCAAAATCAAAGAATAAAGTAATTTTTTCCTTTTAATGGACACATGTTTTCTACTTCCAGTGAATATAATCCAGCTCATCTTATTTCTGTTATTACTGTATATATGTTATGTTGACACCTTATTTTGAAAACATATAGCATGAGCTGCTCTCTAAGGCTGCTTTCACACTGAAGGCTTTAATGCTCACTTCCCATTCATTCTAATCCACTGTTCCACTGAATGTTGGGACTTTTCTTTCTAATCTGTCTGTTTAGCTATCAGCGCTTTCATGCATGGCAACATCAGGGTGTTGTGCAGAGTGCGCTCCCTGGTGGATGGAGGCCTCAGAGCACATCCGGCTCCCAACCGGTGACCTCAAGAGGAAAACACCGAGCCAAACAGAGGAGGTGAGAATCCAGTCAGCAGAGCAGATCTCTGAAGTTAAGGAAGGCCACAGCAGCAAGTATCATCCAGAGTTTGGGATGGATTTCCTGTCTAATCAGCCAATTGCAATATAGAAAACAGAAAGCGTAATGTGTAAATGAACTGGAAGTCACCAAAGACACAAACATGTTGCTGTGTCAAAGTGGCGGGCAGTGCCCCGTCATCACAAACCAAAGAAGCAACATTTAGCTTTGAGTTGTGTCAGCAGATCTAAAATTCTTTTATGGGATTGTGTGGTGTGGGGACAGAGAGGACCCAAATGCAATGTTCAGAGGGAAGGAGGTTTATTGAGGGAGAAAGGGGTAGAGGGACTGGAGTGGAGGAAGAGGTGGATGTTGGGAAAGCACAGGCACGGGGAACCAAGGAGACAGGGGGCCAGGGAGCCGGGGAACACGGGGCCGAGGAAGCGAGGAGAGGCGAGGGAACAGGGAGGACGCCGTGAGGGAAGTCCGAGGAGGAGAGGGCCGGTGGACGAGCCCAGCCGACTGAACGGAGGACGAGGGTGAGTGTACCTGGGTGGGAAACAGACAGAGAGACAGGGTTAGGGATGGCGGCGACAAGGCACAGGGAAAATGTGAAAAAACAAGAAACACGAAAGCCTGAACACGGAGGTGGCACCGGGTATGGAGCAACGACGATCAAGCGAGGATGGGAGAGAGAGAGAGAGAGAGAGAGAGAGCACACAGGGGAGAAAACACAGGGAGGCAGGCAGGGAACAGAAAACCAAGGAAAAGGAAGAATAACTGATAAAAAGGAGAAAAAACCAGGACACTCACCGTCAGCCGGGCTGCCACCACAACAAATTCTGCCCTTTTCTGCTTTTCAATCTCACACAGGCAAAACTGCGGACAGGCAGCAGAGATCTAACTTTAGTTTAGAGCGGCTGTTTGGCCCCCAGGCCTCGCAGCAGGAGCCCAACAATATCCACATGGATATAAGAAGCTTCAGTCAGCATGAAGAAATCCCAGCCGTCTTTAAAATCCACATCACATGAATATTTTTCCAGCAGAGCAGGAAACTGATGGTGACTTTGTCACTTTCAGGTCTTCAGAGATCTCCCTGCCGGTTCAGTCCGCATCGGACGGCTCCGACGGCTGCCGCTTTGCTTCTGGCCAGACAGGAAGTGGAAAGACTTCCACCATGGAGGGAGTTTGATGTGAGTAGAGGTGTCGTCCCCAGAGCAGCAGCAGAGAAACTGTCTAAGGTCTAGTGTGTAATATTTCTGAGGATCTATTGACAGAAATGCAATATAAGATCCATAACTATGTTTTCAGTGGTGTGTGAAGACCTTACACAATGAACCGTTATGT
This sequence comes from Micropterus salmoides, assembly GCF_014851395.1. Lineage (NCBI taxonomy): Eukaryota > Metazoa > Chordata > Actinopteri > Centrarchiformes > Centrarchidae > Micropterus > Micropterus salmoides. Next base: position 2,342,073 of record NW_024040040.1, read on the forward strand.
TTTTATTACCTGAGAATGAGACATTTACATCTACATAACTGCAGGCACCCCCTGCTGTGGAGGTTGCTGTATTTTGTCATCATGTTTCTACCGTAGCTGTCAACGGACAAACAGCGCTACAGAGGTGTTTCGTCATTACAGCGTTCTTCTTCTGCTTGTGTAATTCCAGCAGTGTAGACGCTCGTCACTACATTGAATAGGTACAAAGAAGAACAAGAGTCTTCGAGCAGTCTTCTGGTTTATTAGAAGAGAAGTGACATTTGGACAAAATGAAGAGCCGACAGCCTGTGGATCTTTATACCATGAAGCCAGACGGAGTCGGGACAGCTGACGGCAGAAATCATGGATGTTGTGGATTTTCCTAGATGGAAGGCTATAATGTGGGACAGATGTTTTCAAAATGGTGCTGCAGTTGTCTGTTTTCTGCTGGACAGGTAATTAACTTTGTTTGTCAGACTTTAGGATGCAAATGAAAACTGTTGTTTGATAGCTTTAGCTAAAAGCTGGCCAACATCACAGAGAGCCGTGACATGTTTCCCCTTTCAGTGGTGTGAAATATGGATTAATTTCATGGCGCCTACTTATTCTCCAGCCTGTGGGTTGGCTTTGCCAGTTACATTAGTTAGACAATAAGCTGATCAGTAACGTTAATTGGCAGTAAAACCATAACGTTAGCTTAGAGCATGGAAGCATCAGTCAGCTAAACTTTTACTGTCCTGGTAGAAAAACAATTATTGTTAGTTGGATTGGTTTATTCTCCAGCGCTGTGCTTTGGCTTGCAGTGTTATGTTAGTTGGATTAATTTCATGTAGTGACTCTCTCTCTCAAGCTCTCTGTTTTGGATTTGTCTGTTACGTTCGTGAGAATCAGCTGATCACTAATTGGCAATAAAACAGCAGCTTCCAGCATTAAAGCTCAGATCAGCCAGCCAAACCTTTACTGCGCTGGTAGAAAAAATATGTAGTTGGATTGTAACTTCATGTAGTTCTTCTCCAGCCTCTGTTATGGCTTTGTTACGTGGACAGAAATGTGCCGTTACCTTCCTGAGACAACCAGATGATGAATACTATTAGTAATGAAACGGTAACAGCAGGGAAGCTCAGATCAGCATCTAAACTTCACATTTTACTGCCCTGGTGGAAAAAAAATTCGCAAACCCTCACCACTAGATGTCACTAGAACTTACACACTAGAACTTACACACTGTACCTTTAGGAGCGTTTGGCTTCATGCGGCGCTGTGCAGTGCTGACTTAACGTGATGCATGCTGGACTTCTGGAAAATAAGGCATGCTGGTTAGAAATCGTGTCCAACTTTAGCCGGCGCTGCAAAACGTCACCATGTCACATGACATTAAAAGTCCGCAGTTGCTTTTCTCAGGATGCACAAAGTTGGAACCACACTTTTGGCCAGTCTTGCGGTATTTTTCTTTGCAATTGCTGCAGCAATCAGCTGATCTGAGCTCACAGTAAGCTCACGCAGGTAGAATGCGTCCGACTTTACGCCGGGAATCCACTGACTCCGGCTACGGGACGTTACGGCTGTGCCGCGGTTTTGATGCGTCCATAGTCCAGCATAGCCAAGTCCACTGGAAGCGTGTCAGAAGCGTTTCAGCAGCAGAGCGTGCAGCCTGCCCCACGTTATTGACTTGTTATTAATTTGTCATTTTCGTGCTTCTACCACCTTCTTCACAGCTCTATGCGACCCCATTTCGTTCCATAAACTTCAGGCTGCATTTCCCACAAGAAGCATTTCAGAATCAGAGCGTTTTGCCTGCCTGATTTTGCTGACATGTTTAGATTTTTTTGATTTAGTAATCAGTGTTTGCATTTTGTGCTTCTACTATGATCAAGTAGGCTACGTAGTTAAATGATTTCCTTTTGTGTCAGTTTTAATCGTGTTTATTGTTTTTATACCCCAGCCCTGCTTTCACCTGCAGCTCACGTTAGTAGTGATGGCAAGTTCGACTCATTTGACAGACAGACTCGTTCATTCAAATCTCGTTCATTAAAATGAACTAATCTTTTTTTATTTTTTTGTCATTTTGTTCATTTTGTTCTCAAACACGGAAGGCTGCCTGGCTTGCTTTATTTGACAAAGTATAATGCACAAATTCACCTCTTGATTACTGTATATCATCATTATATAAACCCCCCTGGGCCCACAACCATATTCAAACCATGTAAAAATAGACTATTTTGTCAATATGTAATCACCACTACTTCGGCTTCCATTTTCACAATCTTTCCTGAGTATACAACCAGACCAGCCATATAAAGGCTTATGTATATAATTACTATCATTATCTCTGAAGTGCTCATTCATACAGCAGCCTAACGTCCCTATCCATGAGTAAAATATTAATATCAGATTGGCAGTAAATATATAGAAGTAATAAGCTTGATACACTATATGAATAAACACACTCTTATTAAAATTCAACCAATTTAATAATAATCCGGATCAAGCCACCAAGTTCTTAAAAGAACTCCAGCACAGAGAGGAACAGAGAAATATTAACACATATAAACGCAGCAGTTTGGCAGGTCTGGACGCAGAATGGGCCACATCATGTCCGGATTCTGCAGACAGAAAGAAACACACATGAGCAAATCGCTCTCAAACACTGCAGATTGTTCAGTCAGGAGCTGTGAAACAACAGCACGGCTCTATTGGGAAATAAAAAGGAAAAGTTCTGTTGCGTTCTCTGGCAGACCCGGATCAGCTGTTAGATGAAGCTAACATTGCTATGTGGCTGTTTTTTAATGTTTTAATGACCAGGTCTGTTTGTTTTGGAGAGGAGACGACCTCTGAGGTAATTCGGCTCCCGGTAGAACCCTGTCAGGGCTCGGAAGTGGACCCAGAACAACTCTCATCAGCTGTTAGCTGTAAACACTAGCAGGACTAAAGTTACGGTGCAGCTGTGTTAAAACTATAACATAGCACAACATCACTGCGCTGTGATAATGTTATGCTTCATAAAATGTCACATAGTTAACAAAATAGCTATATAATGTCAGTCCAGTGACTGTTACCTGACAGCCGACCTGCCTCTCATTCTCCGGCGCTGGCAGTCACTCAGCCTGCCGAGTGAACGAAAGTCTGAGGACCCATGCGTGAAAATGAACGAGTCACTCACTGAGACAACCCGTTCCTCCCGAGTCATACACACGATTAGGTCTTATGAACGAAACATTCTTTGAACGACACAACACTACACGATAGACTATGAAGTTGGCGAAAGTCAGCTGCCGTCATCTCGAACGCACCGTTTAACATCCACAATACAATATAAAGTTCTATATAAAGTCCTAATGGTACACACTCCGGTCCAGCAGGTGGCAGCATGGACCTTTAATGTTGCCCGGTAGCCTGCCCACAAAACCAAACAATAAGAAGAAGAACAACTCCCGGTGGCTAACCTACTTGAATGGTGTTTGATACTAGGTTGAAAAGGGCCGGCCACATTGAGAAAGTTATAGTTAAATGTAAAAAGGTATTAAATGTGATGAGGTGTTTGGCAGGAGTGGACTGGTGGGCAAGTAGGAAAGCACTGAAGGGGATATATGATGCACTGATTAAATCAGTAATAGATTATGGTTGCATAGCATACAGAGATGCAGCTAGAACCACATTGGCCAAGTTGGATGTTGTACAAACACAAGCGCTGATAATATGCACTGGAGCGTTTCCTACGTCACCAGCAGTGGCAATGCAGGTAGAAATGGGTGAGATGCCTCTGCAGTTAAGAAGGGAACTGGCAGCCAACTACTGGGCAAACCTCCAAGGACAGGGGAGGTCTCACCCCACAAGAGCAGTTATGCAGGTATGCTGGGAGCATGAAAGGGTTAAAAATCGCAGTTTTGGATGGGCGGGAGATGCTATTGGGAAAGAAATGGGACTTGAGGGAAAGGAATTTTGCCCAACAGTTCCGCTGCCAGTCAGACCACCTTGGCTCCTTTTGCAGACTTAGAGATTTTAAATAGCCACTCAAGGATTAGAGTGGGGGTGGATGGATGCCAGATATTTTGTGACAGGATGAATGAGGCAGCTGTGGCTCAGGAGGTAGAGCGGCTGTTAATCGGAAGGTCAGCGGTTCAATCCCAGGTTGCATGTCGAAGTGTCCTTGGGCAAGATACTGAACCCCGAATTGCCCCTGGCGGCTGTTGAGACTAGAAAGGCGCTATACACATACACATACGGAGCAATGACAAGTACTGACAAGACAAGACTATATAGTGACATATTCACTGATGGACCCTGAGAGAGACTCTCTGAGTCCATTCACCGTGGAGTTGGTGGCTGTTTGGTTGGCATTGCAGCAAAAGTTGTCATATGTCAGCAAAAGTTGTCATATGCTCAGACTCTAGTACAGTTCTGAAGAGTACGCAATCGTTTAAGTCACAAGCAAGACAAGACATAGCATATGAAGTACTGGAACTTTACTCACAGATCTGTCAGATGTGGGTAAGGGTGAAGTTTACATGGGTTCCAGCACATGTGGGGTAAAGGGTAATGAAACTTTAGATGGATTGGCAAAACAAGCCAGTAAACGGGAAGCTGTTGAAATAGCAATTTCAAGTAAAGCAGAAGCACAAATCAGGTCAAAAATTAATAAAAAGTGGCAGGTACACTGGGATGCAGGGGAGAAAGGGAGCCATTTATATAACATTCAACAAAAGGTTGGGACAGAGAGGATCACTGAAAGGAAACGAAGGGAGGAAATCATCTTCACTAGGTTAAGAATTGGACACTGGGTTAAATAAGTATTTGCATAGTATGGGTAAGCACATATCAGGTAGGTGTAAATTTGGTGATAATATTGAATCTGTGGAACATGTGATTTTTGAGTGTCGGAAATATGAGAGGGAAATCTATTAACTTTTTCTGTTGCACTTGAGCGTTCGTTCTCCAGCCGGAGTTCAGCAGCAGAGCCTGCATGTGAGGATAAACGTGTTTAAGTGGACTTTGTGTAAACTTTCGGGATGTTTCACCTCAGACTAGTGACGGCGAGATGAAGCTTCATGAAGCATTGAAGCTTTCCATCCAATTGGTTCATTCATGGGCCGACAATAGATGTAAAACAGGCAAGGTGATTATAAGCTTTGAATTAATAATGAATGATGTTTGTGATGCCAATACATGACTTATTAACTTATTAATAAAGTGTCTTTATGATATGATGACATGGTCAAAAGGAAAGTGGAAACAAGGGAGAGGGTTATGATGACTTGGTTTGTGACTTTATATAATAAAGACAACATTTTATTCATCTTTCTTTAAAAATAACTTTCCCACAGTGCTGGGCTTCAGGCAGTTGATTTTTGTTAATGGGAATTTGCACCTGCTGTAGAAAATTATTATTAGGGATATGGAGTAAGAGTTCAATTTTTACCAAAACCACAAAATGTCAACACATTCTTACTTAACTAAAATTTTCTTCTTTTTCATCACAATTTAGTTCTTTGATCAAAGCAGTTCTGACATACGTTGATAAACTTTGTGTTCAATTCTAAGTTCAAAAGTCCACAAAATGTTGAAGAGGGTCCATTTCGTTTTGCTGCTCCTTGTGAATCGCACGCCAAATCTGCGAACCATCTCTGAATCGGTCACGTGGTACGGTCGGCTCGCGAGGCTTCAAACGTCACCAACGCAAGCCTCGACACGCGCTTCGAAGCGTCGATTCAGAGGGACACATGACTACCTCAGACTCATCTCCTGTTAGCCAAGAATGCTAAAGGAAGTTAGCTTGTTAGCAGGAAGTAGCCGGAGCCGGAGCTCGGCCTCACAGTCGGAGCAGCTTCCATAGAGACCAAACTGTATTTTTCACGGAGCCCAAATGTCCAGATAGAGCTGTCTGAATAGACTCTGTGCTGTTCCCTTTATCTGAACATGTTTAACATCTGAATTATCTCCCGCTGTCCTACGAAGCTAATGCAGTTAGCTTAGCTTGCTAGCTGGAAATAGACGGAGCCCGAACGTAACGTCAGTTTAACGTGGAGGAAAAGCTGCTGTAAACATGTCTAAAGTCCAAACGCTGAGAGCTTTTGTCCAGCAGCGACTAAGTGCGGCTGCTGAAGAGATATTTGAGCTGTTTGAAAGAACGATAGCAGAGTACGAGGAGGAACTTTGTGGACAACGCAAACTACTGGACGCTGTTTTCAAGCCTGAAGTCCGGTTACACAGAGCAGGTTTGTGCACTTTACTGCTTATTCTCACTGTAAACTGCCTTTACTGCAGTAAAAGTACTAATACCACTGTGAAAATACTCCACTGCGAGTAAAAGGCCTGCATTCAAATCCTGATATGGGAATTATTTTCGTACTGATCATTATTCAAATATAGAAAATCCAGTTAATACTAGTTTATGCTGTAATAAAGGTTTATTCTGAACACTGTTCAGTTGCTCTTGGAAATTTGCTCCACTTTCATCTACAGCAGTGAAATTATGAAACCATCAGAAAAAATTATCTGATGATATAATAATTTAATTTAGGACCTACTTTGGTGTAAATGTCATTATATTTACGCACTTTTAATTAAGTAAAGAAACCATTAAAACAAATAAAATTACTACCATTTTAACTCCAGAGCTGAGTACAAATGGTTTAGTTACATTGATTATTATTCCCATCGTACCATATTCAGTGAAACATTTAACCCTAAGAATATATAAGATGTACCTTAAGCATCGCGATCGCAGGGCTCTACGCTAACCTTTTTCCCAAGGAGAACACAAAGAAATTTAGGAGCGCAGTGAAAAATGTTCCAAGTAACACAGAGTTTAACAAACTGTTTATTTTATACATATTTATACTACGTGTGTGCTCGTTCTCCTTGTGTTCATCTATGGTGTGAAACCATTGGAGGACTTGAAGTGAAGACCCTGGTATCTGTACACCTCGGCCTTAATATTTTGTTAAAGCTTTTTAAAATATGAAACAAATGTTTCATTTTGAAAATTTGAGACATTGAAAAAAGCTTTTAAAATACTGATCATTCATCACAAAAACTTTTGAACCAGAGACGGATTCACGATCCACCACCAGCAACCACACAAGCCACAGCTAATGTAAAAATACAACAGAACTACAGTAAGTTTAGTAAAACAGAAGGAGGGGAACGTGTTGCTCTCAGGAGGATAGAAGGAGCTCATACTGGCTTCATCTTTCCACTGCAGAGGCTCCTTCGCACAGCGTGGAGGAGAAACTAGTTTTAATGGGTGTAATATTATAATAGTATAGATAAAAAGTTCAATTTCAATCTAATAGCATACTGTTAGTATGTTAATATATAAATGATTTATTTTTACTATATGTAGGCTATTGTCCTTTTTATGTAATAGTAAACTATACAGCTCACCACTGGTATAAAATTAATTCCTGTTGGACAAAACAGCAGTTTCATGTTTTCAGTCATTAAATACTTGTGCAAAAAAATGGCCAACTTAATTTGTTAATGCTGCTGTCTCATCAACAATCAGAAATGAACTATTCATGCAGGTCAACATTTGAAAGTTTACTGTAGGATGCCATTTTTATGTCCCGCCCCATCCAGGCTGTGATTGGTCAGTTGATGTGAAGCGAAATCAACGAGCAGATCGATTTTATGAAAAGTTGAACATGTTTCAACAAAAGGTACCTGATGAAGCTAAATATCCAGCTAGCCAAACCCAAAACCTCCTTATCTTCTCCTGCTGTCTTCTGTCTCGCCGCTCCAGCTGCTGCATCTCGGTCTTTTGTAACGAGCTGGTCAATCGGACACCGAGCGACACGCCCACCAGGATCTTTCTCAGTGCTCCTGTGGCTAGCTGGCTTTTTTTTCCCACCAGAGTTTCAACAACTCTCATTTGACTGACACCAGCTTAGCGTCATGGTGTTTTGAACGATTAGCGGCGCGGTGGGCAGGGTGGGGGGGGGTTATTGTAATTACTCGCACATTGTACTCGTGAATAATTTTTCCCAGTTCGCATCTATCGATTTTTAGGGGCATATGCGAGCCAAATAGTCGCACTGTAGAGCCCAGCAGTAGTCTATTGGTGTAAATCTGAAAATGTTTATTCTCTTTTCAAAGACAAAAAATAATTGTAACTCATTTATTTGCTCAACCCCTCAGCCTGTTTTTATTTTCTATTTAACTCTTCTAACCCTAATTGGACACTGCACTGTAACTTTTACTGTCCTGTTTTACCCTGTTTTTTGTTGTTATTTTTTTAATCCTGTTTTTATTTTCTATTACACCCTTTTCAAAATTAGATTTTCATGTTTTTCTTTTTCAATTTCCCGGTGTTGCTTTTATGTTTAGCACTTTGAATTGTAATGTGCTGCACAAATAAACTTGCCTTGCCTCGATCCTGATTTCTGTTGATCTGGTTGTATGAATATAGCCTCTCTATGAATTTTAAACTTTATACCTGACCTGTCTTCTGCGCAGAGCCGCTGTCAGTACGCCATGGTTTAAATATCTGCTAAAGAGTCATGGTTCAGTAATTACTATTAGTCACTTTAATTACAATGAATTTTTATTTTGTTCCAGGTCTAAATCGGCTACAGTTCATCATGTTAAATAATTAATAAGTTGACGGCTACAGAGACATTAATTCGGGTGATTGAACCGGTATTGGTTCTTAAATTCAACAGTATTGGACTTGGGCAACGGTCGTCCAAGGATAATTCAACAGAACAATTCTGATTAAAATTCATGGAAATTATGGAGAGGGTGTTGACAATCTCTGATGTTGTTTAAGATTGCTACAGAGGTAGCACAGATGAGCAGTTATTCTTATAGAGGTTGTAGACTAAGACATCAGCCCCTGATCCAATCACGTGTGACTTCACTATAATCTGTCTATAATGAGCAGCTCTGATTTGTCCGTGGTAACTCAGTATCTTTATTTCATGTACTCTACAGATATTAATACTTTGGTAATCCTGATTAACCTACAACAGCATTAAAATCAACAGCTTTTCTCTGAATTAAACTTTCTTCTCTTAGTCATGTATCCTGTACTATACAGCTGTTTCTGTTATGACAACATAAACTGAAAGATACAGGGTGTCTGGGAATCATAATTCTGTTTTGCCTCAATGACGTTTCTGTATCCAGTACAAGCTGACATGAGGTAGACTCCATAGCTGTTAAATAAGATTATTTAACAGTTCTGGGAGAGCTTATACAATGAAATATAGCTCTACTTATTAAACGGGACCTAACACAGTCATTTGTTACGCAGTACGTCGACAAAACATGAAGAAGAGAGTCCTTCTGTTTCCAGTTCTGGACCATGGCGGACCGCAGCAAACGCTCCAAATTTTAAATACAAATTTGTAGTGGCAGTCAGTTCCTCCAAGGATGGCAGCTCTGTCCTGGTGATGCACTGAGCAGTTATTCCCACCCTCTGTAAAGCCTTATGGCTGAGGGCAGTGCAACTGCCATACCAGGTGTTAATGCAGCCAGTCAGGATGGTGTTGCACCTGCAGAAAGGTTCAGAGTATCCTGGAGTCCATTTTGAGCCGCCTCATCCTGTGGAGGAAGAAGAGCCGTTGTCTGGCTGTCTTTGTGAGGGTGTCAGTGTGGTGAGTCCAGGTCAGGTTCTTGCTGATGTGGACCCAGAGGAACCTAAAGCAGCTGGATGTCTCCACCGTAGTCCCGTGTATTCTGATGTGTCCTACCTGTTCTTCCTGTTTTCCACTATCAGATGCCTTGTTTTGTATTTTGAGCTTTACAGTAAAGACATTGAACCTGTTAAAATGGGCTTTTATTATAATCAGAGCTTATTAGTTCCAGATATGTTGTACAAAATTTGCATAATTTTTCCACTCATTTAGGAAAGTAGTGGTGTCTGTGGTTTAAATGTTAACAGGAAGTTACAGTTTTCCAATACGAGTTTGTATTTCGTTTTTCTCCACAGGCCAGCTGAAAGCAGTGGTTCCTCTTGAGCAGCAGGAGTGGAGCCCCAGTCTGGACCAGGAGGACCCACCAGAGACTCCACACAATAAGGAGGGGTGCAGTCCGAGTCTGGACCAGGAGGACCCACAAGAGCACATACACATTAACGAGGAGTGGAGCCCCAGTCTGAACCAGGAGGACCCACCAGAGCCCCCACACATTAAAGAGGAACAGGAGGAACTCTGGACCTGTCAGGAGGGAGAGCAGCTTCGAGGGCTGGAAGAGGCTGATATCACCAGGTTCACATTTACTCGTGTTGTGAAGAGCGAAGAAGATGATGAAGAAGAGAAACCTCAGTCCTCACAGCTTCATCAAAGACTCACTGATCAAATGGAAACAGAAGCTGATGGAGAGGACTGTGGAGGACCAGAACCAGCCAGGAACTCAGATCTATATAGACCTTCACGACCAGCTACTCATGAAAAGACGTCTCACCCCTCTGAACCTGAGACTGATAACAGTTGTGATTTGGAAGAGACCAGGGAACCTCAGTCAGGTTCCAACCTTCTGAAATATAACAGTAGATGTAACACTGGTGAGAAACTGTTTAGCTGCTCTGTGTGTGGTAAACCATTTCGCTATAACTCAAAGCTAAAGAGACACATGAGAATTCATACAGGAGAGAAACCTTTCAGTTGTTCTGTATGTAGTAGACGATTTGCACAAAGTTCAAATTTGACCTCACACTTGAGAGTTCATACAGGAGAAAAACCTTTCACATGCTCAGTTTGTAAAGCAAGTTTCAGTCTCAGACGCAATTTGTCCACCCACATGAGAATACATACTGTGGAGAAACCGTTCATTAGTTCAGTATGTGGTAAAACATTTGCACAAAAGGTATATCTGAGACAACACTTGGGTGTCCACACAGAGGGAAAACCCTTCAGTTATTTTGTCTGTGGTACAAGATCCACTCAAAGCTCAACTTTGACCTCACACTTAAGAGTTCATTCAGGAGACAAACCGTTCAGCTGCTCAGTCTGTAAAGCAAGTTTCAGTCGCAGAAGTAATTTGTCCACACACATGAGAATGCATACTGGGGAGAAGCCCTTTTGTTGTTCAGTATGTGGTAAAGCATTTACACGAAGTGCAACTCTGAGAGAACACTTGACTGTCCACATGGGAGAGAAACCCTTTAGTTGCAGCAATTGCGATAAACGATTCTCTCTGCGCCGTTATTTCAAAAAGCACAAGTGTGCTGGTGAGAGCAGCAGACGTAAATGAAGCACGGGTTCAGATTTTTCAAGCTTGTAATTTGGAAGAAGCAAGTAAGTAGATGGCGATAACTTGCTGTTAACAAAGAGGTTTCTCTGCAGAACATGTCCTTTCTCGCAGCTCCTTCTAGTCTGTCAAGTTTTCTTTTCATCAAATCTTCCAGTGAATAAAGAACACTTTTACTTGTTTCTGGTGTTGTCTAAAATCAAGTTTTATTTTTATTGATTTCTCCTCATTTATGATGTGAATCTAGAAAGAGGACAGACTGATGCTGATTGATGTCTGAGTTCCTCATTCTTTTTAACCATCACTCAGTATTTTGAATGCCAGATATTGAGTCTATATAGTGACTGTGCTGCTGTAAACTTTACTGCTGTTGTGAAAGCAGCGTTGTGTTAAATTTAGAAAAATGAAATTCTAATCGTGAATTTAAAAACATCCAGGCAGCTAATATGCACATTTAAATATTTATTTTTCACATATTGTCATCGCAATATTGCCGATTCTCCTCACATCATGCAGGCCTATTATGGATTGATAAGACATTTATAGATCATCTGTAGCATTTATTGTAAATCATCATTATGAAGGAAGTGAAGTTAAATATTTGCCAATATTTTGGAGCCTACAACAAGCAGTTTCTGGCTGTTTCATGTTTCTCTAATGATGAGAAAATAGGTCGTAGTCCACCATGATCATTTTCATAAACTCATCTAATTGTATCTGTAGTGACATAATAAACAGGTGAATGAAAAAACTTGTGTAGCAAACGTTTGTGTGATTCTGCTCATATGCTGTTGTTCAGTAACTCAGGGTGTTAGTGGACTGCTATGAGCTTTTGTTGATGAGGGAGAAGAAATCAAAGGACAATAACTCTGGTTCTGCTGCATCAATTTGAATGTCCCATTGGGAGTCTTACAGTGTTATAGTAGTAGCCTACTCTCCTCCTCACATAGTCTTTGCACTGTTTATTGTCTTTGTGAAGAAACTAATGAGGCTTCAAACAGCTGGAGGCCCCCTCTCCCATACTGTCTCCACATCAGTCCACAGAAGTTAAGTTCCCGGGACCCGAAACTAGACCAAAGTCTAGTAAGGCAAGGTCTTGTAAAGCTGACTTCACTTTTTGAAAATGAATTAAAGTCAATGTCAGGATCTGCAGAGGATCTGCACCCACCTGCATTTCGCAACTCCCTACAATATTAATGTTTACTAGTTCATAAAGCTGGGTTTAAAACCGAAAAATTCAAATGACTGCTCATTTGTACCTAGTGGAGGCCGCAGGCTGTCTAAGGCTGTGCACTTTGTTCCCCATGTTGAACTTCCTGATACTGACTGCAGACCTTCTTATCCAGCATATTTGTCACTCCAATGGTATCCCTCAGGATATTGTGTCAGACAGATGTCCGTAGCTTTTGTCATAAGTCTGGAAGGCTTTCTGCAAGGTGGCTGGGGCGACAGTCAACCTCTCATAAGGGTATCATCCTCAAACCAAAAGGCAGACGGAGCAGGCCAACCAGGATTTGGAGTCAGCTTACCAGTGCATTTCAGCGCATCACTCCTCCTGGAATGGCCAAATGTCTTGGGTAGAATATGCCAACAACTACCTCTCCTGTGCGGCCAGAGGTTTTAAACCATTTACGATGGGATACCAACGTCCTCTCTTTCCAGACCAAGACCATGTAAATGTTGAATTTCACCACCTTACTAAGTGACAACAAAGGTAAACTGACAGAGACCTCTAAATTCAATCACAAAACACACAGCAATCTTAACAATAAAGTTAGTAGGTCATAATTACGGAAGACATGACGACATATAGTGAGTGCACATTTACTGGTTAAATAAACATTTCTGTGGAAAAGGGGCTATTTGTTGCAAAGGTTAGTCAGTTACAAATTAATTCTCTACAAACAAGTCATATTCTGTTGTACATTGAAGCCACTGCATTACTCTCTTCAAACTGACATTGGGTTCATCATTACAAACGCACTCAGCGCTGCCAAGCTTTGTTCAAAGCCACAACATTTATTTAGAGCCTAATACAGATCCAAGGTTTCAGAACATAACAAATATTGTTCACTGTTCAGTTTGTTCAAAATATGTAGTTTAATTGAATTTCCATTATGTTGTTATACTGAGAACATTAAATACATTCTTCCAATTTTATAGATTATCTTCACTTGCGTGACATAATTGGAGGGTTTGCTGTGTATTATACATACTGGAGTGTATAGAGAGAAGACAGATCTGAGACATTTCCTCAGAATTGTGAGAGGAGCTGTGCCATGTTTCAGTCTTACACAATATCACAGACAGACAACTCCTAATAGTGTTCACAGTATAAATAGTACAGAGGTAAGTGATCCTTTGGACCAAATAAACTACATTATGACATTTCTTATGTCTGTGTTTTTAATTAAACATACCTCAAAACTGTTTTACCTGAACTCCAGCAGCGTGTCTACACCCCTACCAGGGGAAGTAATATCTGAATCAATTTAAGAAATAACATATGCATATTGCAACCTGTCCAGGGTGTACCCCGCCTTTCGCCCAATGTAAACTGGGATTAGCTCCAGCCCGCTGCGACCCTGCACAAAGGATAAGCGGTTGACGATGGATGGATGGATGGATGGAAGGATGGATGGATGGATCTTCAGATCAAACGGAGCATCTGGATATTTGGGAAACAAAATGGCTCACTCATTGGCTACTTCCATACACGTTTTATGTAATTTACTTTTTGTCATATATCAATTATTAATTATTAAATAATAGTAACAATAATAATTATTACTTTATTTAATAGAAATCTTGATGTCATGTATACCCTTATCCCCAACAGTATGTTGAGAGAGTTGTTGTTTACTGTTATCAATCTTCATTCTAGATTTGTGTGTGTGTGTTTATTGCAGTTGTTTAGTTGTTTTGTTGCAGCAACAAACCTCCAAGTTACTACAGAGACATATCCCTCTGCCTGGCTCAGCAAGGAAACAGTCTGTGGAAACATAAAGGGAATTTCGTTGAAAAGAGACTAACTTCGAAAGAACCCAATAATATGACTTCTTTATTTAGTCCTGATGCTACATAATCCGGTCCAGCAGGTGGCAGCATGCACCTTTAATGTTGCTCCGTAGTCTGCTCACAAAACCAAACAAGAAGAAGAAGAAGAGCTGTACTTCCGGTGGCTAACATGCTAACTTTTCCTTCACGTTACCGTAAGATGCAGCCGGAGTTCAGCAGCAGAGCCTGCATGTGAGGATAAACGTGTTTAAGTGGACTCCTCAGTTTCACCTCCTGTTAGCTAAGAATGCTAAAGGAAGTTAGCTTGTTAGCAGGAAGTAGCCGGAGCCGGAGCTCGGCCTCACAGTCGGAGCAGCTTCCATAGAGACCAAACTGTATTTTTCACGGAGCCCAAATGTCCAAATGTCCAGATAGAGCTGTCTGAATAGACTCTGTGCTGTTCCCTTTATCTGAACATGTTTAACATCTGAATTATCTCCCGGTGTCCTACGAAGCTAATGCAGTTAGCTTAGCTTGCTAGCTGGAAACAGTCTGGAGGAAAAGCTGCTGTGAATCAGTAAAAATGTCTAAAGTGGAGAACGAGGAGGAACTTTGTGGACAACGCAAACTACTGGACGCTGTTTTCAAGCCTGAAGCAGGTTTGTGCACTTTACTGCTTATTCTCACGGTAAACTGCCTTTACTGCAGTAAAAGTACTAATACCACTCTGTGAAAATAGTGAGGCTTCAGCCAAAGTGAGTTCCAGCAGATGATAGAGACTTCTGGTTAAATAACGTTCAGTTAGTTGCATTTAGATTCCAAAAACAGTGCACAAAAGAAATCCTATATTTTATCTAGATTTACCAGTGTGACAGTTTAAGTGGTAGCTAAATTAACTGGTCTTCAGGATCCTTTGACTGCAAACCAGGAAATACGTTCCAATAACTTTGTTAATTTTACGCAATGTATCGTCACGTAGATAAGATCTTATCCTGCCCGTTGATTCACAGGGATCCCTCCAACCTGCACATTAATTCAAAGCGAGAACTGGACATGATCAGGTAGGTGACTGCGTCGATGCCTGTCAAAACGCTACAAACGTCAATAAATCATCCAGATGTTCATGTTGTTGGTCTGATTTGTGCCACAGTCGGTTTTAATGTGTTTGTAGTTATATACATAAGTGAAACAGTCTGAGGTGTTTATCGCTCAGCTGGAATGCAGAGTGGAGATCGCTGTCAGCTGATAAGCATCGCACCATCACCACATTTATATTCCACACTCTCTGCTATCAACAACATTATACTACCAGTCTTACATTTGTTAATTATCTGACGTCAAGGTGATCTGAAAACAGTTTATACTGTCATACAACCTGTAAGTGAAACAGTCTGGATGTTTACAATCCGCCCGAACTCAGCGTGGAGTATGTGGCAACGGTACTGTATGCTCAAATGAACTACAACGGCTGTATCTACCGTCGCTCATGTCTCATATCACTCACTCATTTGGCAGACAGACACAGAAGTTGGAAGCAGGGGTGTAGAAACTTAAATCAGCTGGGAATGTTGTATACCATGGAAAGGTATGGTCTGTGTGGGTGTGTGAGTAGGGTGAACAGTGATGAATGCATGTAAAATGTGAGTGAACAGTGTTTCAGAATAACTGGCTGGTTTTCCTACCGGTCACCATTTAGACCCACCAAAATCAAACACTAACTGTGAGGTTGAGTAGGGCCACTGCCGACACCGAACTCCCCTCTGATACATAAACTCAGTGGGCAGTTTCACTCTCTTTTTATCACTGGGTATGCATTTGCTCAATCTGCAACAACATGGCACTTTGAAGATGGCCCATGAACCCAAATCGCTCCTTCACATGTGCCTTACCATCAGTTGCTATTTGTTGGTAGTTTTCAGATTAGGCAGTCTGTTCTGTGAAGAGGCCACTTGGAGGGATCATGCGCATTCTTGGCACAGAGTGGGAAATGATCCATTACACAACCTCTGTATGGTATCAAAAACCAACTCCAAACCAAAGTAAAAATCGGTGTGACGAGACTAGATCCTATTTTAACACCGTTTTTTAAGAAATCCTAAATGCCGAATCATATGAAAATTTTGAGCATTTAAAACTTAATTTCCTGCATTCTGTTTAAGTTTTCAGAATCAATTTATGGTGGAAATGGTTTTATTTATGTCAAGGGGCACACAAAATTCAGGTGACAATTCGATTATCTAAAACTACAACAGAATATAATTCAGTGCAGTCTGTCATTCTGTGTTGCTCTCAGATATGTTTCAACTTTTATATCAACAACCCGAACACACCAGCTGTCTCTTGATTTAAGTTAAAATGTTTCAACATTAGTCAAAATGTAAAGACAGATAAGTGGTATGAAAACCTTACAGCAAGAAGAAATTAAATTTTTTATAAAACGTGTATGCATTTCATTCTCTACAGATGTCCAGCTGCTGTTGGTAAGGACAGAAGAGGTTCCCCCTGAGCAGCAGGAGTGGAGTCCCAGTCTGGACCAGGAGGACCCACCAGAGCCCCCACACATTAAAGAGGAACATGAGGATCTCTGGACCAGTCAGGAGGGAGAACAGCTTCAAGGACTGGAGGAGGCTGATATCACCAAGTTCACATTCACTCCAGTTCTTGTGAAGAGTGAAGAAGATGATGAAGAGAAACCTCAGTCCTCACAGCTTCATCAAAGACTCACTGAACTGGAGAAAACAGAATCTGATGGAGAGGACTGTGGAGGACCAGAACCAGCCAGGAACTCTGAAGTAGATGGACATCTACAACAGGCCACTGACAAGACTTCACACTCTGAACCTGAGACTGATGACAGTTGTGAATGGGAGGAGACCAGGGAACCTGGTCAGGTGAAGTCATGTTCAGACCCTCTGCAAAATAACGGTGGATGTACCACTGGTGAGAAATCATTAGCTGCTCTGAGTGTGGTAAATTATTCAGCCAAAACTCAAATCTGAAGAGACATATGAGAATTCACACAGGAGAGAAAGCATATAGTTGTTCATTTTGTGGTAAAGGATTTATACGAAGTTCAAATTTGACCACACACCTAATAGTTCATACAGGAGAAAAACCTTTCAGCTGCTCAGTTTGTAAAACAAGTTTTGGTGACAGAAGCTCTTTGTCCAGACACAGGAGAATCCACACAGGGGAGAAACCATTTATTTGCTCTATCTGTGGTAAAAGATTTGCAGAAAGCTCTAATTTGACCTCACACTTAAGAGTTCATACAGGAGAAAAACCTTTCAGCTGCTCAATTTGTAAAACAAGTTTCCGTGACAGAAGCTCTTTGTCCACACACATGAGAATACATACTGGGGAGAAACCATTTAGTTGTTCAGATTGTGGTAGAAGATTTGCGAGAAATACACTTTTGAGACAACACTCAACTGTCCACACAGGGGAGAAACGCTTACATTGTTTTGTTTGTGGTAAAAGATTTGCTGAAAGCTCAAATTTGACCTCACACTTGAGAGTTCATACAGGAGAAAAACCTTTCAGCTGCTCAGTTTGTAAAGCAAGTTTCAGTCAAAGAAGTGCTTTGTCCAGACACGTGAGAATCCACACGGGCGAGAAACCATTTAGTTGCAGTGTTTGTAATAAAAAATTCCCTCGGCTCGATTACCTCAAATCACACAACTGTGCTGTTGAGAGCAGGGAAAGTAAATAAAGCTGCAGAGAAGCCTTGTGATCATTTTAATTAAGGTTTTATTAGTGTCACAATATTTGGTTGTTTTCAGGGTGCGTTTTGGTATTACTTATTCATTGATTTAAAATGGATTAAAATTGTCTTAGTATTTTACGTCACCTGTACAGCACTGTGTTCAACGTTTTTTTTTAAATATAGTTTATAAATGAAATGACTTGAGTTATCTCCCAACAACACAGTTTATTTCTAATTGAATGGACTTGAGCTCATTATGTGTAAAACCTGAACAGTTGATTCTGAAACTGCTCATACTGTATTTGTGTTAATTTAGAAGTAGTTTGTAATAGTATATCTTTATTTGTATAGCGTGTTTCAGTACCAAAAAAATGCTTTACAGCAATCAATGTGAAACATAGATACACGGTATCGCACACAGTGTGGTGTGCAACGAATCACGTAGTGGTTTGGATAAAGTAAATAAAACATAAATCAGTCAATAAACAAATAACGGAGGAATACAGCACACATTGAAAGCTGTTTTGCATAAATGAGTCTTCAGAAGTGAGATGGAACCAGGAGCAGACTCTGATCTCCTCTGGTAGACTGAGGGGCCCTGATAGCCGAGATCCTGCCTCCTTTGATTTTTAACCTAGACCTTGGAATAGTTAGCAATGTCCTACCAGAGGATAAAAGCTCAAAGATTTGAAAGTGCTGGCCCATGTCTGGCCTTAAAAGTAAAAAAGTCAATCCTTAAAGATTGAAGAAGAAATTTTTACACAAGGTAAACGTCAAGCTGCAGCATTTTGGTGGTGAATTGATTTAGGTATATTAAATTATAATTTATTATTTAGAAAACCTGATAGATACAAGTTACATGATCCAACTGTAAATAATCATTATGCAGAAAGTAAAGTACTTGCAAATTTTTTGGAATCTAAAACAAGCAGTTTCTGGCATTTTCATGTTTTTCTAATGAAGAGAAAAAGGTCGTCGTCCACCCTGATGATTATGTTCATCTAATTTTATCTATAGTGACATAATAAATGGGTGAATAAAAAAATAATGTAGGATCATGTGGATCTAAAAACCAGTGTCCAAAATAATGACATGCCAACAATAAACAGATGGCAAAAGAAAGAGCAAAGGCTCTGAGAAAGTCCAGTTATGAGAGAAATATGACCCCTGGGAAGGTTCCTGTCTTTTTATTAGACTGAACAAACGCTTACATGTTCACGTTTCATAATGCAGATACTCACAGCACAGTATGACAAAATATAGCACTGTTTTTCAAATTATAATTCACACTGTTTAGTGGCTCTCAGCTGTCTGTGAGTCTTCTTAGTATACTGAATTGTTGGTCCCATATCTCGATGTGTGCTATTTCTAAAGCTCACTTCTGCTCATATAATACACATAGAAATCTATACTTTAATGTGTTTATTCTCCTACAAGCACTGCAGTAATACATCTTTTGACTGGTACAATGACGTTTACTCTGATATCCACTGGATGGCAGCAATATCTCAATGAACTACATGCAAAAACAGGGAAAACCAACTGTTCCACTTTTTATGAACATTTCTGCTGATGTTTGTTGTTTATTAGTTTATGTGGAGGAACAGTTTCAGAAACTTCAGGACTTAATAAGAGACACTATTAACCCCTTTTAAACGTGACTTATTAAGACTAATAGTTCAATAAAATGCAGAAAGACAATTATTTTAGACTGTAATGTTTTAAAGGATTTATTCAGGGCTGGATTCACAGTTATTAAAAGAAGTTTAATAGATAGGACAGTGGCAAGAAACGAGGGAGAGCAGATGGGTGACAGGTTGGATTCAAACCCGGGTCGCTGCAGCAAGGGCTCAGCCTTGTACATGGGCTACCAGGTGAGCTAAACCTCGCCCCTGCCTTCAGCGTCTTTGTAAAAGACAATTGCAGTGAATGCAACAGAAGATTAGATGTGGAGTTCTAGGTCCTTTTAAGTTCCTCTCAAAATGTGTCCAGTTCACCACCTGAAGACAAAAGAATAGAAGGTTAATGTCTAAAACGTAGATTCTGATTTTTCTTATGTGAAATTTTCTGATACCAGTGTTTCCTCAGATGATGCTATCTCACTGCACACTGCTTTAATTCACCTTGAAAAGAAAAATACCTATGTCAAAATGATGTTTATTGATTGTAGCTGTAATTTTAATACAGCTGTTCCATCCAAACTGCTGTTAAAACTCAGAGGTCTTGGTTCTGTAATTGGCTATTTGACTTCCTGACAGGCTGAGTAGGTAAAACATACTCGTCTGAATTACTCCTTAGGACCGGCTTGCCTCAGGGCTGCTGTCTCAGTCCACTACTGTACAGCCTTTTCACTCACGACTGTGTCGCCAAATATAACAACAGCGTCATATAATTTGCATATGACACCATATTGATTGGACTAACAGTGATGAGAGGGCCTCTGAGGGAAGCGGACGTTCTATCCATATGGTACATCCTTCTAAATGTCAATAAGACAAAGAAAATCATTGTTGACTTCAGGAGGATCAGGAAATCACACCAACTGCATCCTCAAGAAGGTGCAGCAGAGATTGTACTTTCTGAGGCACCTTTTTAGTATGAATACCAAGGCTCTTGAGAACAACTATTGCTGCACCACAGATAGTATTCTGACAGGCTGCATCACTGTGTTGTTTGGCGACCTGACTGCTCAGGACCACAGACAGCAGGAAAAAGGATTGTCCGAGAACTATCACAACTCCATGATATTCACTCCATCTGCTGCAAAAACAAAGCCCTAAACATCTTTAAGGACACCAGCCACCCTGCTCATGCTGTTTTGTTCACTCGTCCCATCCAATAAACGTTACCAGAGCATCAGATCACAGAAAAACCGACTCAGTAACTGCTTCTTTTGCAGGCAGTCAGGTTGCTAAATAGCTGACGCACCACACACGTTTTGTAAAACATGAATTGCTATCGTGTAATATTATTGTATGTTGTATTAAATATTGTGTGTTGTATATTGTGCACTTCACACTTACTTGTAAATATTTAATGTTATTGGGTATGTATATGGTGTCAGAGCCAGAGTTCAAACATTTCATTGTATTCTTAAACACATGATAATAAAAAGTTGAACCATGAACCTATTAAATTACACTTCAGGTCATTTTAGCAGTGGAACCTCGTCTTAAATTCGAACTTTGGCCCAAACACACACAGAATATTTCTGGATGTTCCAGTGCATTTTTTAGATGCGGAGCCTCTCTGTCTCTCACAGGATACCATTCGCTCTAAAAGATTGGTGTAGACTGAACTCTGCATGGCTCCTCTGCCTCGTGTTGGGTTGGACAGGTTAATTTTACATCAAGGGAGTGATATGCTAATTACATAATAATACCATACTCTTTGTAATATTATTTACAGACCAAACAGTTCCCACCATGAGCAAGCACTACAGGTAGAAACCTCAAGCAGAACCTAAACTGAGGATGGGCGGCAACTCCATTTTTGACTCTCGTTCTCCGCAAGAGGGGAAATTCAGAAGTTACAGCAGCACAAAGACAGAAATAAGTACAATTAAAATGAAGAAATGTACAGAATAAATGGTTATTAGTATTTAAAATTAAAGTAGTATATAAAATTAAAATAAGAATAAAATGGAAACTATACAAGAAACATTTTACTTAAATAACCTTAAACAAATCTCTTATTAATGCTTCCACCACTCTATTATATTTCCACACAGCTTATCTGTTTTATTACCATCCTTGTTCTTGTCTTTATTATCGACTATTTTATTCATTTTTATTTGTTTTATTTTGATTGTCTGATTTTATTTACCTCAGTGCAGAAATGTTTTAATCCTGTTTCAACCATGTAAAGAACTTTGTAATTTTGTTTTGAAAAGGGCTGTATAAATAAAGTTTATTGTTATTATTTTATTTTGTGTTGTACTTAAACTAATACTGCAATACCTACTCAAGCAAAGGGAATGTAAAAGTAATATGATACAGTCAGATATGTATCAACATAACAGTGGACACCAGATTATTATTATTATTATTATTAGTGTGACTATGTAATTATACTTGTTGAGTTGTCTGTATTAATATGCATATTTATAACATTATGCTTTTGTACTCTTTACATTGTGGTATTTTCTATATTTACTTCAGTAAAGGATCTGGATTCTTATACCGTCCTTAATACTTACAGAGATGAGCCTGTAAAATAAGGTTTGATAACCTTTATTTTGAAAATCATCAAATTTTAAGCAAGTGTACTTCCGGCGGTTAACATTACTACGGTAGCGCGTCCGTTACCATGGTTATACACGCGCAGTGCAGCAGCCTGCATGTGAGGATCAACGTGTTTAAGTGGACTCTGTTTAAACTTTCGGGATGTTTCACCTCAGACTCATCTCCTGTTAGCCAAGAATGCTAAAGGAAGTTAGCTTGTTAGCAGGAAGTAGCCGGAGCCGGAGCTCGGCCTCACAGTGTGTATTTTATCAGAGTGAGCTGCGTGTCTGTAACGGAGTGTGTCTGGAGGAAAAGCTGCTGTAAACATGTCTAAAGTCCAAACGCTGAGAGCTTTTGTCCAGCAGCGACTAAGTGCGGCTGCTGAAGAGATATTTGAGCTGTTTGAAAGAACGATAGCAGAGTACGAGGAGGAACTTTGTGGACAACGCAAACTACTGGACGCTGTTTTCAAGCCTGAAGTCCGGTTACACAGAGCAGGTTTGTGCACTTTACTGCTTATTCTCGCTGTAAACAGCAAATCGAAAATTTGCTCAAATATTTCTAGATTTGAGCACCGGCTTGGTTAGCTAGCGAGCCCTCTGGTCCCACAGTCACTCAGACCACTGCAGCCAACACAGCAGACAACTCCAGCAAAAATGACAAAGGAAAGGCCCAAAACTGTAAGATTTTAATGTTTGTACCGCTGTTATTCTGTCATTACACTCTGGGTAATGTTGTAACATTTTAAATTAAACCAAGAGACATCTGGGTCATGAAGAGAGTTCATGAAACCTAGAATCACTTTGGGAAAAAATATTCCATAAACAATATGAAAGGGACTGTCGCTGACTCAGCCGACCTGATTTCCTCGGGCAGGCTGTTCCAGAGCCTCGGGGCCCTGACAGCAAACGCTCTGTCCCCTTTAGTTTTCAGTCGAGACTCTGGAACAGACAACAGACCTCTGCCCGAGGATCTCAAGGTACGTGCTGGTGCGTATAGGACTAAAGGTCAGAAATATAACAAGGCGAGAGGCCATGAAGAGCTTTAAAAGTGATCAATAGAATTTTAAAGTCAATTCTAAAACATACTGGGAGCCAGTGTAATGAAACAACAACACTTGACGGTCCACACAGGGGAGAAACCATTCAGTTGTTCAGTTTGTGGTAAAACATTCACAGTAAGCTCAAACTTGACCACACACTCAAGAGTTCATACAGGAGAAAAACCGTTCACTTGCTCAGTTTGTAAATCAAGATTCAGTGACAGAAGCGCTTTGTACAGACACAGGAGAATCCACACGGGGGAGAGACCATATACTTGCAGCATTTGTGGTAAAAGATTCATTCGGCACGATCACATCAAAAAGCACAAGTGTGCCAGTAAGAACAGTGGAAGCAAATGAAGCTGCAGAGATGCTTGTTGAGCCGATTCCTTTCAGCAAGATTGAAGTACTGAGGGCAAAACTTGACGCAATAAGATAAGTTGGTAAGTTCAAAAATAAGTCTTGCTTCTTTTTAACCAAGATGAAGTCACGTGTTCATTTTAAATCTGTTTTTATTTGTGTTTAAATTATTTTGTCATTTTCCGGGTGCTCTTTGATGTTACATTTATTCACTGATTTAAAATGGATTGAAATTGTCTAAAGTACATCACTATGGTTAATGTGTTGTTTTAAAGTCTGGAATGACTGGACTTTCCTTCCAACAGCACAGTTTATTTCTAATTTACATGACCAAAACAACTTGTGCTTAATCTTTTCAGCTAAGATGAAGCCATGTGAATATTTTAATGTTTTTATGTGTCTCCATTATTCTGAAATTTTCCAGGAACTGTGTGTTTTTGTATTACAGTTGCCTAAAAGTATTTGTTGTCACCTGTACAGCACATGTACAGGTCAACATGTGTTGTTTTAAAATGTGGTTTATAAGTAAAATGACTTGACTTGAGCAGTGGGAGTAAATGAAGCTGCAGAGATGCTTGTTGAGCCAGTTCCTTCCAGCAGGATTAAAGTACTGAGGACAAGTCTTGGCTCAACACTGTTTTTATCTGTCACATTGTTTGGTCGTTTTCCAGGTGATTTTTGGTATAACATGAATTTGAAATGGAAGAAAGTTCTCAAAGTGTTTATGTCACATGTGCTGCACTGTTTCTAAATGAAATGAGTTTATTTTTTAATTGAATGGACTCCCGGTCTTGAATTGATCTCATTATATGTAAAACATGAACAGTTGATTCTGAAACTGCTCATACTGTATTGTGTTATTCCGGTCAGATCGCAAGTGTTTAGACAAACTTTGATTTCACACAGTTTGACAGCTGATGTGTTGGATTTACCAAGTTCCCTTTAAAACAGTTCAGATTTTTCCAGCCTGTTTGTGTGCACTACTCAGCTGCCATATGTTTGTTGAGAGAGTTGTTGATGCTGTAATGATTCTTCACCTGGGTATCTTTATCCCGGACTTGTATTTATGTTTGTTGCAGTTTGCAGTTGTTTTGTTGCAGCAATAAACCTCCTGTCATGGTTCTTGTTTCATGTTTTGTGTTTCCTCTGTTCAGCCTTGTTTATCCTTATGTTTATTTGCAAGATCTGCTTAGTTTTTATTCCTGTGTCTTTGTTCTGAGATCTGCTCATTGTTTCCCGTTTTGATGTATTCTGTGTTATGTTTCTTTCATCCTGGTCCGCTTGTTGGTCTGTCTTGTCTGTGTCCTCATTTGTTTCTGTATTGTGATCATAGTATGTTTAGTGCCTGTCTGTGTCAAGTTATGGTTGTCTCACATAAACTTTAAGGATCAGCTACAAGTCAGTCAGGAAATAAGTAGATGATGATAACTTGTCATTACCAAACATGTTTCTCTGCAGAACATCTTACAACCAGGGCATTATTTGTATTTTTGGTGGAAGTATTAAGATCCTTTATTTCATTAAAAGTACAGCAGTGTAAACGTTCTACATTACCATTACCTCCAAGTAAAAGGCCTACATGAAAAATCCTACTTCAATAGTACAAAAGTATGATTGTATGAAGAAGCCAATTGGAGTAAAAATCATGGTTTGGTCCCTCTGACTGATATACATTATTGGATTACAGTCGAGCTGGATGTTGGATGAGCTAGTTAGACCTATTTTATATACAGTTAGTTTAGTCTAGTTGTTCCCAACCTATGGAAAGGGTCACCTGATAAATCATATGGTCAAAAGATGACTAAAGACAGAAGTTTGTGTTTGTTTTGCATGTGTTCCATGTTTAGTGTCAGTCCTTGTTTCCTGTTTGGTTCTGTCTCTGTTCCCTGACCCTGCTTCTTGTTGCGCCAACAAAAAGTCTCTTGGCTCAGTGTGTTTGTCTGACTCGGATCATGACTGTTTAATCAGTCCACCTACAGGATCACCAACACCAAAGCAGCATCACTGATGGTCGAATAGTTTTTTTTAGATTCACTGAGACTTTATAATCTAAGCAATACACTTATATCTCTCACGTGTGACGGGATGTCGCAAGGGTTTTGATGTCTTTTTCGGGCCTACATGGAACCCTCCATGTACTGTGTTGTGTTAGGACACATTCACATATGAATATCAATGAATGCCAGAAAAATGTGGCAAATTGATACAAATGAAAATGTTGATAATCTAAATCTTTGTGTGTAAAGCGATTCTAAAGGCTGCAAAGAATAAAGCAAAAAACATAGAGTCTTAAATGATGGAGAAAGAACAGCAGTGAGAGATGAGGAGATGAGAGATGCTAGCAAAAGCTTTTATTAATCTTCACAGTCCAGATAATATTAGTGAAGAGGGGAAACTACAGTAATAGAGAATGAGGACCTATTATAGCACAAGGAAGACACCAACAACCTACCAAATAAGGACTAAACCGCACTCTCCAGAAAACCAAGATGTCCGTTACTATTAATACATCTTGGGCGATCACTGCCATTGCCACAGCATAACTCCTAAGTTAAAGAATTAATCAAATATTCTCTATAGCTATCACCCAAAGAGTGCTTTAAGTGGCAGCTAGAGCAGTCACTGTGCACTCTGCTTTGGGGACAAAAGCTGCTCCATTGTGTATCTCGTTCCCATGTTTAAATTACCTCATGTTTTAAGAATAATGAGAATAATATTCCATAGAATAGTGAAAATGATCTGTGATGAAGAATCAGCTCACACAGTTTAGCAGTTCAGCGGAAAGAGGAAACAACTTGAGAGCGATCATATGTTTAGACTCAAGTTCATCACTAACCAGTTTACAGAGCAGTCATTCAGACAGCAGATGAGACATTTAGACAGAAGTATAACAAATATTATACATAGTTCAAATGATGGGCATTGCAGTCATATTTTATGGATACCAGCACACACTGGCATCAAGGGAAATAGCAGGTTGCAAAGGAGGCCTATAAGGGACTATATCAAGGTAGCAGTTAACTTCAGTAAGACAGAAATGAAGAGCATTATTAAACACAAAATGAAAGAGGCAAAAGCAATGGGAGGAAGAGAGGAAGGATGGTGGTTGAGTTGAGTTGAGTTGAGAGGAGAGTAGGAGAAATTAGATATGCAGGAAGGAACAGGAGAGACGAGCCAATAGTGCATTATTCAATATTGGTCAGCATAACTCTGGCAGGTGTAACATAAGTGGGCAACAAGAGACACGTTATGGTTCACTGTCAGAAATATGAGGAAGAAAGAAGGCAGCTGATTCAGCTGTGAACCAAGTCCAGTTGCCCTTGATTTTTAACCTTCCTTGGATAACTATGACCTGGATGACTGAGAATCTTCATAGATATCTTTTAAGTGTATGTATCCCTGTATGTTGCATTGTTAATACTGTTATACTAATAAAGAAAAGAAAAAAACATATTTAATTTCCGTCACATAAGTCTTTCAGAGTCCTGATGGTTCACACTCCGGTCCAGCAGGTGGCAGCGCGCACATAACGTTGATTTATCTCCGAAGTGTACTTCCGGGTGGCTAACGTGCTAACGTTTCCGTCACCAAGATCCAGCTGGAGTTCAGCAGCAGAGCCTGCATGTGAGGATAAACGTGTTTAAGTGGACTCTGTTTAAACTTTCGGGATGTTTCACCTCAGACTCATCTCCTGTTAGCCAAGAATGCTAAAGGAAGTTAGCTTGTCAGCAGGAAGTAGCCGGAGCCGGAGCTCGGCCTCACAGTGTGTATTTTATCAGAGTGAGCTGCGTGTCTGTAACGGAGTGTGTCTGGAGGAAAAGCTGCTGTAAACATGTCTAAAGTCCAAACGCTGAGAGCTTTTGTCCAGCAGCGACTAAGTGCGGCTGCTGAAGAGATATTTGAGCTGTTTGAAAGAACGATAGCAGAGTACGAGGAGGAACTTTGTGGACAACGCAAACTACTGGACGCTGTTTTCAAGCCTGAAGTCCGGTTACACAGAGCAGGTTTGTGCACTTTACTGCTTATTCTCACTGAAACTGCCTTTACTGCAGTAAAAGTACTAATACCACTCTGTGAAAATACTCCACTGCCAGTAAAAGTCCTGCATTCAAACCCTGATGTAGGAATTATTTTCTTGCTGACCATTATTGAATATGGAAGATCAATCAATCAATGCTGTAATAAACTGTTTTATTTTATACTCTGTATGTAGTGTGGATAATGATAGTGTCTCCAGTTCAGACCTCATTAGTTCCAGGAAGGGTTAGTTTTAGGTCTCTGGACAGCAGAACAACTCTTCACTTGCCTAAAAAATAAAGCTTCACCTTCATCTACATCAGTAAAATCCTGCTTTCACTGTAAAGCTTCAAAACTAATTATCTGATTATATAGTATTTTATAGTATAACAGTCACAGGGGACATATTTCAGAACAATGAGTACTTACTCTAAGTATATTGTTCTTGTTTTATTGACTTTGTTACAAGTAAAAGTCTGCTGAGTATTTATACAACTTGATATTAGTACCGCGGGTAAAAGCGGCCAAAATGTTTCCTCAGGCGGGTGGCTGGTGTCTCCCTTAGAGATAGGGTGAGAAGCTCGGCCATCTGCGAGGAGCTCAGAGTAGAGCCGCTGCTCCTTTGCGTTGAAAGGAGCCAGTTGAGGTGGTTTGGGCATCTGGTAAGGATGCTTCCAGGACGCCTCCCTAGGGAGGTGTTCCAGGCACGTCTAGCTGGGAGGAGGAAGACCCAGGACTAGGTGGAGAGATTATATCTCCACACTGGCCTGGGAACGCCTCGGGATCCCCGAGTCAGAGCTGGTTAATGTGGCTCGGGAAAAGAAGTTTGGGGTCCCCTGCTGGAGCTGCTGCCCCCGCGACCGATCCCGGATAAGCGGATGAAGATGGATGGATGGTATTAGTACTTTTAATAGCTGCTAGTACAGAAAGTGTTACTACTTGTTTACACAATGGTATATTACCTGCTTACTGCCCCTGGGTTAGGACGTTGTTGTCATCAGTTATGGAAATGGATTGATTTGCATAACGTGCATCAAAGAGTCACAATGAAGAAAGGCCCGGTCTAAACTGGGAATACCCCGTATTGCTACACATACATGCTTTATGTCTCAGTTTAGATTTCCCCCGGTAAAGAGCAATAGACATAGAATAGAAGGTTTTCATTCCAACTGCCATCTCCTTTCTAAACTCAGTCCGGAGAAGCAGATAATCTATAATAATTTAATAATTGGTTTTACGAATGATAGGGCTGGACAATAAAAAATTACAATAATTATCACAATATCATTTTTTTGGAAAACAATATAACAAATAAATATTCAAGTAAATTTATTTTATTCACTTGAACCATACAAACTTATTTTTTATGAAGATTATTTTGTTGAGGAAAAAGAACTGAAAAAAGCTTATACTTAATTTTACTTATGCATACAGTGGATAGAAAAAGTCTCCACACCCCTGTTAAAATGCCAGGTTCTTATTATGTAAAATAATGAGACAAAGATAAATCATGTCAGAACTTTTTCCACCTATAATGTCAACAATTAAATTCAAAAACAATTTGAAATCTTCGAGGGGGAAAAATGAAAAATAAAACCTGCAATAACCTGGTTGCATAAGTGTGCACACCCTTAGACTAATACTTTGTTGAATCACCTTTTCATTTTATCAAAGCAGTCAGTCTTTTTGGGTAGGAGACTATTAGCATGGCACATCTTGAAGTGGCAATATTTGCCCAGTCTTCTTTGCAAAGCGTTCCAAATCTGTCAGATTGCGAGGACATCGCCTGTGCACGCCCTCTTCAGATCACCCCACAGATGTTCAATTGGATTCAGGTCTGGGCTCTGGCTGGGCCATTCCAAAACATTCATCTTCTTCTGGTGAAGCCATGCTTTTGTGGATTTGGATGCTTGGATGTTTTTCTTTGTAAGAAAAGGCTTCCGTCTTTCCACCCTACCCCATAGCCCATTCAGATGAAGAATACGGGAGATAGTTGTCACATGTACCACACAGCTAATACTTGCTAGAAATTGCTGCAGTTCCTTTAATGTTGCTGTAGGCCTCTTGGAAGCCTCCCTGACCACTTTCTTTTCGTCTTTTCATTAATTTTGGAGGGACGTCCAGTTCTTGGTAAAGTCACAGTTGTGCCATATTTTCTCCACTTGATGATGACTGTCTTCACTGTGTTCCAGGTTATATCTAATGCTTTGGAAATTCTTTTGTACCCGTCTCCTGACTTATGTCTTTCAACAATGAGATCTCTCTGATGCTTTGGAAGCTCTCTGCGGACCGTGACTTTTGCTCGGAGATGCATCTGAGAAAATATCAGGAAAATCCTACTAGAACAGCTGAGCTTTCTTTGTGATTAATCAGAGTCACTTTAAATGATGGCAGGTGTGTAATGACTTCTAGTTAACCTGAGTTTGAATGTGATTGGTTAATTCTGAACACAGCCACATCCCCAGTTATAAGAGGTTGTGCACACTTATGCAACCAGGTTATTGTAAGGTTTTTAATTTTAATTTTCCCCCTCGAAGATTTCAGTTTGTTTTTCTATGGAGTTGTTCACATTAAAGGTAGAAAAGTTTCTGACATGATTTGTCTTTGTCTCATTATTGAACCTGGCATTTTAACAGGGGTGTGTAGACTTTTTCTATCCACTGTATTAGTTGACAAAGATTGTTTCATATGTTTTGAATGTTCTATCTCAGATTTGTGAAGTGATCCCCTGTTTGGCATGAAGTGTTGACCATAAAGAAAAGTTTAAACCACAATTAACCATCAGGTTTCTTCAACTTTAACTCAGAAGCAAAAATCAGCCTTTAAACTTGAAAGAAATAACGATTTGATACTTATTGTGATAATTATCAATATCGAAAGATATGAAACTTTTTATCGTGATAAAAGTTTTGGCCATATCGTCCAGCCCTACGAATGAATGATGTTGATCATGATGATGATGATGATGATGGTGGTGATGATGAAGATGATTGTTGTGGAAATGTTCCCCTTTGTTGCCGTCTGTTGCTAACTATATTGTTTTTTGTTGTTGATGATGGATGAATGGATAAAATCCGGCTGAGGCACTGGGTGGGGATCTCTGGTACTGCCCTAGAATGGTTTTCATCCTACCTGTCAAATAGGAAGTTTTGCGTGTCTGTAAACAACTATGTCTCTTCGTTCTGTCCAGTTTAAATATGGTGTGCCTCAGGGGTCGGTCTAAGGACCCATTTTGTTTTCCTTGTATCTGCTTCCCCTTGGACATATTATCCATAAACATGGCATTTCTTTTCATATTTATGCTGATGACACACAAATATACTTGCCCGTCAGAACCACAGACCCTGGAATGCTGAGCTCACTTAACAACTGCCTTTGTGAAGTTAAAAAATGGATGTCAAATAATTTCCTCCAGCTGAACTCAGACAAAACAGAAATCCTGGTCATTGGGTCCGCTAGTAAATCACATTAAGCCTGTTGCAAAGAACCTTGGTGTCTGGTTTGATAGTAATTTAAATTTCGAGCAGCACACCACAAAGCTTGTTCAATCATGTTTTTATCAACTTAGAAATATATAAAATTCGATCTATGTTAACTTTTAAGGACACCGAGACCATTTTACACGCCTTCATCTCATCACGCCTGGATTATTGCAACAGCCTTTTTACCTGTTTAACCCAAAAATATATTGATGGACTCCAGACTGTCCAGAACTCAGCTGCCAGGCTTTTAACCAGAACAAAGAAATATGACCACATTACTCCTATTTTAGCTTCACTACACTGGCTCCCAGTATGTTTTAGAATTGACTTTAAAATTTTATTGATCACTTTTAAGCAATTATCTTAAGTCGCACCGGTAATATTTGCACATTTTATTTGAAGGAATACATTACCCTAATTCTAGTAGGTTATTTTACCACGTTTTAGAAAGTTTTGTATCGGTGGTTAAAATGTTAACAGGAAGTCAATTTTCAAAAATGTGTGTATGTATTTTGCTGTTTTTCAGGCATCCAGCTGCTGTTGGTGAATAAAGAAGAGGTTCCCACTGAGCAGCAGAAGTGGTGCACCAGTCTGAACCAGGAGGACCCACCAGAGCCCCCAAATACTAAAGAGGAGTGGCGTCCCAGTCTGGACCAGAAGGACCCACCAGAGCCCCCGCACATTAAAGAGGAGTGGAGCCCCAATCTGGACCAGGAATACCCACCACAGCCCTCACACATTAAAGAGGGATGGAGGCCCAGCCTTGACCAGGAGGACCCACCAGAGCCCTCACACTTTAAAGAGGAACAGGAGGAACTCT
Source organism: Micropterus salmoides (assembly GCF_014851395.1). NCBI lineage: Eukaryota > Metazoa > Chordata > Actinopteri > Centrarchiformes > Centrarchidae > Micropterus > Micropterus salmoides. Next base: position 2,373,889 of record NW_024040040.1, read on the forward strand.
GGACCAGTCTGAAGGAAGAGCCACTTCAAGGACTAGAGGAGGCTGATATCATGAAGTTCACATTCACTCCTGTCCTTGTGAAGAGTGAAGAAGACAATGAAGAGGAACCTCAGCCTTCACAGCTTCATCAATTACTAACTGAACAGATAGAAACAGAAATTGATGGACAACTAGCTACTGATGACATAGTGTCACACTCTGAACCTGAGACTGATGACGAATGGGAGGAGACCGGGGAACATGAGTCAAACTCGCTGCAATACAATGAAGTAAGTGATGTGGAATGTATTACAGGAAAAACATCAAGTAGCTTCTCTGAATGTGCTACAGGCTTTGGCAACAAAGAACATCTGCAAGAACACAGTGGAGGCCAACAAGTAAAGAAACCATTTAGTTGTTCATTTTGTAAAAAAAGTTTTCAATGGAGAGCTGACATGGTGATGCACATGAGAATCCACACGGGAGAGAAACCCTTCAGTTGTTCTGTCTGTGGTAAAAGATTTGCACAAAACTCAAATTTGACCACACACCTGGGAGTTCATACAGGAGAAAAACCTTTCAGCTGCTCAGTTTGTAAAAAACCTTTTCAGCGAAGAGGAGATCTTGTGAAGCACATGAGAATCCACACAGGGGAGAAACCTTTCAGTTGTTCAGTTTGTGGTAAAGGATTTTCTGAAAGCGGAAGTTTGACCCAACACTTAAAAGTTCATACAGGAGAAAAACCTTTCAGCTGCTCAGTTTGTAAGAAAAGTTTTCATGGGAGAGGAGATGTTGTGAAGCACATGACAGTCCACACTGGGGAGAGACCCTTTAGTTGTTCAGTTTGTGGTAAAGGATTTGCACTAAACTCCAGGTTGACATTACACTTAAGAATTCATACAGGAGAAAAACCTTTCTCATGCTCAGTTTGTAAAAAAAGATTCAGTCAAAGAAGCCATTTGTCCAGACACATGAAAATCCACACAGGGGAAAAACCATTTAGTTGTTCGTTTTGTGGTAAAGCATTTTCAACAAGGGGACATCTGAGACAACACTTGATTGTCCACACAGGGGAGAAACCATTTAGTTGTAGTGTTTGTAATAAAACATTCACTCGGTTCGAGTATGTCAAATCACACAGGTGTGCTGGTGAGAGCAGTGGGAGTAAATGAAGCTGCAGAGATGCTGGTTGAGCCGATTTCTTACAGCAGGACTGAAGTACTGAGGGCAAGACTTGGCTCAACACTGATCAGTTCAAAACTGTTTTTATCTGGCACATTATTTGGTTGTTTTCCAGGTGATATTTGGTATAACATGAAATTGAAATGGATCAAAGTATTTATGTCACCTGTACTGCACTATGGTCAACATGTTGCTTTAAATGTGATTTATAAATGAAATGACCAGACTTACCTCCAAACAACACAGTTAATTTTTTAATTGAATGGACTCCTGGTCTTGAATTGATCTCAATATGTGTAAAACGGCAGTTTTGTTGACTCTTAAGCTGCTCATACTACTGTATATTAGTGGTATTTTGGTCAGATCATTTTAGAGAAACTTTGTTGGATTTAAAATAGAGGTTCGGGTTTATTGCAGTTGTTTTGTCGCATCAACAAACCTCATATTGGCTATCTAGACAGATCCTTCTGCCTCGGCTGAACAAGGAAACACTCTGTGGAAACAAAGGGAGTTTTGTAGAAAATAGATCAAGTTTGGTTAACTTACCCTGAACTTCACAATGCATTTTCTCCAGATCCAACCAGGACGGTTTCATGTCCCTCACAGTCAGTCTGTCCTGCCTCTTTAGCTTTATACTTCAGATTGGAGCTTTGAAGCCTCATTTCAGCTCTGGGAAACATTTCCTTTAATGATCAGCTACAAGTCATTAGTAAGAAATAAGTAGACGATGATAACCTGTCATTAACAAACTGGTTTCTCTGTAGAACATTCCTTCCTACCAGCTCATTCCAGTTTGTTAAACAGTCTGGTTTTCTTTTCTTCAGATATCTTCCTGTAAATTAAGAATATTCTGACTTATTTCAGGCGTTGTTTTTTTTTTTTAACAAAGTGTTGTTTTTCTTGATTTTCTATTGATTTATGATGTGAATTCATTGTAAACCTTTTGTAAATCATTAAGAGTTACTAATTAAATGTGGAATGCTTAAATGATGTTGACCCGCCTTGCCTCATTCAGCTCCTTGATTGAAGTACCTGCCTCAGCTCTCCCATAACCAAGACAATTTTACTCATTTGTCAATAATCTCTTTTGCATCTAGTCCTCGTGTCAGTCTGTGTTCTCTTGTTGAGTTTACACTGCTAGCCTACGTAACCAAGACCTTAATTACTATTTCAGTTCTTGTGTGACTCTTTTGTCCACAGAGTGTTTTTATATTTATTTTAAGTTAATCTCTACTCAAGTAATTTTTTGTATTGGAAAATATTTTTGTATTCTTACTCCTTTTAGTTATTTTGAGTCCCTCTTTTCCTTCTACTTGAGTACTTGTTTTTGTAAAGTAACATTACTTTTATTCGAGTACAGTTTTGGCTTCTCTGACCAGGAACTTCACACCTGGAGGAAATAAAAGAGAAACTCACAAAGTGTAAATATTAACATGAAAATATTTTCATTTCACTTGATTCTGTATTTTATACATAATTTGGTATAAATCAATAAATTGAATTCAATATTAATAGTTGAAGTTATTCATGATGGTCCTTTTATGAGTCCTCCATGCATGCCAAAGTTAGTCATGGAGTTCCTCAAGGATCTGTCCTCGGACCAATCCTCTTCGCTTTATATATGCTTCCTTTAGGCAATATTATCAGGAAATATTCCATAAGCTTTCATTGTTATGCAGATGATACTCAGTTATATCTATCGATCAAGCCAGATGAAACTCATCAGTTAGCTAAACTTCAAATGTGCCTTCAGGATGTTAAAACCTGGATGACCTGTAATTTTCTAATGTTAAACTCAGATAAAACTGAAGTTATTGTTCTGGGGCCTAAGCACCTCCGTGACGCATTATCTAAAGATATAGTTTCTCTTGATGGCATCGCCCTGGCCTCCAGCACCACTGTGAGGAATCTTGGAGTTATCTTTGATCAGGACATGTCGTTTAAGTCTCACATTAAGCAAATTTCAAGGACCGCCTTTTTTCATCTACGTAATATTGCGAAAATCAGGAACATCCTGTCTAGAAATGATGCAGAAAAACTAGTCCATGCATTTGTTACTTCTAGGCTGGATTACTGCAATTCCTTATTATCAGGCTGCTCGAAAAAGTCCGTTAAGACTCTTCAGCTGATCCAGAATGCTGCAGCACGTGTTCTGACAGGAACCAGGAAAAGAGATCATATTTCTCCTGTTTTAGCTTCTTTGCATTGGCTTCCAGTAAAATCCAGAATAGAATTTAAAATCATTCTTCTTACCTACAAAGCTCTTAATGGTCAGGCACCATCTTATCTTAAAGAGCTCATAGTACCTTACTACCCCACCAGAGCACTGCGCTCCCAGAATGCAGGGTTACTTGTGGTTCCTAGAGTCTCCAAAAGTAGACTAGAGCGTTAGCACCAGCGTCTACTGCGCATGATCACACAGCATAACTGTGGTGTAATGACGTAGAGCAATGGCAGAAACACCGTAATTCTGGTAGCTGCCTGGTTGCGCCAACAAAAAGTTTAACTTTTAATTTAAATGTACTGCTATATACACAAAAGTGCAATAACATGTGGTTTGCAAACACTTTAAACAAATAATGTGCTTTTTACCAGCAGTATTCCCTTTACACAGCAGCATCAAAATATTTCTTGTAAATCCGAAGCCTCCCTCCGCTGTTTGTTTGGGTGGGTGATTTGCAGGGTGATCAACATCCCCCCTCCTATGACCTGTGGTTTGACTGTATTCAGAGCCAGTGAGCAACGCACTTTCAAAATAATAATTTTGTTTAAACTGCATTAACATGCGATAAAGTAATTGTCTCATTAATGAATTAATGTGTTAACGCGATAATAATGCGTTAATGTGCGCAGCCCTAAAAATAATATATCATGCCAACAATAAACATAAATGGCTCCTACACAAGCAGCGGGAGAACATCCCAAGTTTGTGAACTGCATCGCTGTTTCTCCTCATTTGCAAGGAAACCATGTGAGGAGAGAAGAAACTAGGACACGATACAGAGCACTAGGACTTAGTGTTGGAGCAGGCAAAATCTTGACCATAACTGCTTTTAAGGAGAACAGAGTTCTCACTAACATACTGGATCAAACTTCAGGGAGGAGGAAACGGAAACTTCAGCATCAGCTGTTCTGCAGAACTATTGGGAGAACATGACATACTCTGGTAAACACATTAGATACTAGACAACTCAGTCCAGCAATTATTATTAGTAGTAGTAAATATTATAAAAGAGTAGAGAGTGGACAGAGAGGAGTTTTAACATTGTGTACTTGGTTCAGGAATATTTGAAGAATAGCTGCTATCATTAACCCACTGCAGAAAATCAGGAGTAAAGACACAAAGTTTTGAAATTATTACAAACTTCTAAAGTCTGTCAGAAGGTTACATAAAACCCCTATTACTTTCCGAAAGAAAGATATTAGTTTTTCTAAGTTAAGATGAGGACACACAGCGCTCAGAGCTACTTTGTAAACCATGAAAAAGACAATTAGATAAATGTGAGACTGTAAGGAATCTGTTGAACATGTACTGATGGGCTGTAGGAAATCTAATATAGAAAGAGAACGACTGTAGTGCAGGGTGGTAGATATGGGAAGGGAGTGGATCGATAAGCAGAGATAGCATGGGTGCATGGGGGCGGCCAACCAGATATAAGCTTTGCAGTCCATTGTCCCCAATGGACTGCGAAGCTTATATCTTTTGAACACATTATATTATAGAAGGTGTGCAAAAGCATGAGTCACTTTGCCAATAAAGAGATCATATCTGAAACGTAACAGTCACTTCACTCCTGGTGTCAATGATAAGCCAGCAAAAGAATAACCATTACATTCAGCAAAAACACTAACGTATATTCTAAGCAGACACATTTAAAAAAACATAAATCATAGAGTAACGTTTATATAATACGTTAGCCTACGTTGAAATACAAATTGTATTTGTATTTGATTGTTTGCCCTACTAGCCTGATACTGGCTAACGATAAGGCAAGCAGAGATCGAGCCTAGAAAAACTCACCAGAGGAGGAGCTATTTCAGAATCAGAATCAGAATCAGAATCAGTTTTATTGCCAGGTATGTGTGCACATACGAGGAATTCAACTCAGTATTGTACATTGCTCACGATGCTTACTCATACAAAAATACTATAACACAATAAATAAATAAAATCAGACACAAACTACAGTGTAGACAACACTAACATTCACACTATGAACAAAACAATATAGACATATTGACAAATAGTGCAGTGATCAGAGTGCAAAGGATGCAAGAGTAAACTATTATTCTCATTATGTACATGTTGAAGGTGGATATGATATACAGGTACACATACATGTACACATGTACACATGTACACAGTGTGATGGAGCATAGTGCAAAGGATGCTGGAAGAAATAAATAAGACCTATGACCTTATGACCTGAGGTAGGTGTATTGGTATACAGTATATACAATATGACATAGTATGAACAGCACTGAAATAGAGAATGGTGAATAAATAAATAATAAGTGGAAACCAGTAAACAGGTGCTGATTAGAGACAGAGTTACTGGGTTATTGCACAGGAATTGTTCCTGACACTGTGAGTCAGAAATCAGCTGTTCATCAGAGTGATGCCTTGTGGGAAGAAACTGCTTCTGAGTCTGTTGGTTTTGGCGTACAGTGCTCTGTAGCGCCTACCAGAGGGGAGGAGCTGGAACAGGTTGTGTCCGGGGTGAGATGGATCTGCAGTGATGTTTCCTGCCCGTTTCCTGACTCTGGAAATGTATAAGGACGCAGAGGATGACCAGAGGCGAGGGCAACGAGGACGCAGAGGATGACCAGAGGCGAGGGCAACGAGGACGCAGAGGATGACCAGATCCCGGACAGCAGACGGCGCTTTAAAAACAGTTGTTTATTTTCACATCCTCTATGTTTTTGTGGGGCAGTCTGAAAGTTGATTTTGGGACTTCAAAACAATGGGCAAACTGTTCGCAATACTTTGCCCACAGAGGTTTGAGCACCCAGAAGCTGAGGAGAAAATGAGAAAATGAGAAGACATACCCAAACCAGAGGACGCAGTGGACAAGTTTCGCTCATTTTGTGCATTGTGTTCCGAGTTAGACATGGATCTTACCACCTGCCATTCCTTATTACCAACAACATGGATTGAGCGTACCCACATCTGACCATTCTTCACAGGATTTATAAAACCATTCCCATCAGCAGCAGCACTGCAGAAAGAAGTTTCAGCCATCTGCGGCTCATTAAGAACTATTTGCTGCATGGATGAGGCTGTCAAATCTCACCTTGCAGTGTGTGGAGCGGGACATAAATTTTGACAAGGACAAAGTGGTTGGCAGGTTTGCCACCATGAAGGAGAGGAGCATGAAAATGTAAAAAGGGACAATGATATGTATATAGTTTTGTTCGGATTATTTGTGCTGGATGATCGTTAAGTGGACCAAACCAGTGGACAGAGAAGGCCCTGCTCAGCAGGGACAACAATTGGTAAGACAAAATTTTGTCTTTAATTATTAACATTTCAGTTATGAAGATGTCACTTAGAATTTTAGAGAAATCTGTTGCTTACTGCATCTTGGACCTGTAGCCTATGTGTCTCCACACGTGTCTCTTTATGTTGTGTGCCACTGATTGAGAGAGTGTAGCCTACTTGGCGTGTTCAGCATGCACCAATCCTGTCGATCAGCTGTCGCTGTTCGCCTGTCAGCACGGCGCTGTCCTTGGTGCTGAAATATTTTTACTTGACATGCAAGTTGGCTTTGTTCTACAACGTTGTCTCACAGTGTGGTTTTTCTATATGTTTTATTTGACAAAGGCTTTCTTGGCTCAACAAGTGACACATTTTAACATATTTATCAGTTCTTTTACGTTTTATTTTTAACCATTTTAATTGTCAACTTAAACTTCGTAGAAGTTGGGCCCTGTGATGAAGCTCTGCCCTCACTGTGCTGTGAGTCTAGCTCGCCCCCCGAGTGGAGCATCAAAGGTCTGTTAGAAACAGGAGATAAACAGTCACAGGTTCAAATAAATTTATGTCAACATTTCACTCAAACAGATTTAATTTCCGTGAAATAACTTAAATGAAATTTTTGTCCTGATGCCCCGATTTTAAAATCCTGATGTTACCCACTCCGGTCCAGCAGGTGGCAGCACGCACCTTTAACGTTGATTTATATCCGAAGTTCCACTTCCGGTGGCTAACATGCTAACTTTGGTAACTATGGTAACTTTTTCTGTCACCGTGAGATGCAGCCGGAGTTCAGCAGCAGAGCCTGCATGTGAGGATAAACGTGTTTAAGTGGACTCTGTTTAAACTTTCGGGATGTTTCACCTCAGACTCATCTCCTGTTAGCCAAGAATGCTAAAGGAAGTTAGCTTGTTAGCAGGAAGTAGCCGGAGCCGGAGCTCGGCCTCACAGTGTGTATTTTATCAGAGTGAGCTGCGTGTCTGTAACGGAGTGTGTCTGGAGGAAAAGCTGCTGTAAACATGTCTAAAGTCCAAACGCTGAGAGCTTTTGTCCAGCAGCGACTAAGTGCGGCTGCTGAAGAGATATTTGAGCTGTTTGAAAGAACGATAGCAGAGTACGAGGAGGAACTTTGTGGACAACGCAAACTACTGGACGCTGTTTTCAAGCCTGAAGTCCGGTTACACAGAGCAGGTTTGTAGTCACTACGAAGACTTATTAACTTCAGGTGTAACTTCCTGATTAGCCCGTACTACAAAAGGTACAAATGTTTAACTAGCTACTTCTAAGCTACTTTTATTTTTTTAATATCTTATAGTTAGATGTGTGTGTGTGTGTGTGTGTATGTGTATATATATATATATATATATATATACACACACACATACCAACATTCCACAGTAGCAAAAGAAGAAAGACTAAAAACCTGCTCCAAACAGTGTGTGAGAGATAAATCAAACACACAAACACTCTTGCTTGCTGCCATATCATTGCAGCTAAATGTAATTCCTCATGCAACAAACTGAGAACCATTGTTGTTTGTATAAAGTTACTTAATTTACACCTTATTATCATTAATATTGTTTTGTTATTTCAATAATTGTCCTTTGAAAAATTGTACTCCTTGTCAAAAAGCAAGACATATTTTCATTGTAACATAGACCTATATTGTGTTTTTATTCCTCTTTGTTTAGGTTTTATAATGTCATTTCATTGCTTATTAATTATATATTTTTTATTGTTTATATGTGAATTAGCAACCTAAACAACATAATCATTCATGGCAATAGGCCTGAGAGAGAGAGAGAGAGAGCTCATCTCATCTCAAGGAAACCAGTTTCTGCCACCACATATCAAAGTTTCCTCCTCACTAGAGGAAGAGGTGTCCAGGCTGGACCCTGATCCTTCTCACAAGAGGTGTTACAATAACTATTACAATAGAAAGTAAACTCAGTCGTGCGCGTCTTTAGTCGCAGACATCAGCCCAAGGATCGGTACGTGATGTCACCGTCACAGGAAGCGCTTCTGCCGGCTGCACGTACAGGTCCGTGTGTGGAGGTGGCGTCACTTACTGATCCTTCAGAAATGCTTGTGAAAATGTAGCGTGTGTGGAAGCTACCGCGCTGCTTTATTACTGAAAAGCTGTTTGATTCAGAAAACAGCGACGCTGCCACCAAGCTACTGAGATCTTAAGTTAAGATAGGAAGAGTCTAAGATAGGATTTTTCTTAATTTGGTATTACATAACCAAATCCTAACTAACCTTAGGAATCCTATCTTATCTCCGGTTAGGAAATCCTAAATACTCAATCCAACATCGGTTATCGGTTATCAACTTTTATGTCTGTTACCTGTCACTTTTCTCATTTCACCGAGCTAAACGGTATTTTTTTTTAATGAAACATACCCTGAACATGGAGCAGAAACAACAACTATCATTGAACTTCAAGTCAGATGACTTAGAGGTGTTGGTAATGTTGAATAATTCCTTTGTTTACTTTGTTGGTTTGCTGTATTTCATCTAAACCTTTATTATGATATCCTAGTGGTGCTGTATTACTCAGAAGTGCATTTAGCGCAGCCGTTGGGAGAATGACTGTGGTCTCACTGGGTAAAGGTGTTGACCACTAATGTCATTCTTTCAATGTAAGGTTTGACTACTGAGTGTGTAAGTATTCTATTCTTAAGACTTAAAGGATTATATTCTGTGTGTTATTCATGAACCAGGCAGAATAAGCAAAACCTAGCCGACCGAAGGACATAATAGCAGTAAGGCACCTGCTGCAAGTCACGTACACATGAGATCATGGCATACTGTGAATGATGTCGACTGTAAGAAACAAAGCTTTGTAAAGGACACGGCGCTACATGCTCATGTTTGATATGTTGAATCATGTTATACATTTATCAAGTATGTTATTCCCTATTAATTCTTTAAAAAAATAATTGTAAGTGTTTAAGTTTGAATGGTGTCAAATTATGCCTGTATAACTTTAAAAAAATACGGTGAGACTGAAGTTGAAACAAATTGGTGAATATATATATATAATGTTAAAATATAAAAAGGATAAATTATAACAATAATTATGATAACAGCAAAAAAGTGGTAACTTTGACATTAGTGAAAGGGTTAAATTGGTAAAACAGTACATGAAAAGGGCCACTAGATGGCAGCAGAAGATAAATCATCATCATTGGAAGGGAGTGGTCAGCGAACACTATAGGCGGAGACGAATGAAAGGTAAATATAAGGCATGTTCGCTGACCACCAGTTCAGTTTAACTTTCACTTTAAATTATGTTACATAATGAGACATAATCCAGCATTACATCGCCTACAGCCTTTCTACTAACGAGTGTTTTGTCATCAAACACATTGTTAGAATCAATTAAGTTCCGCCTGTTTACATTTGGTTGATTCTGTAAAAGCAATAAAAGAGCAACAATGTGGATTAAACGAGTTAGCAAACACTACCTGGTGGAAAAGTAAAAGTTATGACAGCTTAACAGTTCTCCTAAAGTTAGGAGAGTTTAAGATTTTATGAAGTTAGGATGCTTCTGTAATACACTTTTCTTATCTAAAGTTAGGAAAGCTATTTTATCTTAGGAACTGTTGATCTGTAATGGCCTTTTTCCGAAATCAGTTCCTTACCCATAAGGGTACCATGGTTACCAAGCAGTTGGGATATGATCTGCCGGTTAGGAAGTTTCTGTTATACGGCCAGTCTCCACCTTGTGTTCGCTGACCACGCCCCTTCCTAATGGTTAATTTCATACCCTCTGCTGCCATCTTGTGGCCGTTAACATGTACTGTTGCATAATTTGACACCATTAAAACTCTAAACACACAATTGTATTTTTAAAAAAGATTAATAAAAGAATAACATAGGTTAACACATCAAACATAGATATGTAGTGCTGTATCTTTCACAAAAGCTTGGTCTCTTACAGTAGTCTCAGCACAGTGTGCCTGTCATGATCTCATTTCAGGCGTACATGACCTGCAGCACGTGTCTTACTTCGATGACTCATTCATACTGCTACATTGTATACTATCAGATCCTTCTGTAGACCTTAGCTGCATCTTATCTCCCTTTAAACCGACAGTACCTATCGTGCGCTAGCTAGGTTTTACATACTGTACATGGCGTAGGTCCATTTGCATGGTCACAGTCAGGCGAGGCTAGGTTTTGCATATTCTGCCTGAGCAGCTTCTCTTCTCATGTAGGGACATTGAAAGGTTACAAGTTCACTCAAAGTTTACACAGAATATAGTAGTCAAGGTTAAAGGTTTAAAAGTTAAATAATAGTAGTCAAACCTCAAACCCTAAATCAAAAGAATAACATCAGTAGTCAAACCTTAACTCAGTGATCAGACTACAGTCATCCTTCTAATGACTACAGCATTTCTACAGAAGAATAAAACACTTCTAGGTTAAATAGCACTTCTAGGTCTCAAATAATAAAGTAAACAACATTTAACACAACACATCTCTATTGTAATATGGCATCAGTCCTTCCTCTTGTCCTTCTCCCTCTCCGCTGTGATTCACTACAGGTAATATTTGTGCCAAAGGTTCAGTGTGTAATATTTCTGAGGATCTATTGACAGAAATGCTCTTATAAGATCCATAACTATGTTTTCAGTGGTTTCTAAAGACCTTATATAATAAACCATTAGACCTTAGAATGAGACATTTATGACAGGGCACCCATTTCCATGGACGTCGCCACGTTGCATCGTCATATTTCTACAGTAGCTGAAAACGGACAAACAGCGCTACAGTTTCCTCACTATGTTCTTCTTCTACTTCTTCTTATGCTACTACAATTCAGGCAGTGCAGACACTCATCACTATGTTGAATACGTACATTAGAAGAAAAAAAAGTAGTAGTAATAATACAGGTGCTGGTCATATAATTAGAATATCATCAAAAAGTTGATTTATTTCAGTAATTCCGTTCAAAAAGTGAAACTTGTATAATTTATAATTCATTCCACACAGACTGATATATTTCAAGTGTTCATTCCTTTTAATTTTGATGATTATAACTATAACTAATGAAAACCCCAAAATCAGAATCTCAGAAAATTAGAATATTGTGAAAAGGTTCAATATTGACAGCTGGTGCCACACTCTAATCAGCTAATTAGCACAAAACACCTGCAAAGGCCTTTAAATGGTCTCTCAGTCTAGTTCTGTAGGCTACACAATCATGGGGAAGAACGCTGACTTGACAGCTGTCCAAAAGACGACCATTGACACCTTGCACAAGGAGGACAAGACACAAAAGGTCATTGCTAAAGAGGCTGGCTGTTCACAGAGCTCTGTGTCCAAGCACATTAATAGAGAGGCGAAGGGAAGGAAAAGATGTGGTAGAAAAGTGTACAAGCAATAAGGATAACCGCACCCTGGAGAGGATTGTGAAACAAAACCCATTCATAAATGTGGGGGAGATTCACAAAGAGTGGACTGCAGCTGGAGTCAGTGCTTCAAGAACCACCACGCACAGACGTATGCAAGACATGGGTTTCAGCTGTCGCATTCCTTGTGTCAAGCCACTCTTGAACAAGACACAGCGTCAGAAGCGTCTCGCCTGGGCTAAAGACAAAAAGGACTGGACTGCTGCTGAGTGGTCCAAAGTTCTGTTCTCTGATGAAAGTCAATTTTGCATTTCCTTTGGAAATCAAGGTCCCAGAGTCTGGAGGAAGAGAGGAGAGGCACAGAATCCACGTTGCTTGAAGTCCAGTGTAAAGTTTCCACAGTCAGTGATGGTTTGGGTGCCATGTCATCTGCTGCTGTTGGTCCACTGTGTTTTCTGAGGTCCAAGGTCAACGCAGCCGTCTACCAGGAAGTTTTAGAGCACTTCATGCTTCCTGCTGCTGACCAACTTTATGGAGATGCAGATTTCATTTTCCAACAGGACTTGGCACCTGCACACAGTGCCAAAGCTACCAGGACCTGGTTTAAGGACCATGGTATCCCTGTGCTTAATTGGCCAGCAAACTGGCCTGAACCCTATAGAAAATCTATGGGGTATTGTGAAGAGGAAGATGCGATACGCCAGACCCAACAATGCAGAAGAGCTGAAGGCCACTATCAGAGCAACCTGGGCTCTCATAACACCTGCTGCAGTAATTCAGGCAAAAGGAGCCCCAACTAAGTACTGAGTGCTGTACATGCTCATACTTTTCATGTTCATACTTTTTAGTTGGCCAACATTTCTAAAAATTATAAGTCTTAAGTAATATTCTAATTTTCGGAGATACTGAATTTGGGATTTTCATAAGTTGTCAGTTTTAATCATCACAATTAAATGAAATAAACATTTAAAATATATCAGTCTGTGTGGAATGAATGTATACATTATACAAGTTTCACTTTTTGAATGGAATTACTGAAATACATTTTATAAAATATAATTATTTAATAATTTTTTTTAAATTATATGACCAGCACCTATATACTGCTGGGGTCTGCAAATAGGTTTTGAATCAGAGCAATATTTTTAACCATTAGATGGTGGATGACAATATAATATCACTTTGTTTCATCATGTAGCCTGGATAGCTCAGTTGATAAGGTGCAGGATTCACAACCAAAGGATAGCGAGTTAAAATCCACCTAGGAACAAATTTGTTTTTGTTTTTTCTCTGCAACAAATTAATTCTGCAGTGAATGTTTGTCAGATTACGGCATGTGCTGCACTATTTTTGTTTCGGTGTTTGATCCACATCCATCAAGGGACGCTTTTTCATTTCCCCAGTATCTCCAGGCAGAGGACATTTAGGGGAATCACGTTTTCTGATGGCTCTTTCAGAGGTGTGTCAAGCAGCTACAGACTCTTTTAATGTCTGTAGTAAAGTAAAAGCTCAGTTCAACTTCAAATAGAAGATTGCAATAAACAAGCTTTCTTACGCTTTTATTTTGTAGGCAAAACCACTAAAGAGAAAGTGATTATGTGAGTAACTGTTGGTGCCATCACTGAGATCTATTTTTAAGCAAAGCTATCAAAGTATTTATTTATTTATTTATATATTTTGCCGCTATCAAAGCACCATAATCTGGCAGCAGGCCAGATATTATTGTTGGCGGGCAGTTTTGGCGAGGGTCCATAAACACAGAGACAATGAATGTGTTTCCCTTGTCAATGTTTGTATAAACTTTATTTAATATGTGGTATATAATGGACTGTGGTGCAGAAACAGTGACAGTGTTTCACACTCTTTGTTTACATTTTCCATGACACATCTGTCAGTGATAAAGTAGCAATATGGTTTTACTGAATTAAGTAAATATAATTTCATAATAAATATACCTAAAGGTTCCTCATTTCTTGACTGGCCACTCTCTTCTGTCTCAGAAGAGACATCTTTTTGTGCTGTGTCAGCCACCGTAGCTGTCTTATGCTCTTTGAAAGGTTAGGGGGGCAGTGGTAAGCTGGACAGATGGTTGCAATGCACAACCCTTACCACTAGATGCCACTAAATCTTACACACTGAACCTTTAAGCTACATAACTAACTAAGCTGAACAGTACATAACGTTATAGCGTTCAACAATTTAAGTTAGCTGTTTGCACAAGTGGCTAATTGCCAAGCTAACGTTAGCTGTGCTTACATAAAACAGACGATGAGAGACTGTGTTCAGAGCAGATTAATATAAGGCTTTTATCTCAAGAGTTTATTCCAAAACAGGACACATAAACCCGTCCAACATCCCAGCAGGTCGGAGGATGAAGTCCATCCTGTGGTCTGCAGACAGCCTTATGTATCCCTTCTGGGCTGGTTTGCCCCCCTCCTTTCCTTATGATGAATTGCTTATCCTCTGCTTTTATGCTGCTTACACGTGTTGTTTTACCAATTAACAATTTTTGTTTTCCAGCTATCATTCATCATTCTGTGTTGTTGACTTTCTATATTTTTATACTACTGGATAAGAAATTCATCATTTACATTTCAACTCCAATCTCACCGTTTTTTTCAAAAGTTATGCATATATAATCTGACACACAATTATATTTGTTAAAGAATTACTACAAGAATAACACATGTAGTGCTGTGCCTTTCATTACTGCGTGGTTTCTTACAGTAATCTTGCTGTTTTCTACTTTGTGCTTATCATCATCTATTCATCTTCTCTCTGCCTCGAAAGCTCACCCTCTCTGTCGTGCAAAGCTTAGCAAAAATTCCTTCAGCAAGTTCACTCAGAGCTCACACAGGCTCTCAGCATCAGAGGTTGGAAGTTGACAATCAACCCCTTAATCAGAAATTAAGTATGTAGTCTTAATATCAGCAGACTAACACATCAATAGTTCCTCATGTAGTCATAACAACAGTAGGTAACAGCAGACCAAAGCATGCACTTGTCACAGCAGATGTTGAACACCTGCAGCCTCTCCTGCATTCATAAATCTACAGTAGATAACTGTTGAACAAGGCGTGCATAGTCTCAGTGTCTGCAGCCAATGCTCCCACTCAGGGATCTTAACCACAGTGAGCTTGTTACTGCATTCATCAATACATTACAGCACTTCTAAGTAGAAAATGGGGTTAGGGTTAGAAAAACACAAAAGAGGAGGGAAGACGGAATCATGTCTATATGTGTGCTGACTCAGCAGGGTTACTTCATGAGAAAAGTTGATCTACAGGAGAAACATATCTGAAAAGAAAATGTAGAAGCAGAATTAGTGAAAATTGTGTTACGTCAATATAGTCCATCACAGTAAGAATGTCCTGTCTCCAGCACACAGCACAAAAGACACCAGCTTATTCCACAAAGTCATGTTATGGTTAAAATAGCGTGATCAGCATGCCTAGGACACAGAGAGGGGAGCAGTGCGGTCAAGAAACAAACATCAGTGATTATCCTTAATCATTTTATTATGCTTAATAATCTTTCTTAATCATTTTCTTTTTTCCTAGATGTGCCTTGTCTTGACTTATAAGTGGTGAACTGTAGTCATGAAAACAGAAACAAGCTCACTGTGGTTAGATCCTTAAGTGGGAGTATGACTGCAGGAGAGGCTGCAGGTGTTCAACATCTGCTGATGCATGCAGTGCATGCTTCGTTCTGCTGTTATCTACTGTTGTTATGACTAAATGAGAGACGGTTGATGTATTAGTCTGCTAATAGTAAGACAATATGTTTGATTACTGATTAAGCGTTTGATTGTCAACCTCCAACCTCTGATTCTTACAGCCTGTGTGAGCTTTGACTGAACTTGCTGAAGGAAAAGACAACAGAGGCTTTGCAAAAACAGAAAAGCAGAAAACGGCCAGCACAACATCAACATTACTTTAAGAATCCAAGCATTAATGAAAGATACAGCATTACATATGTTATTCTTGTATTAATTTTTTAAGAAATACAATTGTGTGTCAAATTATGCATGCATAACTTTTAAAAAATACAGTGAGACTGAAGTTTAAATGTAACTTCTTATCCAGTAATGTAAAAATATAGAAAATCAACAATACAGTAATGAATGACAGCTGGAGAACAGTGTTAATTGGTAAAACAACACATGTAAGCAGCATGACAGCAGAGGAAAAGAAGTTCACCAAAAGGAGAGGTGTGGGTAAACGAGCCCAGAGGGGGATATATAAGGCTGTCTGCAGACCACAGGATTACACCACCCTCCGACCTGCAGGGATGTTGTACGGGTTTATCTGTCCTGTATTGGAATAAACTCTTTTGCACCGATCTCTGATCATCTCTGTGAAACCTTTGTATTCTGATTGTTGTCTATTTTTGTTGATTAGTAAAAATGTTTGTCAAAGTTCAAGCTTTCATATCTGTCCCAAGTCTTGAATTTGACACTCATCTTCAAACCTTTCAGCACATTCAAAATCTCTCCCACATATCTGTGTTCTCTGACATGTCCAGAGAAAGTTGCAATATTATGAGACTAATGTCATTAGTCATTTAATGAGAATCCATAATGTATTTAAAAAAGTCTTCCTGCCCTGTACTCTGCTGTTTATTACATCATAGCTCTGCTGATGTGTTAGTATCCCCTTCAGACCATATGACAGACACAGAACTGGATGAGACAAGGAGGTGGAAACCGAAACAAAGTGAATTCACTTGTGATCAGACAGAAATCTCACCACAAATCCACACTAGGGTTGGGCGATGTCTACAAAATTTCCATCAGATGATGTCTGCAATGACACATTGGGATGGATGATGTCATCGGGTGCGCGGGCAGTCGTGAGCAGTTGTCTTATGTGCACATGTTCTCGCACAAACTTCACTCAAAAAAAAATTGGTAGACTATTAACTTACGTTACAAGTCACGGTCGCGGTGGATATTTTACGCACGGACCAGGTAAAGCAGCATTTCAGTTGTTTGATAGGCTGCGTCATTAATAAGCCGACGTGTGGCTCACCTGCTGCTCTGATAATATGGGAAGAGTACATATTATAGCGGATTGCGGGTGGAAATATACGGGAAAAAGATGATTTCTCAGTCTTTTAGACAACTTTATAAAACATATTGCTGATGGAGAAAATGGAGCAGATGGTGGGAGAGAGACAGAGAGGCGGGGCAAGTCGGGCTGTTTACCTTAGATGTAGGTGTGTGAGTGTGTCAGATTGTGGGGAGAAGAGAATTCCGAGGCAGGAGCAATGCAAACTTTAACAATAATAAGAATGTTTGTGGTCATTAAAAGCTGCTTTCACAGAGTGGTATAATGTGAAAATTTGAGATTTTTTTCTGCTGGAGGGGCAGGGGGTTTACAATCACGATGCCGGCTCAACGTCGTGATGTCTGTCAGTCATCGCCGATAGACGATGCCATCGTCCCAACCCTACAACTCCACACATTACCTTCAGTACCTCTGATAAAGTGCAGCTCACAATCCCAAACAGAGCAAGTTTGCGCCTCACTTTTTAGATGTTTATATTGCAAAACTCTATCAGCTATGTTACCACTTCCAGTGTTTCCCACAGAATGACAGTGTAACTGTGGCGGGGGGGGTGCGTGCATCGATATTGACTACCAGCTATGTACAGCGTGCTAGCCTCGAAAATCCAGCTACAGTCTAACGTTAACTTAGCTCTCCTTATTAGCTAGGGTCCTTGCATGCTTGCTGATGCCTTTTTTTTTAAGCTGGGTCTCCGACATTGACTGCGCTGTGTTGGACAGATTTGTGCAGTGGTGTTCCATGAGGGAGAGAGAGGGGTACGGGTGAGAGAGAGAGAGGGACGAGCAAGAGGAAGTGCTGCGCCAATGCGCTACGGCGCTCTGCAATCAAATACGATTTTAAATGGGCTTAGTAAAAAAATCACATTGAAAATCAATATGTGGCAATCAGCGTTGTTGTTGTGGCGGGCCGCCACAAATAAATGAACGTATGGGGGAAAAACTGCCTTTGACTCAAAGCAGAAGAGGGGGGGGTTGCTTCATTACTATCATGGCGTACATCTGTGTCACATCAGCTGGGTGGGTCACACCCCAAATTTACAGCTGTTTACAGAAACTGATGTAGTTACAATGTGTGTATGCATTTCATTATTCTCCACAGATGTCCAACTGGTGTTGGTGAGTCAAGAAGAGGTTCCCCCTGAGCAGCAGGACTGGAGCCCCAGTCTGGACCAGGAGGACCTACCAAAGCCCCCACATATTAAAGAGGAGTGGAGCCCCAGTCTGGACCAGGAGGACCCACCAGAACCCTCACACATTAAAGAGGAACAGGAGGAACTCTGGACCAGTCAGGAGGGAGAGCAGCTTCGAGGGCTGGAGGAGGCTGATCTCACCAAGTTCACATTCACTCCTGTCCCTGTGAAGAGTAAAGAAGATGAAGAGAAACCTCAGTCCTCACAGCTTCATCAAAGACTAACTGAACAGATGGAAACAGAAGCTGATGGAGAGGACTGTGGAGGACCAGAACCAGCCAGGAACTCTGATCCAGATAGACATTTACAACCAGATCCTGATGACAAGACGTCAGACTCCTCTGAACCTGAGACTGATGACAGTTGTGATTGGGAGGAGACCAGGGAACCTCAGTCAGGTGCAACCCCCCTGCAAAATAACAGTGGATGTAACAGTGGTGGGAAATCATTTAGCTGCTCAGAGTGTGGTAGACGCTTCAGCCAAAATGCAAGTTTGAAGAGACACATGAGAATCCACACAGGAGAGAAACCCTACAGTTGTTCTGTCTGTGTCATGGGATTCGCACGAAAGGGATATCTCCAAGAACACATGAAAGTCCATACAGGTGAGAAACCTTTCAGTTGTTCCATCTGTGGTAAAGGATTTGCACAAAAGACACAGCTTACTCGGCACACTATTGTCCATACAGGGAAGAGACCCTTCAGCTGTTCTGTTTGTGGTAAAAGTTTCGCACTAAGCTCAGGTTTGACCACACACTTAAGAGTTCATACAGGTGAAAAACCTTTCTCATGCTCAATTTGTAAAGCAAGATTCAGGAGCAGTAGCAATTTGTCCGCACATGCAAGAGTCCACACAAGGAAGAAGCAATTAAGCTGTTCAGTTTGTGGTAAAGTCTTTCCACGAAAGGTTAATCTGACAAACCACATGGCACTCCACACAGGGAAGAAACGATACAGCTGTAGAGTATGTGGCAGAGGATTCACTTGGCTTTATCAACTCCAACACCATCGGAGTGGAGGTCATCAGTGCACACAGCTTCATCAAAGACAAACTGAAGAGAACCGAGATGCAGAGCATTTCAAAATGGAAACTGAAGGAGAGGACTGTGGAGGACCAGAGATGGCCAGGAACTCTGATCCAGATTTCCTTTTACAACCACATACTGATGGCAAGACTGAAGACTCTTCTCAACCTGTGACTGGTGACAGGGAGCATCAGTCAGGTTCAAACCCTATGAAAAACAATGAGGCCCCTGTTAGACTTATTTTGGAAGGAAAACGTTTCAGCTGCTCCGTTTGTAAAAAAACGTTTAAACAGAGACGAGATTGTGTGAAACACTTGAGAATTCACACAGGGGAGAAGCCCTACAGTTGCTCTGCCTGTGGTAAAAGATTTACACAAAGCTCAAGTTTGAAAACACACTTGAGAATTCATACAGGAGAAAAACCTTTCACATGCTCAATTTGTCAAAAAACTTTCCCACGGAGAGATACTGTTGTGAGGCACATGAGAGTCCACAAAAGGGAGAAATGCTTCAGTTGTTCAGTTTGTGGTAAAGCATTTCCTAAAAGCAGAAGTTTGACCCAACACTTGAAAGTTCATACAGGAGAAAAACCTTTCAGCTGTTCAGTTAGTAAAAAAGGTTCTCAAGGGAGAAGAGATGTTGTGAAGCACATGACAATCCACACACTGTCTGTGGTAAAAGATTTACAAAAAGCTCAGCTCTGACCACACACTCAAGAATTCATACAGGAGAAAAACCTTTCACATGTTGAGTTTGTAACATTTCAGTCAAAGAAGCAATTTGTCCACACACATGAGATTGCATACTGCTGGAGAAGTTAGTGTTTGTGAGAAAAACATGTGCTGGTCCACGTGTCCTGGTAAGAATCTCCCTCTTTCCTTGAGATCCATGTCACCTTTTCGCATATTTAGGTTATCTATATTTCAATATCTTAACAATGTGTGTGCATATTACTAATGCTGGACTCAACAGTATTACTTGTAATTGCAATTTTCTTCATGTAATCGTCTAATTGATTTCTTGTTTGATACTTTTTCTCATTGAATCACAAATGTATTATGGGTCCTGATTGTGTGAGTAAATTAGATGTACTTATTGTGCTAGCTATAACATGTCTGAACCATGATGTGTCTTCGCTCTGGGGTGAGGGTGTAAGCTGCCTACTAACTCAGTCAGGGTGTCCGCGGGGTCTTAAAAAGTCTTAAAAGGTAATAAATAAATATAGCAACAATCGCCATTTAACAAGGTATTACATTTTGCAGATATTTTTGTCAGTGTAAGTCCAAAGAGTTTGTTTGCTAAAAGTGTAGGTGAACGTATTTATATATAATGCATAGCCAAAAATACTAGACAGGCAGTGCATAGCCACTGTGTGATCGTTTCTGTAACGTTAGGCGCAGGGATCTACGGTGCCCCTATTTCAGTCTTGCCCCAAAAAATAGATCCATGCGAAGAGAAAAATGATTTACGAGTACAACCGACCGTAATCTCCCACCCTGCCGGACCCTCAATGCTAATCGTCCAAATGTGGCCACTTGAACAGCCCCGTTCCTCAAAAACAAGGGCGAGATGAGCCACCAGCAGCTGAATTGGTAAGATAGAAGACAACAAGGAAAATTCAAGGTGCATGTGGGTTTGGTTAACGTTAGCTGGCTATAAATCGGTGCCTTTTATTGAAATACGTTCAACTTGTCATAAAGCCAATGCTATTGTCAGTGTCACTTTTTGTGAACAGATCAATCACAGCCTGAATGAAGTTTGATGTGTTGCAACAAATAAATGTTGAACTCATTGTTCTGCGTAAACGGGTATGATTATTGATGAGTTAGCCTGCCTAAAATCAAGGTTGTAGCCTAGAACATTTTTCTTTCACAAAGTTTATGAATAAACTGCACCACCTACACTACTTTCGTTATTCTCTTCATCTTTATAATAATATAATAATCTTTATTTGTAGAGCACTTTTCAAAACTTTTCAAAAACAAATGCTTTAATAAATGTAAAGACAATAATACAAAAACAATACAAGATAAAAGCAAGAAAACATTGAAAAGACTAAAATACACGTTTAAGATAAATATAAAATTAGTAAAATAAAGTCAAATAAGATCGGGAAAAGCTCTCCTATAAAAGTATGTTTTAAGAAGGGACTTAAAAGAGTTCACTGACTCAGCCGACCTGATTTCCTCGGGCAGGCTGTTCCAGAGCCTCGGGGCCCTGACAGCAAACGCTCTGTCCCCTTTAGTTTTCAGTCGAGACTCTGGAACAGACAACAGACCTCTGCCCGAGGATCTCAAGGTACGTGCTGGTGCGTATGGGACTAAAAGGTCAGAAATATAACAAGGCGAGAGGCCATGAAGAGCTTTAAAAGTGATCAATAGAATTTTAAAGTCAATTCTAAAACATACTGGGAGCCAGTGTAATGAAGCTAAAATAGGAGTAATGTGGTCATATTTCTTTGTTCTGGTTAAAAGCCTGGCAGCTGAGTTCTGGAGTTGATCAGTAGATCTTTGATCCCATCTTTGATCCCTCCTGGCCTACTGGAATTTTGTTGTGAAAGTTATCACACATATTATTGCAGGCAAGCTCACATTATCTAGTTTAAACCAACTAAAACAGAAAATTAATTGCTGTTATGTTGCGTACATAAACGTCATAGCCTTTGTAAGACAGTGGCTTTTCGCAGGAAATCTGACCAGTGCTTCACATAGAAAACTCTTGGCCCATACAGCCTGTTGTAGGCAACTGGGAAAGTTGGTGAATGCCTCAATTATTAGGTGGCGTTACAACCTGATGACATACAGGCAATAAATGTTATAAATATATTTAAATTCCTTTTTAAAAACTACTAAAAATGTTCCTTTTGTGTGTGGCTGATTTAATTGGTTACAGCCCAAAGTGGTGCGGCAGTCTTAAAATATGTTGAAAAAGTCTTGGAAAAAGGTCTTAAAAGGTATTGATTTTCACTTCAGGATTCCTGTGCATATACCCTGTCAATAGTTTTGAGCGTTTTGTTTTGTTATTTAGTTTTCGTTGTTTTTTTTGTTTAGTTTTTTTGTTTTTCTGTTGTATGTGTGTGTGTCTTTGGACCCTCTTGAAAACAAGATGCTGCATCTCAAGCGGCTATGTTGGGTCAGATGTACGACCAGGCTGGCCAGTTAACCCTGGTCCCCACCTTCACTAACTTAATAAAACTTTGTCAAAAAATACAACAATAGTCAAAAAACTCGACCAAAATGAGTTTGAACATATCGGCATATTGAATATTGGCCAATATCCAATATTGTGCATCCCTACAATGGACATAATGTGCAGTTTACATCTTAATGATATTACACATAAAAGAATAGTCCATAAAATACACAATAAACAATTAACCTACAATAACACTATGAAGATAATTACAAATTTACTCCATGTGATGCCACAACATTCCTCCCTGGCTTTGTCGGCCGCCATGATGTTGGAGTTAACCGTTAACGTCTTTAAAATCCTCATTTCCTGACACTATCAACGTGCGTTCTTCTGGGGAAAATACAGAGCATGCGCCGTTGTGAAAAAAACTCCCCTTTTATGCAAACGCGCACCAACCCCCAATTAAGTTAACACCGTCTCAACTAACCAACATCTTATTCACCATCATAGTACTGTTTAACTCCAGTGTAGGCAGTCAGCTTTATAAACTTTGTCAAAAAATACTCTATTAACTTTCTACTATAGTCAATAAGTTTGCAGTCAAAAACTCCTCTGGAGACGGTCAAGAGTCGGTGCAAAAGAGTTTATTCCAAAACAGGACAGATAAACCCGTCCAACATCCCTGCAGGTCGGAGCATGAAGTCCATCCTGTGGTCTGCAGTCTTATATATAGTATCTCTTCTGCACTGGTTTGCCCTCCTCTCCTCATGATGAACTTCTTTTCTTCTGTTCCTCAGCTGTCAGTTATTACTGCATTGTTGACTTTCTGCATCTTTATACTACTGGATAAGAAGTTCATCATTTACATTTCAACTTCAGTCTCACCGTGTTTTTTTAAAGGTTATGCATGCTTAAAATCACACAAAATCGTATTTTTTAAACAGTTAATATAAGAATAACATAAGTAAAGTAGCATTTCCCATTAATGCTTGGTTTCTTACAGCATTCTTGATGTTATGCTTTCTGCTTTCTGCTTTTCATCTGTCTGTTGTGTTTTTACCAAGCATCTGACAGTTTTTTGGTCATCCTCTGTCGTGTTTTTGCAAAGCATGAATTCCTTCAGCAAGTTCACTCAAAGCTCACACTGGCTATAATAACCAGAGGTTGGAAGTTGACAATCAAACCCCCTTAATCAGTAATTAAGCATGTAGTCTTAATGTTAGCAGATTAACACCTCAGCAGTTCCTCGTGTTGTCACAACAACAGTAGATAACAGTAGATAACAGTAGATAACAGTAGACCAAAGCATGCACTGACACAGTGTCAGCAGATCTTTCACACCTGCAGCCTCTCCTATGGTCATAATCTACAGTAGATGACAGCTGGACAAGGCGAAACATCTGCAGCCACTTCCTGCAGTCATTCCTCCCACTCAAGGATCTAACCACAGTGAGCTTGTTTCTGTGTTCATGACTACAGTTCACTACTTATAAGAAAAACCAAAGCACATCTAGGTAAAAATGATTAAGAATGATTAATGATTAATACTAAAGGAAATGATGATACAAGAATGATTACATACTGATTAATGATAATAAAACTGATTAGAATGATTAATAATTATTATTAATATTGATTAAGGGTTTCCTGTGCTGTGTGCTATAGACGGGACATTCTTACTGTATTGATGTCTGCTTTGTAACACAATTTTCACTAATTCTGCTTCTACATTTTCCTCTGCTGGTGTTTTTGATGATGCCTTGCTGTCTCATCCTGCTTCCAGAGCACACGTGCCTGCTGACAAACACATGTGCTACTGTTACTGCCTCCGGGCAGCTAGACACAGAGAGGACCACACACTCTCAGAGCTATGGAGTTTCAGCGTTGTGATCCTAACTTTACACTATAAAATAGCACTCTAAATGATGACAATAGCTATAGAGTTTTGACACTGTGATCGTAACTTCTACCCTCTAAAATAATACTTTAAATGATGAACACTGTATGAATACAATTAATAACAACAATTCAGGCTGTAATGTTCTAAAATAATTTGTGACCCATCAGCTATAACAGTGAAATAGCCTACATTTTAAAGTTACTGTAGGCTACAACAAACAAACAACATATTGAACACATTTATATAATTATTAGGCCGATTGTAGAAAAAGAACATTTATTAGGCCTATGCTATGATAAAAGTTAAAAGCAAATTTTGCATAATGTGTGTGTTACTTTCTGCTACTGTCTGCTCTCCCTGGACCTCCGTTCGGCTAAAATATTCCCGTATTCCGCTCTGGACCTGCTCAGATCAGACTCTCTCACACTCTGTACTCTCAGCCTCTGTGCGGTCCAATCAGGTGATTCACTGGCACTGCCTCATCTCAAAATCTTTATGTGTTCCCTATGCCACACAATCACCTCCTGCCATAGTTACACAAGCACACCCAACCTATGGCATATTTTCCCATATCTTTCCTCAATAACACAATAGGCCTACATGATGCTACATGATGTTCAGTCTTAATGTGTTTTATACAAAAGTAAATTAGTTTCTCCAACACTGCTCATCGAGGTGTGTGCATACGTGCGTGTATGTAATTAAAATCCTGTCCACCAACTAGCCTGCCTAATTTGACTGCAGCCTTGCACTTTGAGTAATGAACTCATTTTCTAAACAATTGGATCAAATTGTTCATCACTACTGGACAGTATTTGCCGTAGGTTTATCAAAGCGAGGCTATCGAACCTGGTTTTTAATGGTAATTAAAATGTGTATGGTAATTATAACAGTCAGGAATATCACCATAGTTTATCATTAAACCGTAACCGTTTCATCCCTAATGTACGTGCATTATAATAACATGTGTGACATTTAATTTACACAATCTGTTACTTGTTTAAGTGGATCATATCTGTTTTATTCATAAAGGTGTGTGGTACCTTCCAGCAACTGATAAGACTAAGTATTTTAAAAATAGGGGACATAAACGGGTAATAACCATTTTTAGTTCTGCTCCCCGCTCCAGAGCAACTTCTCCTCTGGTCAACTTCACCTCAGGTGTAACAAAAATACTTTACCTGTGATAATGGGGTTGATGCTTTACCTTAACAAGAACAATTAAGAAACTTCAAAAGCAGGATCTCCCATGAACATAGATATGATATTCAAGTTTCTTCAGATGATTACTAATTCCCAACAATCTACTTTGACTTTGCAAACTTCTAGGTTACTGAACAGTGCTTAAAGGTGGTGTCACTGGTATTGTGGCACGGTGTGTTTTGAAATGACAGGTAAAATTACCCCTCCTCTTTTTTTAATTAAGTGAAAGCTGACTGAAACTACTGTGTCACTTACATGAATCATTCTGTAGTGTTACTGAGATGTGTGGTCATTTTATTCCTGCCAAGCACAGCATGGTCGCTAGAGAGTTATTATATTACGGTATCAATAGCTAACACAAGTAAAGTAGAATGAGTCGTCGGTATGTGGTGTGTCCAAGAATGCACACCACAGAGAACGCTTCTGACTAAAACTGTATTTTCATATTTTCAACAGAAATTAAATGGGTTGCACCAGAGTGGGCTTTGTTTCATTCTTGCACACATAACGGTAAATATTAAAGTTTCTCCACTGAGGTTTCCTGTGTTTACTAAGTTAACACCACCCAAACAATCATCCACTGCACCATCTGGTATCAAATGGTGGCCAGCAGCTCACGTTTGACTATCTTTAAAGGACTGGAAGTGGCAGAAGTTTACAATGGACATGAGGAATCTCTTCAATCACACAGAATCACTTTGTATAAAGTTCATTGATGAATTTATTTCAATAACTTGAACACTGAGGAACCAGAACTGAACCCAAAACCAGGATAAAAAGGTTCAGTGAAGGTGGTGTTAAAGGTGTGGAGGTGGATCAGTGTGTCAGAGGAGACTGTAGAAGGACAGAGAGCCAGCAGGACAGTCCACATACACTGCTACTCTGTTAGAGACAGAGAAGAAGGATAAGGAGATGGGGGAGATGTACGTTTCTCTGTTATAGTGTTAAATGGTTTAACAACCACTACCAGTGCAGTCGAGTCTCCATGACTGATTAATCCATCCAAACACACAGTCTTCTCTGTCTCCTCTCCTGCTGATTCCTCTGTAACTCAATGATATATAAACTCTTCCTCTCAACTCGACTTCCCAACAACAGTGACCAGTCACATTATTTCTATACAGCATCTGTTTCCAGCAGTCAAACCTGTCTGGATGATCAGGATATGACTGATCCTCCTTCACACGCGTTGCCTTCCTGTTGTTGTCAGACAGTTTGATCTCTCTGTTTACTGTGTTTGTGTCGAGTGTGAGTTCACAGGAATCTGATGAGAGAACGAGACACAATCCAGCTGCAGTTATTGATCTATCATCTGTTCACTGATTGGCACTTTGAATGAGTGATGTCACAGTCTGAAGATGGTTGAATGTGTGCTGCTTTGTTTTCATGAATCAAATGAAAAACACACTTAAACTTCTTCAGAACTGGGCCCTCTAACACAAAACGAGTTCAACATACCCAGGATATCTTTTCATTATCTGGCTTCACTAACCCTAACAATCAGGATCGGGCTAAGGGTCCCACAAAGCTGGTTATGAACTCGGTAAGTCTGTCCAAGGTTTCCTAATCCACACATGAACACATTCACATAAAAGAAGCGGTTAGCAGCAGATGAAGCCCGGTAAGAAGTGAACCATCATCATGGTACTGAAAACCCAGGATTAACCCTGAAGTTATCTGGATAAGCTCCAATCCGGCTTCGTGGTACAGGCCCCTCAAATGAGTTGTTTGTCGCCTTCAGCTGAAATATATAGTGCAAGATCATGTTAAGCTAAAGGAGTCGAATTTAGTATGGATGGTAGGGACATGTCCTGACCATTATCGAACGACTACTGAATTGTTCCTCACAAAAATTTGGATCCAGAAATTAAAATATAACCACTTATGTCTGTCAGCATCTAGTCAATGTATTTGGTAAACAAATGTTAAAGCTCTAATTCTCTACTACAACACTAATGTGTTTTTAAGTTTTGAAAGATTATGTCCTCCCATCTCATCCACCTCATAGGGCCTACTTTTTTCCAACGCACAGAGATTATATTTCTAAAAATTGACTAGTGGCAGATCTAGTGAGTTATTCAGACCATCAGGGGGAAGTGAGAATTATACAAAAGTATGTTATAGGGTGCTTCTCAAGTCTCTTATTTGTCCTTTTCTCGCTCCTCGATCGTCACTTGAGTCGGAAGTTGTTGTCCCAAAGCTCTTATTTGCGCTCTGAAGAGCGAGGATCGAGGACCGAGGATCAATCTCTGATGAGCTATGAGCGAGGCTACACCAGTGAATCCTTCACGGAAGTCTTTTACTGACCGATACGCCCCCTTATTGGGTATCCATTATATTGATTACACGCTGCAGCTGTTTCGGACTGATCTGATACATCACGACAGATAACATTAAACTCAAGTGTATCATTGCAAAGTCTTATATTTGATTTGTTTTATGATTCATGTAAAATCTGAGTTCATTGTAGGTCTGATCAACAGAAGCCCCACATACAACATTCTTCATTTATTAGAAAGATTTTTCTTTCTCCCATCAACTTGTATTATGGAGACAATTAAAGTCAGAGAGAGTCGGAGAGTCTGTCATCAAAAAACACGTTTTACATCATTTATCGTCATTTCTATTCAGTCACATGTGAGGCTGGTCATTCCTGTGTTTAGTCCAAATAGAAGACAATAAAAAATAGTAAACACTTAGCCTAAGGAGTTGGACAAGTCACTAAACTGCACTAAAGTCTAATGAAGCAAGCAAAGGAAAGTAAAGCCGCTCATATATATATATATATATATATATAAAAGAATGAAATGCCATTTCTCACTTAGATTTTAAAGTGATTAGTGCAACCCCCATCTGAAGAATCTACGTCTTACATTACATTTACATTTATTCATTTAGCTTTAGACACTTTTATCCAAAGCGACTTACAATTGCTATATATGTCAGAGGTCGCACGCCACTGGAGCAACAAGGGGTCAAGTGTCTTGCTCAGGGACACAATGGTGGATGGGTCACAGTGGGAATTGAACCTCAGTCTCTCACACCAAAGGCAAGTATCTTATCTATAATAAAGATTAAATATATTGCAAGGGAGGCAAAAGTAGTCCTCAATAAGTCCCGCTGGACTTTAGGGGGGTCCATATCATTTCATCATTTCACCCAAAAACCTTTAATATCCACAACAAAACTTCTTTATAAAGTCTGATGTTAGACACTCCGGTCCAGCAGGTGGCAGCATACACTTTAACGGTAATTTGAAGTCTGTCCACAAAACCAATCAAGAAGAAGAGCAAGTGAACTTCCTGTGGCAAACATTGAAGCTCGGCCTCACAGTCGGAGCAGCTTCCATAGAGACCAAACTGTATTTTTCACGGAGCCCAAATGTCCAAATGTCCAGATAGAGCTGTCTGAATAGACTCTGTGCTGTTCCCTTTATCTGAACATGTTTAACATCTGAATTATCTCCCGGTGTCCTACGAAGCTAATGCAGTTAGCTTAGCTTGCTAGCTGGAAATAGACGGACCCGAACGTGAGTTATCAACACAGCGCGTGAGCTGTAACGGAGTGTGTCTGGAGGAAAAGCTGCTGTAAACATGTCTAAAGTCCAAACGCTGAGAGCTTTTGTCCAGCAGCGACTAAGTGCGGCTGCTGAAGAGATATTTGAGCTGTTTGAAAGAACGATAGCAGAGTACGAGGAGGAACTTTGTGGACAACGCAAACTACTGGACGCTGTTTTCAAGCCTGAAGTCCGGTTACACAGAGCAGGTTTGTGCACTTTACTGCTTATTCTCACTGTAAACTGCCTTTACTGCAGTAAAAGTACTAATACCACTCTGTGAAAATACTCCACTGCGAGTAAAAATCCTGCATTCAAACCTTCCTTCAGTAAAAGGTATGTGAGTATTATCAGCAACATGTACTTACAGTATGACAGTAAACAGTAAACGTTGTCAGGTGCAGAAATGTATCGTCTCCGCTGAAAAGATGTTAATTTTGGGGGATAAAAAGTGAAATATTTTCACTGACTATTTGCGTACAAACGACAGGAAGTGTAATGAAAAACTGTAATCTGCAAAATAACTAGTAACTAAAGTTGTAAGACAAATATAATGAAGTATAAGGAGCAGAAAATGAAAATACTCAAGTTAAGAACACGTACCTCATATTTGTACTGAAGTACTATGTAGGGTTACAACTAACAACTATTTTGACAGTCGAATAATCTATTGATTATTTAAGGGATAATCAGTTATTCAGATTAGGAATCACAATTAATCAGCACCTGTTATTTAACTGTCAGCTTTTACATTTAGCTGGAAGTTGTTTACAACATGTGCTAATGAACATGAAAGATAATAAAATGAATAATTCATTCAAAAGTACATATTTTAATGAATTTTTCACTTGCAGGTTGGGAGGACAGTGACTTTCTCCATGGTGTCCTCCCATGAACTCCATTCTTGTTTAGTGTTTTACGTATCTTAGCGTCATTAACAGAGATGTTCCAGAGCATTCAAAGCATGTTCCAAAGATTTCTGTAATCTTTTAACGTACATTCTAGGATTCTTCTTAATCCCATTGAGCATTCTGCTCTGTGCTTGTGCAGTCATCTTTGCAGGATATCCACTCTTTGGGAGAGTTACAACAGTGCTGAACTTTCTCCATTTATAGACTGATGGACATCCAGACTTTTAGAGATACTTTTGTAACCCTTTCCATCTTTATTTGTGTGTTTTGTATAGGGTAGGGCAGCTCTAACCAACACCTTTATGGCAAGGCTAGCAGACCCAAGTGCAGGACTAAGAAAGGGAGGACTTAAAAGAGAAATATAAAGGGATTGGATATTGAGCAGGTGAAGAGCAAGGCAGAGTGAAAATAGATGCATGACGAAACGGGTTGGTGGGTCCTGTACAGAGCAGGGGGAACCGTAGCTGAGAGTCCAGAGTGAGAGAGTCTGATCCGAGCAGGTCCAGAGCAGAATCCGGGAATAGTTTAGCCAGGCGGGGGTCCAGGCGGAGCAGACAGATGAGCGGTATTTACGGTAGCGGAACAAAATCTAACACTATGCAAAATTAATTTTTATTATAGCGACTAAATGCTCTTCTACATTTGGCCTAATATAATTATTTAAATGTGTTCATTGTGTTGTGTTTTGTTTGTGGTAGCCTGCAGTTTAGGCCTACTTATTAATTGTTATGATCTGTAATGAAGTTAAGCAATTGTAAAATGAATAAACGCCATAACTTCCACACTACTGCTGTCATCACTCAGTTTGAAGTGCTCCCACACAGCTGAGGGCTTCTTTTCATTGTCCCTTTGATGTGAACTGGAGCGTTACGTTCACTGCTGTTGTCGGAGGTTAGGAATAAAAAGAAACATCAATAATCGAATCTCAAAATTGAAAATCGAATGTGTACCCAACGGTCGAATATTCGGATCCAGCCCTAGTGTCCACATCAACATAATGCCGCAATTGCAGTTACAAATGACAGAAAATCCTCTAAGTGCAAACGCTTGCTTGAAAACAGTATTTACCATGAAGACAGCGTCAAGTTTTGTTCAAAGCTGGAGGCAGGACCAAATTTGACAGAGGCATCTGCCTGTAATTCTCTAGGCAGAAAAAAAGTGGAATGGATGTTACTACATATAAGACACTTATGGACTTTGTATGATTTTATCAAGACATGAACATAAAACATATCACATCTAGAGAAAAATGATTAACCCTTCTCACACAGAAGCTCACGTGTACATTATTTCGTTCTTCGTGTACATTCTTAAACACTTTTCTATCTCCAGCTGAGAGATTTATCTGAACTCAGGAGTAGTGGGTTTAAATGCACATTTAACATGAGCATGGAGTCGCAGCTGCCTTGATTGCAGTCATTTTATGGTATTTCTGCTTTGACAAAATGCAAAGCAAATGATATGCTTGTAGTAGGGCTGTCATTGGTAAGTCATTTCCACTATTGTCATTTATTGTGCCTCAACAGCACAGTAAGCGGTATTATTGTCATTTTTGTTGTGTTTTTACCAATGACTTCATGTATGATAAATGTAGAAATGCATATTAAGTGTATCTGTGGATCTCAACTTACTGCCCAGCAAAACACTGACTACAGCTTTGTGGTCTCAGCAAGCTACCTGCTGGGTGCTAGTTAGTAACATAAAATTGCCAAACAACTTAATTCCGGCAGTTTGACTATGTTTTTTTTCACATGTAGCTATATCATTACCTTAAGCGCATGTCTATCAATTACATTTTCATCACACAGCACACATGTGAAGAGCAAAGTGAGCTTCCGTATAATGTTAACAACTAACAGCTGCACTGCAGTTAAGCTGAAGTTCAACAAAAAGCAACATGAAAAACCGTTATATGCATCCAACATTTCCACTCTTGTTATTGGGATGGCTTCCAATGAGGCTTAACGTTCCCACAATTTCACTCAACTGTCCCCAGATAGTAACGTTACAACATTGCTCAGCCTGCTAGCCACATTAGCCATGCAATATAGTAACTTAAAATTAGCAAACCTAAAAAAAAACATATAAATAAAACCACATAAAACATGGCTTGAACCGTTACGCCCCTCATGTGCGTGTCGAATTTTTGAAGCATTCATTTATTAATTCAACATGCATTATAGTATAAAACAAGGTATAAACATTGTGACTGCCCTAACTTGTAGTTTAAGTTCGAGTGACTCATTTGTCTACACATTTAAGAAAGTAGTGGTGTCAGTGGTTTAAATGTTAACAGGAAGTTACAGTTTTCTTAAAATGTGTGTATGTATTTCATTATTCTCCACAGACGTCCAACTGCTGTTGGTGAGTAAAGAAGAGGTTCCCCCTGAGCAACAGGAGTGGAGTTCCAGTCTGGACCAGGAGGACCCACCAGGGCCCTCACACATTACTGAGGAACGGAGCCCGAATCTGGACCCGGAGGACCTACCAGAGTCCCCACACATTAAAGAGGAGTGGAATCCCAGTCTGGACCAGGAGGACCCACCAGAGCCCCAACACATTAAAGAGGAACAGGAGGACCTTTGGAAGACTCAGGAGGGAGAGCAGCTTCGAGAGTTGGAGGAGGCTGATATCACCAAGTTCACATTCACTCCTGTCTCTGTGAAGAGTGAAGAAGATGATGAAGAGAAACCTCAGTCCTCACAGCTTCATCAAAGACTCACTGAACAGATAAAAACAGAATCTGATGGAGAGGACTGTGGAGGACTAGAACCAGCGATGAAATCAGAGCCAGATAAACATTTACAACCAGATACTGAGGATGAGACATCAAAATCTGATTCTGAGACTGATGTCAGTTGTGATTGGAAGGAGACCAGAGAAGCTCAGTCTGTTTCAAACCCTCTACAAAACAATGAAGTACCTGTAAGTGATGTGGAATGTTATACTGGAGAAACATCAAGTAGCTCTTTTGAATGCCTTACAAACTTAGGCCGAAAGCAACATTTACAGGAACAGACTGGAATCCAACCAGGAGAGAAACCATTTAGTTGCTCATTTTGTGGTAAAGGATACTTTGGGAAGAAATCCTTAATGTCTCATATGAGACTTCATTCAGAAGGACAATGTTTCAGCTGCCCAGTTTGTAAAAAAACTTTTCAACAGAAACGAGATGTTGTGAGGCACATGAGAGTCCACACAGGAGAGAAACCTTTCAGTTGTTCTGTCTGTGGTAAAAGATTCACACGAAGTTCAAGTTTGACTTCACACTTAAGGCTTCATACAGGAGAAAAACCTTTCAGCTGCTCAGTTTGTAAAAAAACTTTTCAACAGAGAGGAGATGTGGTGAAGCACATGAGAGTCCACACTGGGGAGAGACCCTTCAGTTGTTCTGTCTGTGGTAAAGGATTTGCACAAAGCTCAAGTTTGACCTCACACTTGAGGGTTCATACAGGAGAAAAACCTTTCAGCTGCTCAGTTTGTAAAAAATGTTTTCAAGGGAGAGGAGGTGTTGTGAAGCACATGAGAATCCACACAGGTGAGAAACAATTCAGTTGTTCTGTCTGTAGTAAAAGTTTCACACACAGCTCGAATTTGACCCGACACTTAAGAGTTCATAAAGGAGAAAGCCTTTCACATGATCAGTTTGTTAAACAAGTTTCAAAAACAGATGACATTTTTCCCAAAACATGAGAATGTATACTGTAAGTAAGTAAACTTTATTTGTAAAATACTTTTCACAGACACGAGTCGCAGAATGCTTAACAGAAAACGTTAGCGTACAAGAAGTCTGTGAAGATTCTCGGTCATCCAGGTCATAGTTATCCAAAGAAGGTTGAAGTCAAAGGCAACTGGACTTGTTTGAAGATACTAGAAGATGTTACAGAGCCGAAAGGAACGAAAGGTCTTCTAGTATCTTCAGTCAGGTCCAGTTGCCTTTGACTTCAACTTTCTTTGGATAAAAATACGAGAAGGAAAAACTAGATAAAATGAACCCCCCAAGCAATGTGAAGGGAAGTGAGCTAAAAATACATGATTTTGCAATACTCAAACACAGTATGTGGTGAAAGTACACAGTAAATAAATATTATGTAATAAAATACACAAATAAATCCATTAGATGTAGACCTGGGGCATACCAGTTAACCAAACGAAAAGAATTTACTAGGGAGAAATGCTTTAGTAGTTCAGTCTGTGGTAAACGATTCACTGGCTTCATATTTTTAAAGAGAGAGAACAGTAGAAGTAAATGAAGCCATAAAGCTACTCGTTGAGCCGATTCCTTCCAGCAGGATTAAAGTACTCGGTGCAAGACTTTGCTCAACACTGGTCAGTTCAGAACTGTGACACAGACTTCATTTATTTTAATGATCAACTACAAATAATCCGGGTAGATGATGAACATCTCCTTTCTACCAGCTCATTCCAGTCTGTAACGTTTCAGGAATCTTCCAGTGAATAAAAGAATATTTTGAATTGTTTCAGGTGTTATTTTAATTTTCTGTTAATTAATGTCAATCCATTGTAAAATGTCCCATTGTGTTTTGGTAAACAATTACAAGTTACTCAAATGTGTACTGCTATAATTTAAAGTGTGTTGATTTATGGATCAAAAGTCATTTATAGATTCTCTATAGCATTAACTGTAAATTATCCAACTGTAAATCATCATTATGAAGGAAGTGACTTGGAAATGTCCTGGAACCTGAAACAAGCAGTTTCTGTTTGTTTCCTCTGTCTAATGATGAGAAAAAAGGTCGTAGTCCACCCTGATGATCATATTAATAAACTCATCTAATTTTTTCTATAGTAACTTTTGTAGGCAATGTGATTCTGCTCGAGTGTTAGTTGACTGCTGAGAGCTTTTGTTGATGAGGCAGAAGAAATCAAAAGACAGTACCTCTGGTTCTGCTGCATCGACATGAACTGTCCATTGGGAGTCCTGTCCTTGAAAGGACAGAGTGAAAAGCTCACGTGTCCCCAACCAATCACTCAGTTAACTTGAGATCTTTTGAGGTCTTTGATCCTGAAGTTGTTAAATTTTGAAGGCTGATGTCCAAACTGTAATGAGTTGTTTAACTTTTCCAGTGTCCTTTTCTAGTTTTCTAGTTAAATGCACAGGTAGGGTTGATCTGAATAGATGAAAATCCCAAGATACATTTTGTAAGTTGTAGCGTGTTGCTCTGTTGCTGGTCTGATGAAAACTGTATGCACTCCCTCCCCCTGTGCCTTCCCTTTCCTGTCACCAAGTGTCCTAAGTAATACTTCACAACATAATATGACATGCCAACAATAAATAAATTATCTGATGAAATGGTTCACTGTCAGAATGATCCTTAGAAGGAAGAGAAGGCAGGCAGAGATTGGAACAGGGGGTTATAGGAGGAAAAACATGAGCAGCTCAAACTCTACTGAAACATGGAGATGTGTCTTTAAAACATGCTTGAAAGAGTTTCATCACTGAAATGAAACTGTATTACTGTAGGAGATGCTAATGAGGGGAAGCTGTTTCAGAAGGAAAACCTTCATATGGGACAGATGTCTTCAGGTCCTTTTGCACATGCTTAATTTTTCTCCAGCAAAACACTTGAGTCACATGGAATTCACTTTCATTTTACTTTAATTTCAAAACAGACTACAGATCAATCGTGTTGGTTCCAGAAACAACTGAACATGCCCAGTATATTCAGCAAATACAGTAAATTGTGGGGATAATTTGACCATAATCAAAACACAGACGTCTCTGACGGGTTATGAAAGTAAAAACTGAATCGTATGCGATTATGCTTTTACCCACTTGATGGTGTCATTACACAAGAAACCTGTGGTTAGAGACACAAACATGATTACTTCATCTGTTTACTTGCTCCCAAGTCCGTTTTACACCGCCTGTCACAACTGTTAAACTAAATGCTTTTCATTTTTCTTATGTGAGGCTGGATATTATTAGCGTGTATTTTGGTATTCGAATTAAGTTTAACATTAATTAGTTTATTATTATTATTTAAGAACTTTTTATGACATGAATGGACTTCTCATTTCGTTGCTTTATAAAGCTAATTTAGAACACATTTTTACAGGAATAAATAACATTAATTACCAAAGTTAGTTTAGGACATGAATTAGAATGAATAATACTGACACATCATTATAATAACTGAGGAGGCTGTAAAACACTCATCCTAATAATATAATAATACAATAACGATATATCGGCCAATATAGATTGAAACATAAACAATAGATCCTTTAGATCAAAATCCTCATTTAACTGTCTGAATTATACTCTAACTTTAGTCTTAATATGATACTGCTATAATAAAGTCAGTAAACTGCTGTCTTTTCAATCCCACCTTTGTCATGTCTGATATTGTATGGTGTGTCCTGTATTGTCTAATAACTTTCATAAACGGAGCAAATGAAGAACTTTTGGCAGCATGTTGTGGATCAGCAGTGAGATCAGACAGACACAATCTGAAAGGCTATAATCTCTAATACTGGCAAGGTCAAGCTGATAAGCAACAAATTAGTACTTTATTCCATCTTTATATTTCTACATTTATTTATATCAACTGTATGGTTGTCTATGTGTAGCCCCTTACCACCTAAGCAAATTCCTCGTATGTGTAAAAAATAAAGCTCTTTCTGATTCTGATTAAATGTTCATAACAGACATTACTAACCCCTTTAAACGTGCCTTCTTGAGAATGATCAGTTCAATAAAATGCTTTTCACATATACAAGTTGTACAAATCTTAAAATGTGTTTCAGACAGCTAAGGTTTTTCCTAAAATGCCTCACAGATTTTACAACAGTTGGTCTGAATGCGCAAGAGGTACAAATGTGGATGGGGTCGCTCAGCAATGTTACCCCTAAACTATGAATCAAGTTACTTCAGCGTCGTTACGGGCCTGGACACTTTTATTGTGAAAATCAGAAAACAAGTGGAAGCAGATGTACCTCCGATGCTAAAGCGGGTTCGTTACCGTGAGATGCAGCCGGAGTTCAGCAGCAGAGCCTGCATGTGAGGATAAACGTGTTTAAGTGGACTCTGTTTAAACTTTCGGGATGTTTCACCTCAGACTCATCTCCTGTTAGCCAAGAATGCTAAAGGAAGTTAGCTTGTTAGCAGGAAGTAGCCGGAGCCGGAGCTCGGCCTCACAGTCGGAGCAGCTTCCATAGAGACCAAACTGTGTTTTTCACGGAGCCCAAATGTCCAGATAGAGCTGTCTGAATAGACTCTGTGCTGTTCCCTTTATCTGAACATGTTTAACATCTGAATTATCTCCCGCTGTCCTACGAAGCTAATGCAGTTAGCTTAGCTTGCTAGCTGGAAACAGTCTGGAGGAAAAGCTGCTGTGAATCAGTAAAAATGTCTAAAGTGGAGAACGAGGAGGAACTTTGTGGACAACGCAAACTACTGGACGCTGTTTTCAAGCCTGGAGCAGGTTTGTACACTTTACTGCTTATTCTCACTGTAAACTGCTGGAAACCAGCTCCACTATAATACTATACTATAATACTGTAGTCAGCCGGTGTACATTGGTCATAAACTGTCATGTAGACAGTAATGTGTATATGTGTTATGAAAACTGGTTATAGACAGTAGTGCACATAAACTACACTGTGATGTTTAAATAGTGTATAATTCCACCTAAATGTGTTTATACAGAGATGGAAACGGGCAAACCTTAAGGATGTTCCACATAGAGATGTAAAGTAATGGTAATAATATTTTAAGACAGTTTTGGGGCTTTTTGCCTTTTATTGGATAGCAACAGCTGAAGAGAGACAGAATTGAATTTATTTCAGGATAACCCCTTGAGAAGTATCATCTCATTTTCAAGGGGGTCCTGCAGCATACATACATAGACACAAAATTAACCACACATATACAAACACAATACAAACACAGACATATATACAAAACAAAAACTCGCTCACCTGCCCTTACCCCCACAATTGACATAGCACATATATTAAAGTATATTGACAAATAATCAGCCGAGTGCATTAAACAACCAATACGTCATTTATCAATATGCACATCTCACATTGGAATGTTCAAAGAAAATCAAGATAAAGAGAATGAAGTCATGTTCATATACATACTAATATATATTTTCTACATAAACAATTTATATGTAATACTACATTGGTATTCTTAATAACAAGAGCATGTAGTTTTAACAAAAGAAAAAAGTGACGATTTGAATAAGCGAAATGTGGAAATAGATCTCAGGAAAAGAGGAATGTTATTCCAGTCTTGAGGGGCCTTATATTGAAATGCTCTCCTACCAGCTACAGAAAACGACCTTGGTACCGTAAAATTTGTTGGACATTGGAGGTGTCTAAGTGGGTATGTCGAGTAATAAGGTATTAAGTGCTGTCTACGGTATGCAGGACAATTGAAATAAACACATTTGAAGATAAACAGAATACAGTGGTAATCCCCTCGTGGTTTTGGTTGCAGCCAGTTTAATGAGTGATACATAAGACAATGATGAGTTTTAACTGGACAGTTTAGTATAAATCTGCAAAGGGAATTGAATACAACATTAAGAGGTCTAAGATTGGACTCAAAGGTATTAGTGTAGACTATGTCTGCATAATCAATGATTGGTATTACCAGTTGAGAAATAATTTTTTTTCTGACTTGCGTTGAAAAACAATTGATTGATCTGTACAGAGTGTTAAGACATCTATATACTTTCCTAATGATATTGTCAATGTATATCTGAAAGGTAAGGTTGGAATCAAGCCAAAGGCCCAAATATTTAAATTCCTCCACATTCTGCATAAGGGATCCATCTAAAAACTTTATTTCAAAACAAGAAGCACAACGGTGATTTTGTATTGTGGAAAACACCAGGGAGCTGGATTTCTTCATGTTCAACAGAAGTTTATTAATGAACAGCCACTGTTGTACTTTATCAAAGTCAGATTGAAGAGTTCCTTGAACTTGCAGCAAATCACGGTCAGAGGTATAGATGACAGTGTCATCAGCATAAAGCTCTAAATTACAATGAGAACAAACTTGTGCCAGGTCATTGATAAAGATCGAAAAGTAAGGGGCCTAAAGTTGAGGAACATCTTTATCAACAATTAAATAGTATGACTGGAATCTTTGGTAAACAACACACTGACGTCTCTTATGCAAATAAGAATTAAACCAGAGCACATATATAGAGTTAAGCTTAATCAGTAGAAGGTAATGGTCAACCATACCGAAGGCCTTTGAGAGATCGATGAAAGCAGCACCAATGAAATGACCATTATCAAAACCCGAGAAGACATCATTTGTAAGTTTTAAGAGAGCAGTTGAAGTAGATCTGAAGCCAGATTGATGTGGAGATAAAATGTTATAATTATTAATGTACTCCGTGAGTTGGTTACAAATTAATTTCTCAAATATTTTAGCAACTGCACAAATGACAGAAATCGGGCGATAATTATTCACATTCGATTGGTCTCACTCTTGCAGCTTTCCAAATTTGTGGCACATTACAGGTAGTTAGTGATAGATTAAAAATATCTGCAACAGGAAACATCAATATATGAGCTGCAATTTTGATAAACTTGGCTTCAAGATCATCTGGTCCTGCACTGCGTTTTAATTTAAGGTCATGTAATACATTAAAGACATCAGTAGGCATGATCTTTTTAAATGGAAAAAGAGCCAGCAGGCATGGAAGAATTAGATGAACATGCCAAACCATCAGAGCAAACAGATTTTGAACTACAAAAGTGATGAGTAAAGGCATGAGCTATATGCAAGGGATCAGAAAAAATGTAATTATCCTTGCATATTTGTTTTACAGAAGTTTTTTTAATTTTTGTTAAGAAAGTTATTTAAGTGATTCCAGAATTGTCTAGGGTTGTTGAAATCATGGGAGAAACAGTCTCTGTAGTAATTAGATTTAGCATTCCTAGTTTCAGTTTGACATTTATTCAAAAACTGTCTATATATTGTCCCATCAGATTCATGTTTTGAGAAGTGATATTTAGCCCAAGCTTTATTCCTTTGTTTGAATAGTTTATTTTTACATTGCCTTATTGTGATATATTTATAGGGGGAACTCTGTAGTTTAATTTTCCAGATAAAGTATATTATAGAATGGTCACTAAAGCAGTCTGATAAAACTC
This sequence comes from Micropterus salmoides, assembly GCF_014851395.1. Classification (NCBI taxonomy): domain Eukaryota; kingdom Metazoa; phylum Chordata; class Actinopteri; order Centrarchiformes; family Centrarchidae; genus Micropterus; species Micropterus salmoides. The sequence continues at coordinate 2,414,020 of NW_024040040.1, forward strand.
CCAATTTGATAATCCTATCCGGATTGGAAACAAGAATCCACTCAAGCAAGGTAGAGGAACGGCCATCAACTCTCGTGGGTTCTGTAATTAGCTGAGTAAGGCCTACACTACCTAAAAGATTTCTATCACCTGAGGAAGTCCGATCCAACCAGTTATTATTAAAGTCACTATGATCAATTCATTGTGTCTGTCCAGAGAATTAATAGTAGCCAAGATACCATTTAAGGAATCAGTGGGAGCAGAGGGAGGTCTGTAAATAGTTCCAATAGTAAGCTGTTTGTTTTCATGAAAGATGATATTGATAAAAAGACACTCAAAGTTAGTAGGCGCAACATTGGGAGAGACACACTCAGAGACCAGATTTATATCAACATAAGTAGCCACACCTCCTCTTGATGCCCTATCAGCTCTATCTAAATTATCAATTCCCACCTCATCATTAGTGATTTTGTTATGAAGCCATGATTCAGAAATAGTGATTATATTAGGTTTATGTAAAGCTGCTCATACCCTGAGAAGATCTATTTTTGTAGCAAGGTCATAGTTCTCCAACGAAGGTTGAGGTCAAGGGCAACTGTAGGAACACTACAGGGGAGGAGGAAAAGAAGGTCAAACGCAACAACATTGTGATTCCATACGTTTCTGGAGTATCAGAGAAACTCAGGAGGATTTTCAATAAACACAACATCCCTGTTTTTTTAAACCCAAGAACACACCAAGACAGATACTGGTCCACCCAAACACAAGAAAAGCAATCTAGTGTATGCGGTCCAATGCAGTGAGGAATGCACAGACCTGTATATTGGGGAGACTATTCAATTCAATTCAATTCAGTTTTATTTATATAGCGCCAAATCACAACAACAGTTATCTCACAGCGCTTTTCATAAAAGAGCAGGTCTAGACCGTACTCTGTGAGACTAAACAACCACTACACAAACGCATGGCTCAACACAGAAGGGCCAACTCCTCAGGTCAAGACTCTGCAGTCTACTTACATCTGAAGGACAGAGGACACTCGTTTGAGGATCATCAGGTGCACATTTTAGACAGAGAAGATGGATGGTTTGAAAGAGGTGTCAAAGAAGCATCTACAACCGGGCTGAGAAGCCATCGCTGAACAGAGGAGGGGGTCTACGCCACCACTTATCCCCCACTTACAATGTGGTCCTTTCATCACTTCCCAGGAATCTGAACAAGCCTTTCCACTTGGCCTCAGGTGAAGATACCAACAACAGTTGTTCAGAGTTGGCCACGGGTGACTCTAACGACCATGACGACTATCGTTACCACAGCCAGGAGCACTAACGAACCAGCGGTATTGAGGATCCTCTTGGATGAGGATGTCCCCAAAGGGCCAGAGGATAAGGAAAGCAACAGAGTAAACCGGAGTGAAATTACTAGTGTCGCAGAGTGGGCGTGTTACGGATATGTAGTGTCTTCATTGACGCAACGCACACATTTTTGCCTGTTTAGGTTCTTCACCTTCCTGTTCCTCTTTGACATTTTTACCGTTGAAGTTACTACTTCCTGATGAAGCTTCCTACAGTTATGATACATTGATACATTTATACATTGATATTGGGCGAAGAGACAACGGATACGTCCCTGTGAAATATGTTTTACAATTTAACCACTTTTTGTCATCAGAAAGAGTGTGTCTTCATGTGGTAGTGAATACAATTTCAACAATTCAATAAGAAAATATTACAAATGGAATCAATATAAACTAATTTTATGTATCATGAAAATACTAAAAGCACGTGCAGTTATTTATGGGGACAGTTTACAATAAATGTAGGCTACTGCAACAGTAGAATGTTAAAACAGGCTATTATAATACTGTTTGATAGCGGACAATTCAAAAAGAATGCATTGCTGCAGTAGATCTCTATTAGATCTCTATTAAACAGGATAAAGCAAAAGCAGCTCTGGTAAACACCAGAACAACGTTGCGCTACTAAAGATAAAAACGAGAAGCGAATTTCCTATTTGTTTGTGAGATATCGAGATTGTTTTTTAACCCAGCCCTCCTTCCACATATGTTTATACAAAATGTGTATAATTTTTCCACATGTTTAAGAAAGTAGTGGTGTCAATGGTTTAAATGTTACCAGAAAGTGACAGTTTTAAAAAACGTGTTTATGTATTTCATTATTCTCCACAGATGTCCAGCTGCTTATGAATAAAGAAGAGGTTCCCCCTGAGCAGCACGAGTGGTGCCCCAGTCTGGACCAGGAGGACCCACCGGAGCCCCAACACATTAAAGAGGAGTGGAGCCCCAGTCTGGACCAGGAGGACCCACCAGAGCCCCCACACATTAAAGAGGAACATGAGGAACTCTGGTCCAGTCAGGAGGGAGATCAGCTTCAATGGTTGGAGGAGGATGATACCACCAAATTCACATTCACTCCTGTCCCTGTGAAGAGTGAAGAGGATGATGAAGAGAAACCTCAGTCCTCACAGCTTCATCAAAGACTAACTCAACAGATGGAAACAGAGGCTGATGGAGAGGACTGTGGAGGACCAGAACCAGCCAGGAACTCAGATCCAGATAGACATTTACAACCAGATACTGATGACAAGACGTCAGACTCCTCTGAACCTGAGACTGATGACAGTTGTGATTGGGAGGAGACCAGGGAACCTCAGTCAGGTTCAAACCCTCTGCAAAACTACGAATTACCTTTATGTGATGTGGAATGTAATACAGGAAAAACATCAAGTTGCTCCTCTGAATGTGCTACAGGCTTTGGCCACAGGGGACATCTGGAGGAAGACACAGAAATCCAAACTGGAGAGAAACCGCTTAGTTGTTCTGTCTGTGGTAAAAGATTTACACGAAGCTCACATTTGTCCCGACATTTGAGAGTTCATACAGGGGAAAAACCTTTCAGCTGCTCAGTTTGTAAAAAATGTTTCAGTCGCAGAGGCCATTTATCCAAACACATGCAAACCCACACAGGAGAGAAACCCTTCAGCTGCTCAATTTGTAAAAAAAGTTTTCTAGGTAAAGGAGATGTTTTGAGGCACATGAGAATCCACACAGGAGAGAAACCCTTCAGTTGTTCTGTCTGTGGTAGAAGATTTGCTGAAAGTTCAAGCTTGACGTCACACTTCAGAGTTCATACAGGAGAAAAACCTTTCAGCTGCTCAGTTTGTAAAAAAAGTTTCAGTCGCAGAAGCAATTTGTCCAATCACATGAGAACCCACACAGGGGAGAAACCATTTATTTGCAGCATTTGTGATAAAAGATTCACTCGGCAGGCTCATCTCAAACAACACAAGTGTCCTGCTGAGAGCAAAAGAAATAAATCAAGATGCTTGTTGAGGCCGATCCTTCCAGCAGGATTAAAGTACTGAGGGCTTTTTTGCTTGTGTCTACATTACTTGGTTGTTTCCCAGGTGCTTTTTGCAGGCATGCACACTCCTCACCTTTCAGCGATATTTGCTGTTTTGAAACCAAAATGGGTCACCTACGTGATTTGTGCAGATCTGATGAGAAAACATATTGGGGGGGCTACCCGTTTTATTTACCAAATCCTCTCCTCTCTAGCATGAGCTTTGCAACTTTACAACTGGCTGTGCCTAACCAACAGTCACTCCTAATGCCTCAACCCAACAGCCAATCATAGGCAGAGTAGGGCGGGTCTTTTTTCTAGTCTGCCACACTGTGGCATCTGGCAGTGGTACACACTCTTTTTATATATAGTCTATGGACACACCAAACTGCCAATTTTATAACTTTGCCCACATTTATACAGGCAGCACCCTGGAAATAATGTAGGCTAACGTCAATAGGATAAAACGTGTCGGCATCTGTGTTATTTACACTGGGGACACGTCCCCATCACTTTTTGAAAGCATTTGTTAAAAATGCTTTGATAAATAGCTTGCAACAGGAAATGGTAAAGAACAAATGAGCTTCAGCTTGCAATTTTAAATTAAGCTTTGCTTGATTGACTTGATGATCTTTCACTGGTGCAGATTTTAAATGATTTGCATGATGATGTTAATGTTCGAACATTTGACACTCTGTCCATTGCTTTTATTTCATCTTCAAGGTGAACATTTTCAGTAGTACCATTATTTGTCCTAAAATTATTTTCCACAAACTGGAAAAATTCATCCGCACTTTGCTGTTAACCAGATAGTTTTTCCTTTTCTTCCATGGGTAACAACACAAGCAGATTGTAATGTGCAGCTTTTGCCTCATTAATTAACTCTTCATATTTGCTGAAGCTACCTTTTATTTAAGCTTCATAACCAGACTCACAGATTAAACCTTGAACTGTTTGTATGATGTTGGCAGCGTTACTTAATTTCAATTGTCTTAGTTCTTTTGTTGTAAGTTTTAGTTTTTTTAACGCAGCTGTTTCCTCATTATCAATCTGAGATTTAGCAGACACCACAGGTGATACCTTAATACCATCGTAACCTTGATGATTTTCATGAATTTTACTTTCATTCATATTTCATTCAAATATCATGAAATCAGAAATAAAGCATAACCAACACTTTAATTTCTTTGTGTAAAACCTACCCAAATGTCTCTCATTTCGAGTCCTTGTTTACTTTAAACCAAAACGTCAGTGCATTGGATTTTATTCTTAATGCTGGGCACACATTTTGATAACTGTAGATCTTACGTGTGTGTTAGCTACCGTTACCGCTATTTACTTGATCTAGACCTGCATTTGAGTATCTAATCTAATCTGCTATCGACCTCCGCCGTCTGTCATCGCGTCCAGCCCACCTCACTGTCCAATTTGAGACTTGCTGCGCCCAAAATGCCAGCGGTGAATGAACATTGTTTAAACTTGATGAGTCTTTTCTTTTTCAGAGGTGGTTTTTGACTAGTTGTTGGCGCACCATTGGTTGTTCAGTACACATGTTGCTGTCATGCTGTTTTCTTGTCACGAAAATATAATAAGGTAAAATAATAAACTTTCAAAAGTTTTAACTTAAATTAAAACATGTCAATCCATTTATTCTCAAAATAAAAAATAAACAACTCTCCAACAATAAACTCTTGACCAAAGTCAGTCTTCATAGTCCAAACCATGATTGCACAGCATGGGCCTTTCCAAAACTAGTATTTCCACTCTTGACACGGTGAACTCTGGTCGGAGTCTCCCTCATAGCCAAATGAAGCTCCCGAACCCGCGTAGGGTTTAAATACAACAGCCGACTTTCAGCATAAATAGGATCTGACGTTACCGCTGCACTTACTGCTATATGTTTATCAAATAAGCTACTAGCTGTATTAAGATTCAGGATGGATGTTGAGGAAAAGCGTGTTTTGCAATAACAAAACTGAAAGCATTTGTCATTTATTTTATGTTTATTTATTAATCAAATTATTTTGGTTAGATTTAGAATATTTCTTTAAAAACATGACTTTACATATTTATGAAAAAGAAATATATTTTATTATGAAAAGATTTGTATTCACTGTAAAAGAAAAGCCTATAAGTGTATTTGAACCTCTATCTTTATATGAAAATATTAAATTTACAAATACAACATTTCTAAATAAATCATACATTATATTGAAGCATTATATAGTCTGAATAATTTAAAATAGTTCAAATGTATAAAGACTTAACTATTTTTCTTGTTTTGTGATCCCCCTGTGGATATAGTTGTCATGTTCTGTTATAGTCTATTTTGTATTGGCTGAAGATGAATACGATTCAATAAAAACAACAGTTGTATCGTCTATCAGACAAGATAATTTTTTATTAAACACAATTTTGTTAACCTGTGAAAGATGATATGAAATGTTAGTGCAATATCGCAGGCTTATCCTCCCCACAAATAGGAAATATCAACTTATTCTCTTGCGACTCAGGGTGTACCGAAACTAGGCGATCCGTACCGTGCCCGAGCACGTTTAACCCACAAAGTCCAGTTCGTTTGAACAGTGTGATCGTTCCGTGCCGTGCCGAACCCCAACACAAACTTCACTGTGCCATGCGAGAGACGCTTTTGTTTTCAAAAGAGTGCAGTGCTTCCCATAGAATGACCATTGATATTGACTTCCAGCTATGTAAAGTGTGCTTAGCTCAACAACCTTGCTGTGATCTAACGTTAACACAGGTCTCCTTATTAGCTAGGCTCCTTACATGCTTGCTAATAACCTTTTTAAGGTGGTTCTCCGACATTGACAGTTGTGTTGGACATATTTGTGCAGCTGTGTTCATGAGAGAGAGAGAAGGTACTGCGCGAATATATGCGCAGCACTCTGCAATCAACTACGATTTTAAATAGGATTTAAATAGGAACATATCAATATGTGGCATTGATACTGTCTCGGGCCGTCACAAACAAATCAATGTATGGGAATGAGTGAAGATGTAAATGTCCTCCGGCTCATGCTGTGTAAGAGCAGGCCAGCGGGGGAGTGGGGAGGGGGGATAATCGTGCTTGGGCACGGTACAAGGCAACTGGGCCTAGTGTGAGTACGCCCTCAGTTTTCCTTATTGTGATCTACTATAACTTATAATGCTGTATTTAAACCAGTCTTAAGTGAAGATAGATTTTGTTTTATAAGATCAATAGATTTGAATGTGTAGTACTTTTCCATATATCTGGAACAAACTCCCAGATAACTGCAGGTCTGCTGAAACTGTCAGTTCTTTTAAATTAAGACTGGAGACTTTTCTTTTTACCACTGCTTTTAATTAAATATTTATGATTTTCTTTTTATTGATAACTTACACTGCACTGTAACTTTTACTGTCCTGTTTTCTTTTTCTGTGTTTTTAGCTTTTTACCATTGCTTTTAATTTAATTAATTTTAATTAAATATTTACACGGTGAGAAATGAGTAGGTAATTGAGTGAAAACATAATGGGAGTGAGATTGAACAGAGTGAAGGAAGTGGTCTTAAATCTCACGCCTGAGTGATTTGCAGGAACCTCTGTCCACCTGTAAACGCGCAGGTGGGTCCAGAGTATAACTGGATCAAAGTGGCCTGCGGACAGACGTGTCCTGGTTTCTCTGTAGTGTCCGAGGGTTTTTGGAGTTTCAGTGGGCCTAAAGATTGCTGTGGACCCGAGTACAGCCTAGCTAGAGAGAGTAGATTAAGTGTACTTCTCTGTTTATTCTCTTTTCAGAATAATCGTAACTCAATTATTTGCTCAACCCCTCAGCCTGTTTTTATTTTCCATTTAACTCTTTTAACCCTGATTGTAACACTGCACTGTAACTTTTATTATATTTTTAATTAAATATTTATTTAAATTTTCCTATGTTGCTTTTAAACTTTTTTATATTTCCCTGTTGCTTTTATGTTTTATGTAAAGCACTTTGAATCACCTCGTTGTTGAAATGTGCTATACAAATAAACTTGCCTAGCAGGTACTTTTTTACTTGAGTAGGTTTGTTTACATTTACTCATTTAGCTGATGCTTTTATGCAAAGCGACTTACAGCTGCTATATATGACAGAGGTCGCACGCCTCTGGAGCAACTAAGGGTATGTGTCTCAGGGACACATTGGTGGATGTGTCACAAGTGAGGGATTGAACCCGGGTCTCTCACACCAAAGGCATGTGTCTTATCCACTGCATCATCGCCACTGGATAACTTTTATTTTTACATGAGTAACATTTTTCATGTGGTATCTGTACTTTTACTTTTTACTGGCCACGGCTATACTTTACTCCTTCAAGTGCCGTGTAGTTACACAATGTCGGAAACTGCAGCTGATGTTGAAGCTACTGCAGCCCCGGTAGCAAACATATCAGTTATTGTGGCATATTCGACAGCATCTGTCTGAAGAATTTTTTTTTTGGCCTGCTGTTTGCCAAATAATAATGTGTTAAAGGTGTTAAAGGATATCAGAAGATGAAACAAACAGAAAGCCAAGCTTGTGGTGATAAACTTGTAACAATGATGAACACGCTAGTTTGACTGGAGAAGTTTCGATAATACCTGTTAGTGGGTTATTTCAGTATATATATACATGCTCCACCTGTAGGCGGACTCATCCCCACCAATGATGGTGGTGTCATCCTCAGACAGGAGCTTGATGGACTGGTGACGGACACACTGTTAAAAATAACCAGGTGATAGAAGTCATTGTCTTATATAGAATATGACTCATTGCGCTCAGAACAACTAAACCTCTCTCACCAGCAGTGAGAGAGAAATGTATGAAACACCTGTTGAGCCTAAAGTAGAGTAGGACAGATTAGTAGAAATGTTGCATCTCACTGTAGACTGTTATATGGCACAGTTTTCCAGACACAAATACCAGGTGAACTGGTTTCTCTGGAATTGCCTTTGTTTGTGCCTTCAGACCAGTCAGACTGTATGCTTTGATGAAGACGTTATGATGGTGAGACAGCAGCTGCAGTCACATGACTGTTAATGGGTGGAGTCACCTTAAAATAAATCAGCAGTTCTCTCTTTTTACAGACTGAGTGGAGGAGACACCATCAAGCTGCTGATCTGACGGACATCCACAGGAACAAGCTGAGTGAGTCTGATGTTTTTACCTTTGAAAATAGTGATGGGGATCAGCTCTTTGGAGGAGCCGGATCTTATTGATCTGTTCCTTTCAGAAAAACACTCATAAGAACCAGGATCATTTTAGTTTTGCGTCTGTGGACTTGGTTTAGCAGCAGTAAATGACTCGTGAATCCAGACCTAATGTCAAAGATCTGCAGAATTTGTCTTATTTTCTGTCAAGTCTGGGAGTGGGTTTAGGGAAGAAAAGAAAAGAATCAGACCATTGAATGTAAAATTACTATATGAAAATGAATTATTTGCCTGATGTTGGAGATACACTGAATAAGTTTACTGTCATTTATAAGATGGCAGCCGTTCAAATTGTGAAGCTTAAAGGTATTTATGCACCATTTCACATGAATGTTTCCTAGTGTGCTTTGAGTCACCTCCACTGTAAAAACAACAACTGAAGTGGTGCCAACAAACCAAGCCTCTCTCTGCTTCAGCTAAAGGCTTGTTAACTTGTCGTCAGCTGTGGAACGCAGGAAAACCAGTTTTCAGGTAACAACAACAAAGTATATTTGTCAGGCCAAATCAGAATCAGATAGATTTCGGGTGAAAACACGTCAGCATCAGCTTTGTTTTGAACTGACAAAACAGACACAGTGTTGGCAAACTAAGGTAAACTAACATTACTGCAAGGCACGTGAAATATATTGTGATTTTGTGCTTTAGTTGGCTAAAGTTAGATGACTTTAACTTTGAACGCCGACCAGTTGCTAACGTTATCAAAATACTACTGCTGTATTGCTGTCCACACGATTTCACCAGCTAGCCTGCAAGAAATTATGTAATGGTACAAAGCAAATGTGGAGCGATTTGTGTCTGCTATCCTACAGTGATGCAAGACAGGAACAGCCAGCTAATGTCAGATCTGCCGCTGTTTGCTTCGTAACTTTTGAATGGCAGGCAAGCAGAGAGACTCAGTTTAGCTGGAAATGTAAGTTACAGTGACTTTGAATAGTAGACGCCTTTTCTCTGTAGGCGTCCAGTGAGAGGCCCCATCCCAATGTCCCCCCTAAGCCCTGAACCCTCACAGACTTTACTGGGGTCCCTTGGAAAGTGATTGAGTTTAAGAGGCTGCAGGGGCTCACAATGATGTGAACGGGAACGGGACAACCCTTTGCCACTTAATATGTTGCACACTTTTTATTTTATATTTTTGCCTTCTTTTTAAGTCCTGCAGGCTCTCGCCCTACAGAGTGGACGAGAGGTAAATGCAAAAACTAAAATAAGTAGTTGAATAAACTAGGTGTGTAATAAGATGGTTGCATTCCTCTGACTTCATGTGTTCTATTCTTAAGTTAAGAAAACCTTCAACAGTATTAACATCAGCGTTGTTGTCGATGCTTGTTTGTTTACTGTTTTCTTCTTCTCTTATAACGTGGATTTGCCGTGATATTTCTCTCGCTTTCTCGCTTCCCCTGGTAATCCCCGTGTTTCACGTCATACCGCTATGCACTGTGGGTAATTCCCTCAGCCAAAGTCTGCAGAAATGCGGAGAGCCCTCGCGTACTTGACAATTTGACAGTGGGACGGCCCTGAGCCCTCACGGACTTCCCGGGAACGCGCCTCAAAGTCTGTGAGGGTGGACATTAGGATTGGGCCAGAGTCTTCTTTTCCAACACTTTGAAGAAACTGGAAGTTGCTTTGTCTTCCAAGTTTGTCTTTAGTCCCTTCAGGGTTTGTTTCTTGCTGTCTGTTTGTTGTAGTTGTTGACTTCTTATTTCAGGAGAGAGTTTGGAGAACTCTTGTGTTTGAAGAGAAATCTCCATGTTGCTGGATTATTAACAATCTGATGAACAGCTGATGTTTCTTTCCTTTCTTCAGCTGGCAGAAAACAAACTACATCGTGCTTTTCAAAGCGTCGTCTCCACCGGTGTAAAGTCAGACACAGCAGGATCCTGACGTTTCCTGGCAGACCTGAAATTGAATTGAATGTGTCCGGGTCCTCCATGCAGGTGTGTGTGCTGGGCTGCAGCTTCATGCCTCCATCTAGTGGACTGATAGTAGAAGTCCAGCAGCTGATGGCAGCTTCCTCTGCCTCACGCTGCTGTCTGACTGCATTCAGCTGCAGCTGATATGAAACAGAAACTAGCAGCCAATCAGTGGAGGAGCAGCCGATCTTTTTCCAGGAGGGAATGATGGAAAGGAGGATTTGAGTTGATGTGCAGATGAATGATTTGTGTTTCCTCTCCAGGTGAAAGTGGATGTGAGTTGAGCAGCATGAGTCAGTGTGAGGACAGAGAGGAGGGAGTCCCTCCCTCTAAAAGCACTCTGTGTGGGGAACATGACAGCCAGACCAAAGCTCAGAGGTGAGATGAGGATCTCTAACTGTCCAGGACTCAAATCACTCCACCATCATTATTCACTCTCAAAGCTCTGTGTGTGTTGTGTTGAAGCCCAGAGCAGCAGCAGGGACCAGACTCTGCTGGACCTGGACCTGGACCTGAGCCCAGCTGTGTGTCCTTCAAGAGTGACCGGTCAATGGGTCAACCCTTTACTTTTAAGCGAGGACATGTGTCTGACAGACAGTGAGTATGTGTCAGTATTAAACAGCGTTGGCCAATCAGAGCTAAATGTTCATGTCTCCCTCCTCATGTTGCTCACTGCTGATGTTTGTCCTCATTAAATCCAGTCTGACCAGTTGTCCTTCTAATGTCCATGTTCTCCTAGAATGATGATGAAGGTCAGAGCCAGATTAGGATTAAAGGACAGGTCCACATGTTTTCCAGTCTGTCCCTAAACAACACTGACATGCCCATATGTCCACTGAAAGAGTTGTTGGTGGCTGGAATTGTTCCTCCTGTGCACACTGGCCCTGAAGAGATCTCTTCCTGATGGGGTTTCAATGGAAGTGATGGAGGACAGAGTCCACAGTCCTGCTTCTGTGGAAAAAGACATTGGAAAGTTGAGCTGAGGACAATATGAGGCTTCAGCAGTCTGAGTTCCACAAATCAAGTTCAGCTCTTTTTAGTCTGAAACTTCCTCTTTGGATTTTGTCCTAAAATGCTTCACCTACCAAAGTCTGTAAATAGCAGTCAGGATATTTGTGGTGAGTCTAGTAATGCAAACGTTAGAATACAGGCCAACAGAGCTGCTGCTGATGGAGCCACAGTTAAGTTTGGTATCTGTCAGGAACAGTAAGATCTGCTCAGAGATCAGAACATTTAGTCCTGGTTTGGTCCAATATTTGCTGGAAATGAAGCGATGATACACAGACTGAAATCATTCAGCTTCAGCTTTTAGTGAACTTTGATCCTTTTCTTGTTGAGAGCTGCCAGTTTCTCCAGAAGCGTCTGTGGCTGAAGGCTAAAAATTAGGTTTTCTTCCCAGGTGGTCTCCTTTTCTGTCTAACAGGATCAATGGGAGACCCGACTTTGCTGGACGTGAACCTGAACCCAGCCGTTGGTCTTTCAAGAGTGACCACTCAGTGGGTCACACCATGCGTTTTAAAGGAGGCCGACCGTCTGCTGCAGAGAGGTCAGCTGTTAATCACATTAAAATCAGACTGATTCTTGTTTAACTGTTATTCATCCAGAGAAGTTTTATTAAACCTGTGTGTTTATTTTCAGCATCGTTCTTCTTCACATACATTTATATTCTCACATCTGAAGCTGCCCAGTAGAACCAGTAGAACCAGTAGAACCAGTAGAACTAGTCTTCAGCTCGTGGCTTGTGGGGGTTATTCTAATGTTTGACAGGTGTTCATGAGAGAGAGGGAGAGAGAGAGAGAGAAAGAGGGAGTGAGCGAGCGAGCCAGGAGGTGCTGCAGGAATATATGCTCCTCAATACAGCTCCTTAAATTATTTTAAATACACCTAGTGAAAATTAGGAAAATAAACGCGGCGGTCCGCGTCGATAATTATCCAAATTATACACTGCTTTCCCTAACACCCCCCTTCACACCGAAACAAAGCGATCTCTCACGACTTTTTAACTAACATCATATCCATAAAAGCAGCAAAGAGTGTGGTTTTTACAAAGCATAGCCTAGGCCTAACGTTTCTTAACGCCACCGGCTGAAATAAAACAATAAAGCAAGTAAAGCCCAACTTTTAAACAGTGGTTTTACTGCACATGTAGCCTATTTATAAGAGCAGTATTCAGTAGTTACAAAACGTTACGTTAACACCTCTCTCTCCCAATGAGTCACTGCCTGAGTTTCTTTCTACAAGTTTCACGTCGCTGTGCTGCTTCTGCAGATGCTTCAATAAATCAGATGTAGAAATGTTCGCGGTTGAAAGTTTAACAATGAAACAATGTTCTTTGCATCTTAATTCAATTCAATTCAGTTCAATTTTATTTATATAGCGCCAAATCACAACAGTTATCTCACAGCGCTTTTCATAAAGAGCAGGTCTAGACCGTACTCTGTGATGATATTTACAGAAGCCCAACAGTTCCCACCAAGAGCAGCACTAGGAGACAGAGGCAAGGAAAAACTTCCTTTAAGAGGCAGAAACCTCGAGCAGAACCATGACTCAGGGTGGGCGGCCGAGAGAGAGAGAGAGAGAGAGAGAGAGGGATGTAAGGAGAGAGAGAGAGAGAGAGAGAGAGAGAGAGAGAGAGAGGGATGTAAGGAGAGAGAGAGAGAGAGAGAGAGAGAGGAGGGAGGCAGCCTACACAATATACACACAGAGGTACAGACAGTGAAGGTGATGTTGCTATAGACTAAATGAAAAATGGTACAGATATTTATAATAGTGTTAATGGTAACAGTCGTAATGTTAATGATTATAATAACAATAATAACAATAGGACTAGCAACAATAGTTGTTGCAGCAGAGGGTGTCGAGCAGGAACACGGGGGCAGCAGGTGACCCGCAACCACAGATCCAGACTCCACAGCTCCAGAGCCAGAAAACCTGCAGGAAGTGATAGGAGAGAGGAGAGAGACGAGAAAGCACAAGACTACCAGAAAGGGGAGAAGTTGTGTTAGTAACATGCAATAATGGGATAAGGTTGCATACAGAGGGAGAGAAAGTAGAGGAGAGAGGAGCTCAGTGCATCATGGGAAATCCCCCGGCAGTCTAGGCCTATAGCAGCATAACTAAGGGATGGTTCAGGACTCACCTGAGCCAGCCCTAACTATAAGCTTTATCAAAGAGGAAAGTCTTAAGCCTACTCTTAAATGTGGAGATGGTGTCTGCCTCCTGAACCCAAACTGGAACCTGGTTCCACAGGAGAGGAGCTTGATAGCTGAACGCTCTGGCTCCTAGTCTACTTTTGGAGACTCTAGGAACCTGGATTCAGGATCAGCTGAAGAGTCTTAACAGACTTTTTCCAGCAGCCTGATAATAAAGAATTGCAGTAATCCTGCCGAGAAGTAACAAATGCATGGACTAGTTTTTCTGCATCATTTTTTGACAGAATTTTCCTGATTTTCGTAATATTACGTAGGTGAAATCCTTGAAATTTGCTTAATGTGAGTCTTAAACGACGTGTCCTGATCAAAGATAACTCCAAGATTCCTCACAGTGGTGCTGGAGGCCCCAGAACAATAACTTCAGTTTTATCTGAGTTTAACATTAGAAAATTACAGGTCATCCAGGTTTTAACATCCTGAAGGCACATTTGAGTTTAGCTAACTGATGAGTTTGATCTGGCTTGATCGATAGATATAACTGAGTAGTACGCTGATCTAGGATTACGGAGGGCCTTCCTATAAGTTTTAAGACTATCTTGCCAAATTAAACGAGAATTTTCCAGTTTGGTGGAACGCCAATTCCTCTCAAGTTTCCACGATATTTGCTGTAATTTGCGAGTTTCAGTATTATACCATGGAGCTAACCGTCTTTGTTTTAGTATTTTCTTTTTTAGAGGGGCTACAGAGTCGAGTGTCATTCGCAGCGAGCCTGCAGCACTATCAACAAGATGATCGATTTGGGAGGGACTGAAATTAGCATAGGAGTCCTCCGTTACTTTGTGACTAGATAATGTATTTAGAGCTGATGGAATCGCATCCTTAAATTTAGCTATGGCACTATCAGACAGACATCTTGTAGTTCAGCAATACAAACTCAAAAGTTATCAAACAGTGGTCGGATAAAGAGGGATTCTGCGGGAACACCACTAAATGTTCAATTTCAATACCATACACCAAAACAAGGTCGAGGGTGTGGTTAAAACAGTGAGTCGGTTCATGAACACTCTGAGAGAAGCCGATGGAATCTAACAGAGAGATAAACGCAGTACTGAAGCTGTCATTCTCAACATCCACATGAATATTAAAATCCCCTACAATAATAACTTTGTCCGTTTTAAGGACTAAAGTTGACAAAAACTCTGCAAATTCAGATAAGAATTCAGAATACGGGCCAGGTGCTCGGTACACTATAACAAAAAGAATTGGTTGCAGTGATTTCCAACTTGGGTGTGAAAGACTAAGAACAAGACTTTCAAATGAGTTATAGTTTAGTTTAGGTTTAGAGCTGATTAGGTAGGCTAGAGTCGAAGATAGCTGCAACTCCACCTCCTCGGCCTGTGCCTCGAGGAATGTGAGTATTAATATGACTGGGAGGGGTGGATTCATTTAGGCTAACATATTCTCCATCGCCCAGCCAGGTTTCAGTAAGACAAAATAAATCAATATCATAATCTGATATTAGTTCATTTACTAGTACACCTTTAGAAGAGAGAGATCTGATGTTTAAGAGTCCACATTTAACTCTCCTATTCGTTTGCACTATTGCTCTTGTGGTTTTAATTTTTATGAGGTTTCTATGCACAGCTCCTCTTCTGCTTACCTTTTTAAATAATTTCGATGGTCGGGGGGCAGACACCGTCACTATAGGATTTTCACTAAGTAACTCCTGAAATGGAGGAGCAGAGAAGTGTGTTAGACTGCGACTCTGCGTAGGGTTTTGGGTGGGTAACTGCTGAAAAAGAAGGGCAGAGAAGTGTGTTAAACTGCGACTCTGCCTCCTGGTCTCAACTCTGGGTTGTCATGGATTCTTCTTTTTAGTTTATGAAACAGTAATGGCAGTATCTACTTACAGCTGTGGAAAGAACGCCTCTCTCCCTCGTTGTCCATTCTTCCTTTTGTGTTTGGCTGTCAGCGGACATTAACAACAAAGTCCAGTCCCGCTGAGCTGTCGCACAATCGTGGATTTACATCAAGGATGGTGCGTTCAGTAATGAGTAACGCAGCGTTACTTGCCTTAGTAACTAGTAATAATATTACCGTTTTAGAAAAGTAATTAGTTACACTACTTAGTTACTGGGAAAACGTAATATTACAGTAATACGTTACTGTCCAACACTGGTGAGGACAGACATAATAATCTTCATGATTCCTCCACAGAGTCCACCAGGAGAGCTCAGAGGTTCCCAGTGGTCAGTCTGCCCAGCAGCATCAAACACACCTGGACTCCATATTTATGGTCTGTACATGTACAACAACTACTTTTCCATCTATTCTGTTCACAATAATCTCCACGCTGCACTTTTTAGACCAGTGGATTGTCAGTCTGTCCAACATGGATCTGATGTTTGGTTCCATGATTTGACTTTGATTGTGTCCTTCATATAATATTCTGTTCCAGCTGCTGGAGGAGAACATTGTCACTTTTGTGAAGAACGAGCTGAAGAAGATCCAGAAGGGTCTGAGTTCAGATTACCCAGAATGCTTAGAGAGTCAGAGGGAGGATGAGGAGGTGTTGGACGGTGAGGAGGAAGAGCAGAGGAGGAGGAGCAGCAGGGAGGCATTTCTGAAGATCACACTGCACTTCCTGAGGAGAATGAAGCAGGAGGAGCTGGCTGAGCGTCTGCAGAGCGGTAAGAGGATTTCTCTAAAGATTTAAGCTGCTGGATAAACGGATTACTGATGGCTCAGCAGATGGAGGGAAACATATTTATATAAGGAAATGAAACTATCATATGGACTTTATCAATCACTTATTGATCTTTTCTGTTTGTTCAGGACCTTCTTTTCCAGTTTGTCAGCAAAAACTTAAATCTAACCTGAAGAAGAAGTTCCAGTGTGTGTTTGAGGGGATTGCTAAAGCAGGAAACCCAACCCTTCTGAACCAGATCTACACAGAGCTCTACATCACAGAGGGAGGGACTGCAGAGGTCAATGATGAACATGAGGTCAGACAGATTGAAACAGCATCCAGGAAACCAGACAGACCAGAAACAACCTTCAGAGACAAGAAGACATCTTTAAAGCCTCACCTGGAAGAGATGAACCAATCAGAACAGTGATGACAAAGGGAGTGGCTGGCATTGGGAAAACAGTCTTAACACAGAAGTTCACTCTGGACTGGGCTGAAGACAAAGCCAACCAGGACATACAGTTCACATTTCCATTCACTTTCAGAGAGCTGAATGTGCTGAAAGAGGAAAAGTACAGCTTGGTGGAACTTGTTCATCACTTCTTTCCTGAAACCAAAGAAGCAGGAATCTGCAGCTTTGAAGAGTTCCAGGTTGTCTTCATCTTTGACGGTCTGGATGAGTGTCGACTTCCTCTGGACTTCCACAACAATGAGGTCCTGACTGATGTTACAGAGTCCACCTCAGTGGATGTGCTGCTGACAAACCTCATCAGGGGGAACCTGCTTCCCTCTGCTCGCCTCTGGATAACCACATGACCTGCAGCAGCCAATCAGATCCCTCCTGGGTGTGTTGACATGGTGACAGAGGTCAGAGGATTCACTGACCCACAGAAGAAGGAGTACTTCAGGAAGAGGTTCAGAGATAAGAAGCAGGCTAGCAGAATCATCTCCCACATCAAGACATCACGAAGCCTCCACATCATGTGCCACATCCCAGTCTTCTGCTGGATCACTGCTACAGTTCTGGAGGAGGTGTTGAAGACCAGAGAGGGAGGAGAGCTGCCCAAGACCCTGACTGAGATGTACATCCACTTCCTGGTGGTTCAGTCCAAACTGAAGAACATCAAGTATGATGGAGGAGCTGAGACAGATCCACACTGGAGTCCAGAGAGCAGGAAGATGATTGAGTCTCTGGGAAAACTGGCTTTTGAGCAGCTGCAGAAAGGCAACCTGATCTTCTATGAATCAGACCTGATAGAGTGTGGCATCGATATCAGAGCAGCCTCAGTGTACTCAGGAGTGTTCACACAGATCTTTAAAGAGGAGAGAGGGCTGTACCAGGACAAGGTGTTCTGCTTCGTCCATCTGAGTGTTCAGGAGTTTCTGGCTGCTCTTCATGTCCATCTGACCTTCATCAACTCTGGTGTCAATCTGCTGGCAGAAGAACAAACAACCTCCCAGAAGTCTGAAACAAGAGAAGATGAATCTGCAGTGACACAGTTCTACCAGAGTGCTGTGGACAAGGCCTTACAGAGTCCAAATGGACACCTGGACTTGTTCCTCCGCTTCCTCCTGGGACTTTCACTGCAGACCAATCAGACTCTCTTACGAGGACTGCTGACACAGACAGTAAGTGCCTCAAGAACCAATCAGGTAGCGGCCAAGTACGTCAAGAAGAAGATCAAAGAGACTACCTCTGCAGAGAAAAACATCAATCTGTTCCACTGTCTGAATGAACTGAATGATGGTTCTCTAGTGGATCAGATCAAACAGTCCCTGAATTCAGGAAGTCTCTCCACAGATAAACTCTCTCCTGCTCAGTGGTCAGCTCTGGTCTTCATCTTACTGTCATCAGAAACAGATCTGGATGTGTTTGACCTGAAGAAATATTCTGCTTCAGAGGAGGCTCTTCTAAGGCTGCTGCCAGTGGTCAAAGCCTCCAAGAAAGCTCTGTAAGTAGGATTTATTCATTAATTCATTCATTCATTACTATGCTATCTTTCAGCTGCAGAAAAAATAAAGGCGTTACTTGTTGGTCTCTCCAGACTGAGTCTGTATAACTTCTCAGACAGAAGCTGTGATCATGTTTGGCCTGTATTTTGTTCTAATTCCGATATCATATGTTGTTTAGCATGAAATAATAACTTTGACAGAGATGGAGAATCATAGTGATTTTTGACATCATGTCATTTGATTACTACTCTGGAAGAAAGGAATCTCAAGATAGTTAACAAGTCTTGTTTCTGAAAATTTTGACTTTGTTTTGCATAAATTAAATCATGTTTTGTTAATATTAAAGCCTATATTGAGCTACATTTAACCAGTAACAAGTTACAACAATTGTTTGTATGATGTACCAGCACAGGAACAATAAGAAGACTATTTACACAACTTCAACTATATATATATATATATATATATATATATATATATATGTGTGTGTGTGTGTGTGTTATACACTGCAAAAACAGCCCTCCTAGAAAACCCCAAGTATTCTTACATTATTATTGTTAAATGTTGTATTTAGCAAAATGGGGTAAGCCAAATTTGCTTGGCTAGATTCTTTACTGACATGGACCTTAGAACTGGACAATTAGCATACATTTAAGCAAGTTGTGCTTATTACAAGCAATGAAAACTCAAGGTAGACTTCCTTAAAGTTAGTATTTCACTTCATTGAGTTGAACTTATGAATGTGCATCTTAATATAAGACTAAAAATTAGCCAAACAAGGATCAAATCTTCCAATCAGCAGGAAACTACCTCCATCAGAAAGAAGGGCCAATATGAAAGACCTTCATTGAAAAGAATGAAGTCATGCGGTTTCTGTTAAATGGATTAATCTAAATGGCAATATATAAATGGGATAAGTCAGTACTTGTGAGTGCTGTTAAGCCTGATAATTTACCTGAATTTGGACTTCATCTTTGTATTGGAGTACACAAAACCACAGCTGATGTACTGTAACACAAAGGTACACTGTATAACTGTGCACACTGTGGGTTGCCTGCTAGTAAGAATGATAGTTTGATCCTCTGTCCCAACATGAAATTATGTCTTATTGTAAGCTTTTTTGCATATATGAAAATGTAATAATAACCAATAACCAAAAATGTATTTAAATTAAAGAAGCAAGCATTTTAAAATAAATGTTATTTCTTTTCTTGTTATTCCCTCTCCAGACTGAGTGGCTGTAACCTCTCAGAGAGAAGCTGTGAAGCTCTGTCCTCAGTTCTCAGCTCCCAGTCCTCTAGTCTGAGAGAGCTGGACCTGAGTAACAACAACCTGCAGGATTCAGGAGTTAAGCTGCTCTCTGCTAGAATGGAGAGTCCACAGTGCACACTGGAAACCCTTAGGTCAGGATTCCTCAACACAATTAATGAATGACCATTTAAGTTTTCTTTTACATCAGTGGATAAACAGCTAACCTGTATAGGATATACACTCACCTAAAGGATTATTAGGAACACCATACTAATACTGTGT
This sequence comes from Micropterus salmoides, assembly GCF_014851395.1. Taxonomy (NCBI): domain Eukaryota; kingdom Metazoa; phylum Chordata; class Actinopteri; order Centrarchiformes; family Centrarchidae; genus Micropterus; species Micropterus salmoides. The sequence continues at coordinate 2,433,803 of NW_024040040.1, forward strand.
TTGACCCCCTTTCGCCTTCAGAACTGCCTTAATTCTACGTGGCATTGATTCAACAAGGTGCTGAAAGCATTCTTTAGAAATGTTGGCCCATATTGATGGATAGCATCTTGCTGTTGATGGAGATTTGTGGGATGCACATCCAGGGCACGAAGCTCCGGTTCCACCACATCCCAAAGATGCTCTATTGGGTTGAGATCTGGTGACTGTGGGGGCCATTTTAGTACAGTGAACTCATTGTCATGTTCAAGAAACCAGTTTGAAATGATTGGAGCTTTGTGACATGGTGCATTATCCTGCTGGAAGTAGCCATCAGAGGATGGGTACATGGTGGCCATAAAGGGATGGACATGGTCAGAAACAATGCTCAGGTAGGCCGTGGCATTTAAACCATGCCCAATTGGCACTAAGGGGCCTAAAGTGTGCCAAGAAAACATCCCCCACACCATTACACCACCACCACCAGCCTGCACAGTGGTAACAAGGCATGATGGATCCATGTTCTCATTCTGTTTACGCCAAATTCTGACTCTACCATCTGAATGTCTCAACAGAAATCGAGATTCATCAAACTAGGCAACATTTTTCCAGTCTTCAACTGTCCAATTTTGGTGAGCTCTTGCAAATTGTAGCCTCTTTTTCCTATTTGTAGTGGAGATGAGTGGTACCCGGTGGGGTCTTCTGCTGTTGTAGCCCATCCGCCTCAAGGTTGTGCGTGTTGTGGCTTCACAAATGCTTTGCTGCATACCTCGGTTGTAACGAGTGCTTATTTCAGTCAAAGTTGCTCTTCTATCAGCTTGAATCGGTCGGCCCATTCTCCTCTGACCTCTAGCATCAACGAGGCATTTTAGCCCACAGGACTGCAGCATACTGGATGTTTTTCCCTTTTCACACCATTCTTTGTAAACCCTAGAAATGGTTGTGCGTGAAAATCCCAGTAACTGAGCAGATCGTGAAATACTCAGACCGGCCCGTCTGGCACCAACAACCATGCCACGCTCAAAATTGCTTAAATCACCTTTCTTTCCCATTCTGACATTCAGTTTGGAGTTCGGGAGATTGTCTTGACCAGGACCACACCCCTAAATGCATTGAAGCAACTGCCATGTGATTGGTTGATTAGATAATTGCATTAATGAGAAATTGAACAGGTGTTTCTAATAATCCTTTAGGTGAGTGCATGTGTCTGCTAATATGATTTGAGAAGGACCTTTAACTTGTTTTTGTTCTCAGAGGGTTCCTGTGTGTGTGTTTGTTTGTGTGTTTGCAGACTTTCAGGCTGTCTGATCACAGAGGAAGGCTGTGCTTCTCTGACCTCAGCTCTGAGCTCCAACCCCTCCCATCTGAGTGAGCTGGACCTGAGCTACAATCATCCAGGAGACTCAGGAGTGAAGCTGCTGTCTGCTAGCCTGGAGGATCCACACTTGAGACTGGACACTCTCAGGTATGAAGAAGCCTGCTTCAGCCACAGACAGACTTTTGGTGTTTTTGGTTAATGGTAAAACAATAAAAAGGACATCTTTGTGTAGAAGAACATCTCAAAGATTAAACATGATAATTGCCTGTTGGTACAACAAGTTCTCATTCCCAACTCGTCACCTACTGACGCTTGGTCAAGGCCCTTTGGCGTCGCTTTTTAATGCCCTGGGTCAGATTCAGATTCATTCTTTATTGCCCTCAGTGGAGGAAATTTGCTTTCACAGTCTGAACAAAGAGCACCATCAATATGAATTCTAGACACAAACTACACATAGTACACACATATATGGACAGTATACACATATCTACACATAGCACAAAAGTGACATCATTAACTTGTCTGTGAGAGGTCTTATAGTGCAGGGTACAAAACTTTTTCCAAGCGTGAAGCATGAGTTGAGAGGGTTACGTTATTGTAGTGAAACGTTGCAGTTTGGTTAGGTTTAGGCACAGAAACTACTTGGTTGGGTTTAGCCAACAAAACTACTTGGTTAAGGTTAGGAAAAAATCATGGTTTGGGTTAAAATAACTACGTACTTCAGTTAACATTAACAGTAGTCATACACTCTCTTCATGTGGACTGCTGAATATTTTTCTCTGGTGAGAGTAGCAACAAGTATCACATTCAAAAATGTTACAGACCAAGTGCAGGACAGAGACATACACTGTTACAAGAACAAGAATGTCCACACCTAAAATAGCTCCCAATTGTGTTTCTCACTCTGGGAGTCCACTGACTCCGGTTACGGCTGTGCCACGGTTTTGATGTGCCCATAGCCCAGCGTCAAAGTCCACTAGAAGCGTCTCAGAAGCATTTCAGCAGCGGAACATGCAGCCTGCCCCACGTTATTGACTTATTAATTTGTCATTTTCGTGCTTGTACTGCCTTCTTCACTCTATGTGACCCCGTTTCGTTCCGTCAACTTGCATTTCCCACAAGTAAAATTTCAGAAACAGAACATTTTGTCTGCCTGACTTTGGTGACATGTTTAGATTTTGTTGATTTGGTAATCAGTGTTTGATTTTGTGCTTCTACTATGATTAAGCAGGCAACGTAGTTAAAAGATTTTGTTTTGTGTCCGTTTTAACTGCGTTTGTTATTTTACGATAGGGAGTCTCCACAGGGTGTTTTATTTTCCACAGCCATAATGCTTCATAGCTGGAGTCAGCGGATTTTAGCCTTTACGTGTGTGCGACAGAGACAGAGTCACTTCTGAAACATGGTGCGTGAGGAGAGGGAGATACTCAGATCAGCATGCAGGGGGATAAATTGGCTGATATTATAACAGACTTTTGTATTTTTCTCACTTTCCCCCCGATGGTCTGAATTAGGGCTCGACAGTAAAACAATAACAATCATTATCGCAATATAATTTTTTTCAATAACAATATAACAAATGTTCAATAAATTTTCAATTAATGTTTGATTTTATTCACTTGAATCCTACAGAAATTTGGACTTCATTCTTTTATTAAGATGTTTATTTTGTTGAGGAAAAAGGACTGAAAAAAGCTTTTATTTAATTTTGCTCATGCATATTTGTTGAAAAAGAATTGATCATAATTGTTTAAATGTTCTACCTCACATTTATGAAGTGATCCACTCAAGTGTTTGTCATGTTCTGAGCATTAAGAAGAGTTTAAACCACAATTAACCATCAGGTTTCTTCAACTTTCACTCAGGAGCAAAAATCAGCCTTTAAACTCGAAGGAAATAACAATTTGATACTTATCGTGATAATTATCGATATCGAAAGATATGAAACTTTTTATCTTGATAACATTTTTGGCCATACCTTTGTCTGAATAACTCACTAGATCTGTTGCCAGGGGCTTTTTAGAAATAAAGTCTGTGAGGGTCTGAAAAAGGTAGGTAGCGGAGCAAACCACTGTGAGGTGGATGAGGAGTGACACATATAATGATGCACTTATTATGTATATGCATATTAGGATATATAGGAATGTCATGTCCATCAGGTTGTAACATGAACATTAAATTAGCTCTAAAAGTGTGAACAAAAAACATTCCATTATAAAGCAATTGTTTGAGGAAGGAGGAGAAGTGACAAGCTCTTTGAGAGGGGGGGCATATATTGTGTATATGTGTATGAGAGGAATGTAATGTCCATGTTTGATGCTGGTCTGACCCCCCTCCTCCTTTCAGGGTGGAGCCTGCTGGAGTCCAATGGTTGAGACCAGGTCTGAGGAAGTGTAAGTGTGTTTTTCATTTGATTCATGAAAACATTCAACCATCTTCAGACTGTGACATCACTCATTCAAAGTTCTGATGTCATCGTCGAAGTGTCAATCGATACTTATTACAGCTGGATTGTGTCTCGTTCTCTCCATCAGATTCCTGTGAACTCACAATCGACACAAACACAGTAAACAGACTGATCAAACTGTCTGACAACAACAGGAAGGCAACACGTGTGATGGAGGATCAGTCATATCCTGATCATCCAGACAGGTTTGACTACTGGAGGCAGTTGCTGTGTAGAGATGGTCTGACTGGTCGCTGTTACTGGGAGGTTGAGTGGAGAGGAGGAATTGATATAGCAGTGAGTTACAGAGGAATCAGCAGGAAGGAACAAGGTGAAGACTGTGGGTTTGGAAGGAATGATCAGTCCTGGAGTTTGTTCTACTCTGATGGTTATGGTTACCATGTTTGGCACAATAACAAAGGAACCTCCATCACCTCCTCCTCCTCCTCCTCCTCCTCTGGTAGAGTAGCAGTGTATGTGGACTGTCCTGCTGGCTCTCTGTCCTTCTACAGAGTCTCCTCTGACACACTGATCCACCTCCACACCTTCAACACCACATTCACTGAACCTCTTTATCCTGGTTTTAGGCTCTGGAATCCTGCTTCCTCAGTGTCTCTGAGTTCTGAGCAGGAGGGAGAGTCTCCTCCTGGTAGAGAACAGATAAGTTGAGTCTGTACAGGATCACAGAAGCTTCTTGTAATAAATACATCAATGAACTTTGTACAAAGTGATTCAAAGTGATTGAACAGATTCCTCATTTCCTTGTAAACTTCTTCCACTTCCAGTCCTTTAAAGATGGAAGCTCTGATCATTAAATGGTGGAAATGCCGTTGACTTGGACCTTCTGTCATGTGTTGCTTTGAATTCTGGCTCTTGTTCCAATAAAAGCAGAATGTTACTGTGAGTGTGTTTGTTGTCTCTAACATGATTCAGCTGGAAGATACAGTATGCAGTCTCCTCCAAAAGTATTGGAACGGTGAGGCAAATTCATTTGTTTTTTTTGTTCACTGAAGACATTTGGGTTTAAGATCAAAAGATGAGTATGAGACAAGAGTTCAGAATTTCAGCTGTCATTTTGTGGTATTCACATCTAGATGTGTTAAACAACTCAGAACATACCAGCGTTTGTTTGAATCAACCCATTTTTTCAAATGAGCAAAACTATTGGAACATGTGACTGACAGATGTTTCTTGTTGCCCAGGTGTTGCCTTGTGTTCTGATTGGCTGAAGTTTTCATCCTTGGTTCAAACCTAGAAAGAATGCATTTCCTGTTAAAGAGGATAAACCAACATGAAGACCAGAGAGCTGTCTATGGGAGAAAAGCAAACCATTGTCAAGCTGAGAAAAAAGGTAAATCAACCAGAGCCATTGGACAAATACTGGGCATAGCAAGCACAACAATTTGGAATGTCCTGAAAAAGAAAGAGACTGCTGGTGTACTGAGCAACAGACGTCAAACAGGTCGGCCAAGGAAAACAGCAGTAGTTGATGACAGAAATATCGTGAGATCAGTGAAGAAAACCCCCAAAACATTAGTAAGTGACATCACCAACGACCTCCAGAGTGCAGGGTGAAGGTATCACAATCCACTGAGCAGAAATACAGAGGCCACACCACAAGATGCAAACCACTCATCAGCAGGAAGAATCGGAAGGAAGGCCAAAGTGAAATTTGCAAAGAAGTAAAGAGATGGTCCGTAAAAGTTCTGAAACACAATCTTAAGGACTGATGAGACCAAGATTAATCTCTGTCAAAGTGATGGAAAGGCCAAAGTGTGGAGAAAGAAAGGAACTGCTTATGATCTGAAGCATCCAAGCTCATCTGTGAAGCATGGTGGAGGTGATGTCATGGCTGCTTCTGGAACAGGCTCATTAATATTTATTGATGATGTAACTGATGATGGTCGCAGCAGAATTCAGAAGTGGACAGATACATTTTGTCTGCCAATTTACGGAGAAATGCATTGAAACTAATCGGGAGAAAGTTTATCATGCAGCAGGACAATGAGCCAAAGCACACTGCCAACAAAACAAAGGACTTCATCAGGGGAAAAAGTGGAAGGTTTTAGACTGACCAAGTCAAGCACCTGACCTTAACCCAGTACCCAGGTCAAAAAGAAGTGCTCTTAAAGGCACTGAAAATATACTTGAAATTCACATAGTATGCTAACATGCTTACTACAAGTATATTAAAGATATATTCTCCTGAGCTTTAATATACTTCTCAAAAGTATACTTTGAATAAATTGGTAATAAATATATACTTAATTAAACCTTTAATAAATATGCTTAAATAAAAGTATATTTTTTACAAAATTTTTGTCTATTTATTAAAAATATACTTATTTAACTCTTAGTAAATACTATTTAGGTGTACTTTGTGGAAGTACATTGTTAAACAATTACACTTTTAGTGGGTTAAAAATATATTTATGCCAAACATGCTTCATTGTGTAGGCTACTGCAAAATATTGTAATTATTTATGTAATTGCCACATGTTTCAGCCTGATTTCCAGAAGTATGATTTTTAAAACATATATTTTTTAACATTAAAATATATTTTTCAAAAGCATATTATTTCTTTTTTTTAATTTCTTTCTTAAAAAAATTTTTTAATCAGGTAAATAGCTAGTTGAGGTCAGAGACCTCTTTCGTAAGGGCAGGAAGGAAGCAGCACATGTTGTTTACTTAACAAAGAACAACATATAGAAATAAGCATACTTTAAATCATAATGTAGTTATACTTGTTTGGAAACAGCAAACACGAGTGTACGGAGGGGCGAAGTGTGCCCTCCAGCCCAATATTTTCCTTGGTGGGTAGGTCTGGTGTACATTAGCTAATGCTAGCATGTGGATTAATATATTAATTAGCTAACATTGGTTAGCATTTTAACAGCTTCTTAATCAAGACAGCAACTTTTGTCTGCCTTAAACAGTGTTGGAAGTAACGCATTACAAAAGTAACGCAATTAACGTCACAGTAACGTGTTGCTTTTTGCTGTAAGGCAGTTTTTAATGTTACTAAAATTTCCGGAACAATCAACAGTCTCAGTAACCTGTTGCTGGAATTTGATGCATGAGATTTTAACAAGGCAGGCCTGAGCATGTGTGAGCCCTCAATTCTGCTTTTGCACTGTTAAAATGACCAGTGAGGTCTTTATCAGAGTAATAAATGCAATTAATATGTTGCTGTCTGTGTGCTAAAGGTTCACATTTTTATAGTCTACCTTAATACTCACATGTCCATGTTTACAGTAATTTATTGGTCACTGTGATCATTATTCCTGCCCATATAGTCTCTAAAGACATCACAATTACCACAGTTGTCATTTTTGTATAAATTCATTCTAAAGTTTAGCTGAAGCTACTATGAATCGCCAGCTAAGCATCTGTGTTACACTATTCAAAAGTGGATACTCTGTTTTTTAGAGATTTCTCTTCACTGCAACCATGGAGGGGGATTATTACAGTGACCAATAACTCAGTTATAACAGCAATGTTAAAGTGTACACGTGTATGTGAGAATTGTTTTAAGACGCGCTTGAAATAATGTTTTTATGTACTGCAATGTCTGACCACACGATATAATAGCATGTGATGTTATGTAAAATACTGCTCAACTTTATGTCCATTTGTATGGTCACAGATCCTGTTTTCAACTTTTAAAACTTGAACCTACCCTTTGCCAACTTCAACCAACTTAATGCTAAACCCAGAGTTGGAATTTCCTGCCTTAGCTCAAGAAAATTAAATAAAGAATAATAATAAAGATTTGCTATGAGAATAGAATTGCAGTGTTTATAATGATACTCAAAGGACCAGCTGGACCCTCACAAGCTCACTGTGCTCATAGGTATGTCTGGCTCCTGCACACCATCACTGTTTTTGTTCTCACTACAAGTCAACGGGGTCAGACTAAATAAACAAATATTCTTGTGAAAAAATAATTTTATTTAAAATATTATTATGCATTAAGTAATACTACTTAATGCTATTTTTGTACTTCACAAATTGTCTGCTGTGTTAATGTGAAATGACATGTTGACAGAACAGTTGTTAAGCAAGTCTGTATGTTTGTGTTATTTGTTGTATCTGTTTAATAACATTTTATCACATCCAGCTCCTCGGCTGAATGCACAGTAGTTTTTATGTAATGTTTTTGATCATGTTGTAATGGATGAACTGTGCAGTAACTGGGAGGGGTCCCTTGTGGAAAACCATTTCACCTGAACCTAAAGAACATTATCAGAACAGCTAGACATGATGTCATTTTGTGTTTCAGCAACTTTAAACAAAATAAAAAATGGTTGTTAATTAATTAGAGGTAATATTGCTTTGATATAGGCAAAATATTTCCTTTTCCTTCCACAGATGCTGTGTGATAAAGCAGTTTCCAAATCTCATAATATCTGCAGTCACAGAAAAAGCAATGAGTCCTACTTAAAGATAACCGACTCTACTTCAAGGATAAGGATTGTGACATTTTTCAGTTTCAGTTTGGTTCCACTATTTGTACTGCATGCTTGTGACGGAGTACCTTCACTACAGCTGAGTAAGCGCTTGGACTGCGATACCAACGAGCCTGGCTCTTTGGCCTTGCTGTCAAAGTTGCATGTTTGGTACCCTGAAGAACTGTGTTTGAATCTGGGCAGGGTGACTGCTCACGCCTTTGGCAGCATATGGTTTCAGAAGTGGGATGGCTTGCCGTGAGGTCATCTGAGCCGTACCCAGAGTCCGAACCGTATGAGGGACCCCTATGTCATCATTTTACTGATTTTATTTTTATTTGAAGATTTTTTGGTCAAGATGTGATACATGCTGCTGTACCTTTTAATGTACAGGAATTTATTTTTGTAATATACACAAAATTAAAGTTTAGTTTTAGTTGTCTGTGTGTCTGTTGTAAAATACATTTTTTACTGATTTTTATTATTATGCTAAAAGGGCATTTTGCAAGATATTTTTAATGCATTAATAATGAATTATTCTCATACTGAATGGTTTCATAAAGCAGCTTCCCAAGATATTAATAGTGGCTCTTGGAGTATACCAGTAATAAATTAGTAATATGCTGAAATGCTAATAAAAATGTTCAGGGAACACATTTATGTGAAGTTTAAAATATATTTAAACTGTTCTGCACAAGTATAGCACAAAAGGCTATTTTAAGTTAAATTTAAAAAAGTATATTTAAATTACTAGGTCAATTTTAACACAACTAAGTATATTAAAATATATCTTAAAGTTGACTTTAAGTATTTCTAAAATGACACTTAACATACTTTAAGTTGTTCCAAAATAACATAAAATAAACAATAAAAAAAGTGCTACTTAAGTGTATTTCTTTTTCACTTGGGTATGGGTATTGGGTTGAGCATACATTTCACCTCCTTAAGAGGAGACTGAAGGGAGAAACACCCCGAAACAAACAAGAACTGAAAGAAGCTTCGGTAAAAGCCTGGAATAGCATCACAAATGAAGAATGCAACAGTTTGGTGATGTCGATGGGTCGCAGGCTTGAGGCAGTTATTGCAAGCAAGGGTTATGCCACCAAATATTAAATGTTATTTACTTTAAGATTATTTGTTCCATTACTTTTGCTCACCTAAGAGTGCAGTGGTCTAATACAAACGGTGATATGTCCGGAGATGTTTAACACATCTTGATGTGAATACCAGGAAATAAAATCTGAAATTCTGAACTCTTTGTCATGATCCTGTCTGTGTGTCTTGTTTGGGAGTCTGTGTTTAGTTCCATGTCCTTAGTTCATGTTTTGGTGTTCATTCCTGGTCCTTGTTTGCATTATTGTGGTTTGGTCTCCTCTGTACTCTGTGTTCTAGTTCTGTGTTCTCGTTTAGGTTCTGGTTCTTTGTAACTTGTGTGTGTGTTTCTGTCTTCTTGGTTATTCACTCTGCCCCATATCTGCTTGTCTAGTGTTCTCTCTGTTTCCCCCTGCTGTCTCTCTGTTTTTCATGCTCTCTGCCTGCCTCGTTAGCCCTGATCCCGCTCACCTGTGTTGCTCGTTAGTCCCTGTGTATATGTATGCCTGCCTGTCTCTCCAGTCTTGGTCACGTCATTGTGTCTTGTTGAGTGTTCTGCCTTGTGCTCCGGTCTCCCTGTGTTTTTGGATCGCCTTGTGTTTCCTGGATTACCTTGTTTGGACTTTTGCCCTGAGCTCCATGTAAGCCTGTTTTAGTTTAGTTTTTGAATTAATAAATCCTTTGTTTGAACTGCATCCTCCTCTCGCCTCGCCATTGTCTGCATTTGGGTCCTCACCTCAGTCTGCACTCAGCGCCCCGACCCGTGACACTCTTGTCTCATACTCATTGTTTGATCTTAAACCCAAATGTCGTCAGTGAACAACAAAAACAAAGGAATTTGCCTCACTGTTCTATTACTTTTGGGGGGGACTGTATGGCCAAAAGTTTGTGGATGCCGTTGTCCATAAAGAAGTGATTTTCCCAGTTTGTTGTGGAAGAACATGAATGGCCTGTACAGAGCTCAGACCTAAACCCCATTTAACCACCATTTTGATAAAGTGAACACTGACCTGTGATCCAGACTTGATCACCAACATCAGTGTGGGACCTTACTGATGTTCTGGTGTCTGAATAGGAGCAAATCCCTGTAGCAGGTTTAACATCTGCTGAAAAGACTGAAAGCAGAAGAGTGGAGGCTGTAATAGCAGCACATGGACATGCTGTCACAATCATATGTTCCACTGTCAGCTGTGCACATACTTTGGCCATATAGTGAATTACAGTCTTTCTTTACATTCAGTGAATGCATTTTGCCCTTATGTGGACTACACCTTTATGAAACTGTGCAGCTTGTTAAATTCTTGTGTTTTGCAGCTCTAATGAAATACTCTTACTATAGTATTCATCAGTGCTGCTATCTAGTACATTCCAACTGCCACAATAATACTCACTGTTTGACTTGTTGGTGAACTTCTTGTATTTGGCAGCAGTCAGTATGATGCAGTGACCCATAGTAATCTGGAGGGCAGTGTCTCTGCTCTGTTGCTGTTTTTAAGACATTAGGTGTGTCTGAGATGACTGCGGCTGACTTTCACTGACATGATAGTGAAACATGAGCTGCTGTTAGGTAGTTGCAACCTGGTGCAGCTGGTGAAATGCAACTGCATTCAGCAGACTCAAAAATCTGCAGCCAAGAAGGGCTAATGTCACATGACCTGGAGACGTTTTGCAGCTGGACAAAATTCTAACCAGCGTCACTACACCCTTTTTACTGGGGCACATGCCCCTGTATTCTTGAGCTGTGCCCCGGTAAAGTGGTCAAGAACCCTCAAGGGTTTTGGATCTGTAGCTCTTCAAGGTCAAGTTAGCAAAACATCTGCAACATCAGGACAAGATGAAGATGATAAATACACAACATGTGGTAACAATTTCAACATAAAACTACTGGTTCACTAACAAAGACCACGTACGTCAATGTGAGGTATGAAAAGGTAGTTTATTAGGATAATGAGGAGTATTTATGAAGTTGGGATCGAGGGGAGAGGGACGAAGGATGTTGTTAAGGGTTTGGTATTCAGAGCGGTTAGGAACCCAGGGGTCGAGACTCAGGGTGGATTAGAGACGTACGGGTGGATAAAATGAGTGAAGCACGTGTAGTTGGATTGGAGGAATTGAATGAGGCGCAGGCTACAGTATAGAGAACACACATATGCACACTGTAAACAAACACAATATAGACAGATTGAGACAACAGTGCAATGAGCAGAGTGCAAAGGATGCAGGAGTAAATTATTAGAGATAAGATAAGATCAGCCTTTATTTGTCTCACAGGTGAGAAATTTCAACATTACAACAGAAAGTGGATAGCATGGAATAAAGTAAACTGATAAGTGACATTAAACATAATACTAACTGGCTATATGCATGTTGGCGTGCTTTTCCTGGAGACTTTAAAACACATAAAAACAAATAATAATAATAATAATGATTATAACAATATTAACGATGCAATATTGTTATAATCATTATTATTATTGTTATTATTATTATCATGTACACGTCAGAGGTGGATTTGATATACAGGTACACATACATGCATACATGTACACATGTAGACAAAAGGATGCTGAAAGAAATAAGTATTATTTGACAATATGAACAGTTTTAACAGCTCTGAAATAGAGAATGATGAATAAATAATAAGTGGTGGCCAGTAAACAGGTGGCTTAATAGAGGCAGAGTTATTGGGTTATTGCGCAGGATATTTCATCCGTTCATCAGACTGAGTCTGTTGGTTCTGGCGTACAGTGCTCTGATCTTTTTCAGCATCAGATACAAGCAGCTCAGACCCTAATGGAACAGTTTTAACAGACTTTAAGAAAACTGAGTTAGTTTGCAGAGGTCCGTTCAAACCAGAACTGGATTTTTCTAGAAGAGCTTTCTATTCAGGCTTTAAGGTGAGACAACACAGTCACATAGGCTTTTTTCACAAATTTAGTCATATTATGATACATTTTACAAGCTGACAACATAAATAGAAGCTTCTTTTGAATTACATTTTTTTTATGTATACAGTTCTTTAAATATGCAAATTAGGTATTTTCTCATTAATAATGTGCTAAAAAAATAATCTAAGGAAATGGATTTGTAAACAAATGGATTTTGGTTTTGTAGGGATTATATATCGAATGTGCAAACATTTACAGTTTATCAAAAAAAAGGTTTTTTTATGGATTTCTTGAAAATATGCCAGTCAAATGTGTGATGGACCATCCTTTTCCACAATCTTACAGATAAAATGCCACATAGGAAAGTGCAGACTGAAGAAGAAATGGCTCATAGAGATTTCAGGAAATAGTATGAAATGTTAAAGTGAAAGATTAATGCTACTCGGTGATGTTTAGGAGGGGCCATAGAATGAACCTACACATTTTAGGTTCTTTATTTAGATTTTCTATTAGCCATATAATCAATCAAAATCCAAATATATGAGTCACAATGCAATATATGAAATTATGATCATGATATTGCGTACTGTAGACATACAAGCAAACAACACACACAATTTTCTCTCCCTGCAGCTCTCAGTGTGCAGCAGCCTCTGTGAGTGTCTCCCTCTTATTGGCAGCAGCTGCAGCAGGTCAGTCACAGTGAGCCAGTTCCAAACACTAAACAATCTTTACATCTTATCATGGTCACATAACAATTGTTAAGTCTCAGATCACCTCCAGCAGTATCAGCAACCGCAGGAGCAACATTCCCAGCAACTGTTCCAGTAAGTTATGTCAGCCCACAATTTTTTAAAGCTAGAGCTGTGAAGTCCCTACAATCTCATGATACAATATGTATCACGATACAGGGGCCATGTTTACCATGTCCAACACAAAGTTTACTAAAACAGCTGTTCTTTAATATTCTGTATAACAGAGAAGAAAAGGCCGTAAGGTTTGGACAACTTAAGACACTTCAGTTTCTAATAACAGATTTATTAATAGGTGCAAAGAAAATATTCTTAACTTTTAAATTTAAATGGTCTTTTCTGTTATGTGTTTCTATTTCAGAACTGCATCACAGCATTTTCTGCTGCATCGATACAGAACCATCCGTATCAATACATGTATCAGCAAAGAATGCATTACAATATATTGCTGTATTCATATTTTGAGCACAGCCCTATATAAAGCCTTGTTCCATGGGCCACTTTTACACTTTGAGCACCTTCCTTGGAGCCCTGGAAAACAGACCATCAAGATCTTGTTTTACATGTAAATTATGAGACGAGCAGCTTAGACGGCTCAACAACAGACTTATTATAAACTAAGAAGTCCATCCATCCAAAGTTTCCTCTTCAGACTGATGAAGGTGATGCTTTTGTCTGGAGAGGCTTCAGACAGATCACCAGCTACAAACCTAAATCCCCCCACACCATGACCGACTCACACCTTGCCAATGAGTTGAACCAGTTTTAGTCGCTTTGAAAGACAATGGGACAGACCTGACACTGTCCCCCGTCAGACTACTGATCGGCCACAGTCCACCATCTCATCTCCCACCTCCTCCCCCTCTCTTACCATCCTGGAGAGGGACGTCAACAGACTGGAGGCAGAAACCTTGCAAAGCAGCTGGCCCGGACTCTGTCTTCCCATCCACCCTGAAGCACTGTGCCAATCAGCAGTTTCCGGTGTTCACAGCCATTTTTAACACCTCACTGGAGACATGCCATGTGCCAGCCTACTTCAAAACCAACACCATCAACTTTGTCCCCAAAAAAAAACCAAGGACCACAGGACTAAACAACTACAGACCCGTCGGGGCTCCTGCCAGTCAAGGGCCCTTGGAATTGTCTTAACTTTTCTACCCCTACACGGTGCCCCTGTTCCCAGGAACCTACGCCAGGATCCTGTTTGTGGATTTAAGCTCTGCTTTCAACACCATCATCCCGGCTCTGCTGCAGGACAAGCTCTCCCAGCTGAGTGTGCCTGACTCCACCTGCAGGTGGATCATAGACTTCCTGATGGACAGGAAGCAGTACATGAAGCTAGGAAAACATGTCTCTGACTCCAGGACCATCAGCACTGGTTCCCCTCAAGGCTGCATTCTTTCCCCTCCGCTCTTATCCCTTTATACCAACAGCTGCACCTCCAGTCACCAGTCTGTCAAGCTCCTGAAGTTTGCGGATGACACAACCCTCTTTGGGTTCATCTCTGGTGGGGATGACTCTGCCTACAGGTTGGAGTTGCTACATCACAGCAACCCAACCTGCTAGCACATCGACTAATGTGTACAGCGGCAGTTAGCCAGTCGACATGCACACAGTCACTGACTTAGGTTTAAGCACAAGCCCCTGTGATGGTTATGGTAAGGATAAGGGGTTTCGGGGGCTGTCAATGCCTTTAACACAAATGGTCCACCTGCAGGTGGAGTCACTTCCAGTCTGATGCATCCGAGGCGTCTCAAATAGACGTCACTATGCTTTGTCACCCTTTCTGAAAGTGTTGCCCTGAGAAGAGAATGGTCTGGACTATAGGACTTATCTTATTCCATATAAATTCCCTGAAGAGTGATGTCATTTTCTTAAGCATTCCCATAGGTGGTGCGAGAGGGATATTTTGAAATAAGTTTGAAATAATTTTGAACATGACTTTAGGCAAAATGTTCATCTTTAATATATTTATTTAAGAAACCAGTTTGAGATTATTTGAGCTTTGTGACATGGTGCATTATCCTGCTGGAAGTAGCCATCATAAGTCTGAAATGTTGATACAAGGCAGGATGGATTTATGCTTTCATGTTGTTTCTGCCAAATTCTGACCCTACCATCTGAATGTCGCAGCTCCAGTTTTTGTGAGTCTGTGTGAATTGTAGCCTCAGTTTCCTGTTCTTAGCTGACAGGAGTGGCACCCGGTGTGGTCTTCTGCTGCTGTAGCCTTTCTGCTTCAAGGTTCAACGTGTTGTGTGTTCAGAGATGGTCTTCTGCAGACCTTGGTATTGTAATGAGTTGTTATTTGAGTTACTGTTGCCTTTCTGTCACCTCAAACCAGTCTGCCCATTCTCCTCCGACCTTTGACATCAACAAGGCATTTTTGTCCACACAACTGCCGCTCACTAGATGTTTTCTCTTTTTCGGACCATTCTCTGTTAAGCCTAGACATGGTTGTGCATACAGTAATCTGTAGAGTCTACCAGAGAGGAGAAGGTGGAACAGGTTGTGTCAAGGGGTTATAGGTCTGCAGTGATGTTTCCTGCCCGTCTCCTGACTCTGGACATGTTTGAGTCATGGATGGAGGGCAGGTTGACACTAGTGATTCTCTCTGGAGTCTTGACTGTTCGCTGTATTCTGTTCCTGTCCTGTTTGGTTGCAGATTCAAACCGGACAGTCATGGAGAGAAAAGAGGCCTTTTTGACGGTGGAATCAATGTTGGGCTCCCACTCTCGGTCTTTGGAGAATGTGGTTCCCAGAAACCTGACGGTTTCCACACCAGACACAGTGTTGTTGAGTCTGATGATGAGGAGCAGAGTTGGGTGGCTCCTCCCAAAGTTCAGTGTCATCTGCACAGTTTTGAGAGTTAAGATCCAAATTGTTCTGACCGCACCGGAATCTGTACGACCATTTATTTCCACCATGACCAACTAAAACATCAGTATGCTGGTCACATGTTGATGGATGAGTAAAGTTAATCCAATAATTGAATAAACAGCCTGAAATAACATTCACAGGGGCCATTCTGCTGACCAACAGGTACTTTATGATTCAAGATAAAATAATGCTTTATTGATCCCCTGAGGGGATCAAAGACAGAAATCAGTACTGATAGATAGAGTAACTTACAAAATAAGCAATTAGAAGTATACAAAATAAGCAATAAAAATAAACTATACTAGAGCAATGAACCTAAAATTACAGGTAAAAGAAGTAGCTTTTCTGTTCAGAGCCCCTCAGCTCAGGAATCTGAGGCTGCAGAATCAGTGACACATTTTAAGTCACTTCCCAATACTTATCCTTAAAAAGCATTTTATTAATGCAACCCCCACTCTGTTTGGCGCTGTTGTTGTTCTTGATGGTGACGATGATGATGTTGGTAGTTGTGATAATGTTTCATGATGTTGCTAACCTTGGCTAACTATGTCGATATTTTTGATTTATTTTGATTTATTTCCATTTTTAAGAAATGGATGTCTGTGAAGTTTCTCTGGCATCCAGGTCTTAGTTATCCAAACAAGGTTTAAATCAAGGGCAACTGGATTTGATTGCCTTTGATTTCCAGTTGCCAGATCTTAATCTTCCTTGGTTAAGCAATTGACATTGTGGCAAGATTAGTAGCAGCAAGTCAGGAAGTATAACAGAACAGTAGAGTAAGATGATACCGTCAGATATAAAAGTGTATGATTATGTAATTATTATACTTAGAGTTGGGTATTTCTACCATTGTTAATTCTTAACAACGAGAGATGGGCCTTTAAATAAAAGTGTGGTTACTATTATTTTGAAAATCTGCAAAGGAGCAGTACCGGAAGCAGATGTATTTTCAGTGGCTAACATAACTTTTCCTTCACGTTACCGTGAGATGCAGCCGGAGTTCAGCAGCAGAGCCTGCATGTGAGGATCAACGTGTTTAAGTGGACTCTGTTTAAACTTTCGGGATGTTTCACCTCAGACTCATCTCCTGTTAGCCAAGAATGCTAAAGGAAGTTAGCTTGTTAGCAGGAAGTAGCCGGAGCCGGAGCTCGGCCTCACAGTCGGAGCAGCTTCCATAGAGACCAAACTGTATTTTTCACGGAGCCCAAATGTCCAAATAGAGCTGTCTGAATAGACTCTGTGCTGTTCCCTTTATCTGAACATGTTTAACATCTGAATTATCTCCCGCTGTCCTACGAAGCTAATGCAGTTAGCTTAGCTTGCTAGCTGGAAACAGTCTGGAGGAAAAGCTGCTGTGAATCAGTAAAAATGTCTAAAGTGGAGAACGAGGAGGAACTTTGTGGACAACGCAAACTACTGGACGCTGTTTTCAAGCCTGAAGCAGGTTTGTGCACTTTACTGCTTATTCTCACTGTAAACTGCTGGAAACCAGCTGCCACTAAAAGTGAACAAGTTATGAAGCAGTCAAAAGAACTAATTTCATACAACATGTATAAGAAGGAAATCATGCAGGTAAAAATGTGAATCTGAGACATAGACATTAAATATAATATCTAAAAATAATACTCTGGTGGACCGGTGTACAGTAGGGCTGCACCTAACGATTATTTTTTGATTAGTCAATTAATCTTATTATTATTTTATTTTTTTGCGATTATTCTTAAGTGTTTTTTTAAATTAATATAACAATGAATTTATCCAAAATAAATATTAAAAAACTTGTCTCAGTAATAATTCATGACTTTATTCAGTCGTCATCCTGAAAAAGAGACACATAAAGCACATTAGAAGTTAAAATTAGCGTAATTTCCATGTCACTGTTGTGATATTAATAATAATAATAACAGATCAAATTTGTCAGATACCTGATCAGAAATATGCTGGACCTTAAATTCAGAAGGATTGCTTTGACACAACTTTATTTATAATCTATATGTCAACCCTCTCCTGATCTTGAGAATCCGTATTTTTACTGAAATACTTGTCATGAAACTTAAAATGGTTATCACATGGATTTATTTACTTACTGAGTAATCCAGCAAGTAAATAATTGTGTCTCACTTCAGGGGCCACATCTTTCAAGTACATATTATTTATCAATGCATGTCTTGTTTAGACCGCAAAGGCTGAATTGAGTGTTGTTAAATGAGATGGTCGGGTCTGCGGAGGATTTCCTTTTAGCGTCAGCGCTGCTCCTGTCACCTTGACAGCTGCAGTTGACAATTGGAAAACAGCTGTCTCAGTAGAAATGCACTCAGAAATGTTAATATACACTGTCATCTGGGATAAGTTGATATTACTTTAAAATTTTGACGAATTGGCTTTAAAAAAGAAGTGTGTAATAAAAACTTGAGTGAATTAAATTTTAATATACGAATGTGCAGCTGAAATGCAATGTTGACAGAGCAACTGTCAACTTGCCCGAGTTACATTTTTACTGGCCCCGGACCATCGGGCCATTGATTATGTCGAACCCTGATACTTGTCATTTTAGTCCCCATCTTCTTTTGTTTTGTTAGAAAAAAGCATTTCTCTCTGAGAGACTGCAGGTTTTTTTTTTTATTTAATCTAATTTATTTTTGTGGCTAATAAATAATGTAGTTTTAAACTATGTTCCTCTTGGTCGGTGTCAAGTGTTTCTTTTAACTGCGAGGTGTCCACACTTGACAAGGACCAGACTTCGGATTTCACTCAGAATAATTTATTTGAATAATTGAACAGGAGTTGAACAGTATAGGTGAAAAACCTTTAAACACAGAAATAAAAAGCATTTTGAATAAACAGGTATTTCCACAGTAAACACAAGTCAAGGTAAATATTTCAAAAACGGTAAGTATATTTAAATTCAATATTATTCTTCACATTTCACCAAACTAATTATGCATTTTAATTAATCTTTAACAAAACAATTTTGGCTTACTATTTAAGCATTCTTTTACACAAATTAGGTAGAAAACCCACACATTTTAACCATATATATCCATGCATTTGAACATAGTTTCTCCCTCTCTTCAACCATGCAGCGACAACTTTAACACACCCATATTAACACCTAAACAGAAAAGATTTAACACACATTCAAGTGAGCTTACCGATAGCCCGTCAAAATCAAAAGTCTCATTCCCCGCAGTGGATGTGTGCTGCTCATTCCGTCGTGTCAGTCCATTTCCACCAGCCAAATGACTGCGTTATATGCCCCCGCTGATTGAAGTGTGTGCGAGCTTCTGATTGCTCAATCTAATTCACCTGGTCGAGGGTGCGCCAGGGCGCGCACGCACGGTCACACGCGGCTGCCGATGCAGAGCGGGGCGGCACGCAGGTGAGACGGCATGCAAGAGGAGGCGGGCACACGGGAGACAGGCGCACCTCTGCCAGATCAGCGCGACAGTCGGTCAGACATTAACTCTCACAGAGTATCATTAGTTGACTACACAAGCGTTAGCCCCATAACATTTTAAAGGTGTGAATACAGCTCTTCCATGTAAAGTTAACTAATTAAAGGTATTACAGCCCTTTTTTTACTGGTGCACTATGACACCAATTATTTCCCATGGCTTACACCGTGCCACGGCAGTATGTTGCTGCATCAGACAACATGCAGCGCACCGCTGGGTGAGCATGCGTGCTCGCCACAGTGTAAGCTTAGTTTAATCCGTTGGCCAGCGCAGCACATGGTGGCTCACCATTGCAAAACATCCAGGTGTCAGTATAGAAAATATCAATACAAAATATAATATTGACAGATACTACTTCATTTACTTATCAAAAAATGTAAGTTTAGATGCAGGTCAAAAGCACATTCCCTAATTTCCAATCAATCAGTGGAGGTGCTTTCATGAAGACTCTCCTGGCTTCAGCCAATCGGTGTGTAGGCCTACGTAGTGGGGGCAGATGACAAGAACACTTCAAGTGGATTTTTCATCATTTTATGACATTTCTGCTCTGACAAAATGCAAACCACATGATACAATTGCAGCATCTTTTAGTTTGAATGACTTTTAAATATGTTGTACAAAATGTACATCATGTGTCCACACATTTAAGAAAGTAGTGGTTAACAGGAAGTTAGGTTTCTAAAACGTGTATGTATTTTATTATTATCCGCAGACGTCCAGCTGCTGTTGGTGAGTAAAGAAAAGGTTCACCCCGAGCAGCAGGATTGGAGCCCCAGTCTGGACCAGGAGGACCCACCAGAGACACCACACATTAAAGAGGAGTGGAGCCCCAGTCTGGACCAGGAGGACCCACCAGAGACACCACACATTAAAGAGGAGTGGAGCCCCCGTCTGGACCAGGAGGACCCACCAGAGACACCACACATTAAAGAGGAACAGGAGGAACTCTGGACCTGTCAGGAGGGAGAGCTGGAGGAGGCTGATCTCACCAAGTTCACATTCACTCCTGTCCCTGTGAAGAGTGAAGAAGACGATGAAGAGAAACCTCTGTCCTCACAGCTTCATCAAAGACTAACTGAACAGATGGAAACAGAAACTGATGGAGAGGACTGTGGAGGACCAGAACCAGCCAGAAACTCAGATCCAGATAGACATTTACAACCAGATACTGATGAAAAGACGTCAGACTCCTCTGAACCTGAGACTGATGACAGTTGTGATTGGGAGGAGACCAGGGAACCTCAGTCAGTTTCAAATCCTCTGCAAAATAACAGTGGATGTATCACTGATGAGAAACAGTGTTGCTGCCCTGAGTGTGGTAAACTCTTCAGCCAAAACTCAAATCTGAAGCGACACATGAGAATTCACACAGGTGAGAAGCCCTTCAGTTGCTCAGTTTGCAGTAAAAGATTTATGCAAAAGGTTTATCTGACACACCATATGACACTCCACACTGGGAAGAAACGATACAGCTGCAGTGTTTGTGACCGAGGATTCACTTGGCCTTATCAGCTTAAAAACCATCAGTGTGTTGGTCGTCAGTCCTCACAGCTTCATCAAAGAATAACTGAAGAGAAAACAGATGGAGAGCATTTTAAAACAGACGGTTATGTAGAGGACTGTGGAGGACCAGGACCAGCCAGGGACTCAGATCCAGATAGACATTTACAACCAGATACTGATGAAAAGAGTTCACACCCCTCTGAACCTGAGACTGATGTCAATTGTGATTGGCAGAAGACCCGGGAACCTCAGTCAGGTTCAAACCCTCTGAAAAATAACAGATATAATACTGATGAGAAATTATTCAGCTGCTCTGAGTGTGGTAAACGATTCAGCCAAAACGCATATCTGAAGAGACACGTGAGAATCCACACAGGGGAGAAGGCCTTCAGTTGTTCAATTTGCAGTAAAAAATTTTTGCAAAAGGTTTATCTGACACACCACATGGCGCGACACACGGCGCAGAAACGATACAGCTGCAGTGTTTGTGGCAGAGGATTCACTTGGCTTTATCAGCTCAAAAACCATCGGTGTGGTGGTCCTCAGTCCTCACAGCTTCATCAAAGTCTAACTGAACAGATGCAAACAGAACCTGAGACTGATGTCAGTTGTCATGGGAGGAAACCAGGAAACCTCAGTCAGGTTCAGACCCTCTGAAAAACAATGAAGTCCCTGTAAGTGTTCAGGAATGTAATTATGGGAAAACATCAAGTAGCTCCTTTGCATGTTCTACAAGCTTGAGCCCAGGGAACATCTGCAAGAAGACAATGGAATACAAACGGGAGAGAAGCCCTTCAGTTGTTCAGTTTGTGGTAAAAGATACCTCTGGAAGAGCTCCTTAACGACTCATATGAGAATTCATTCAAAAGGAAAACATTTCAGCTGCTCAGTTTGTAGAAAAAACTTTCAAGGGAGAGTAGAAGTTGTAAATCATATGAGAATCCACACAGGGCAGAAACCCTTCAGTTGCTCAATTTGTAAAAAAACGTTTCCATGGAGAGGCCGTGTTTTGATGCACATGAGAATCCACACAGGGGAGAAACCCTTCAGTTGTTCTATCTGTGGTTTAAGGGTCAACCAGAGCTCAACTTTGACCACACACTTAAGAGTTCATACAGGAGAAAAACCTTTCACATGCTCAGTTTGTAAAGCCAGTTTCAGTCGCAGAAACAATTTGTCCAGACACTTGAGAATGCATACTGGGGAGAAGCCATTTAGTTGTTCAGCTTGTGGTAAAGGATTTCTAGATAGGGGAGCTCTGAGACGACACTTGAGCATCCACACAGGGAAGAAACCCTTCACTTGTTCTGTCTGTGGTAGACAATTCACACGAAAGACACATCTAAGACGACACTCTTCTGTCCACACAGGTGAGAAACCCTTTAGCTGCTCTGTCTGTGGTAGAAGATTCGCAGAAAATTCAAGTTTGATCCGACACGTAGGGGTTCATACAGGAGAAAAACGTTTTACATGCACAGTTTGTAAAGAAAGTTTTCGTCTTAGATATACTTTATCTCAACACATGAGAATCCACACGGGGGATAAACCATTTAGTTGCAGCGTTTGTAATAAAAGGTTTACTCGGCTCGGCCATATTAAAAAGCACAAGTGTGCTGGTGAGAGCAGTGGAAGTAAATGAAGCTGCAGAGATGACCGTACACACCGTGCCTGGTCGCTCTGCGATCTCCTGTCCCTGAACGCCCCATTCTCTCTCTGATACCTACAACTGGTTGTGTCACTACTACGACCGGCGCGCTATGAACAGTTGGTGATCGTTCCCTCTGGCTGGATGAATTTTACGTGTGATCCGTGCACTACTGCAGCTGGGGGCTCTCCACAGCGCCACGCAACTTTCTAAATTCTTCAGTCTCACAGAGAAAAGAAAGAAGAAATCAGGTCGAAAGGAAATTTGCTTTATTGCTATTTATTATTGAATGTTAATACAACAGTACTGCTAAAGGAAAATACAAAAAAACCCCAATTCAATTCATATAGTTCATCGAATGAATAAATTTCAATACATTGGATATAGAATAATAGTATCTGATATTGTTGATATTAGCTTTTAGGCTTGTTAGATCAGATTGCGTGTAGTAAATAAATGTATTTGTATGTTATCCTCCCATTACTTTGCACAATAAAATAGAAACGGCCCAAATAGCATTTTCATTGAGGCAAAAGTAGTAAATTAACAACAGGTGCTGTCTTGCACTTTCGAAAGTCGTCATTCTGCGTGCACACCGCTAGTAGATCAGCTTACGTGTTAATTTGCTTGTGATATCAAGT
The DNA here is from genome assembly GCF_014851395.1 of Micropterus salmoides. Lineage (NCBI taxonomy): Eukaryota > Metazoa > Chordata > Actinopteri > Centrarchiformes > Centrarchidae > Micropterus > Micropterus salmoides. The sequence goes on from NW_024040040.1 coordinate 2,456,845, forward strand.
TTGCACACGTTTTTACTCACGCAGACCTTTAGGAAATCTGGCCCTCAGAGTCTAAGGAGCCAGATATATCCCTCAGAAGTTGGTGGAGACAAACGCTGAACTAAAAGAAGAGTGAGAATTGAACTTATAGGTATGGCTGGCCGATGTGTCCAAAAATGTTATCACAATAAAAAAATCACATCATTTGATATGTATAATTATCAGGATAAATGTCAAAATTATAAAGGCAGATTTTTCCTCCTTAGTGAAAGTTAAAGAAACCAGGTGGTTAATTGTGTGGTTAAACTTTTGATGCCAAACAGTGGATCACTTAACAAATCTGTGGCAGAACATTCAAAACAATTATGATAAAATCTTTGTCAAAGAATATGATTGGTAAATATTTTTCAAGTCCCTTTTCCTCAGCAAAATATATTGAACATCTGTTATATTGTCATTGAGGAAAATTATATTGCAATAATTATCATTATTGATTTATTGCCCAGCCTTAGGTTCCACCAGCTATATGTAAGTTAGGGTGTAAAGTCGATATTAGAGGTTTAATAACTAAGAGTTAGTCTGGAACTAAACTGGTTAAACCGCAATTGCTTGGGTCAGAACATGAGTAGTTTGGCCACTTGGCTTGGTTATGACGTCCAATCACCGAAGACAGATTTCCAAACATACTGGCTACTCTGCCTACCTACTGACCCCCCCGGCTCTCTCCTCCAGAGATCCCCACAAATTTTTCACTGAAGTTGAATATTTTCAGTATATTTCTACCACCTTGCGAAATGCTGTCTGTTGGACTGCTTTCGTTTTCCAGTTTAAAATATTTCCACACTGCAGACATTTTAGCCGCGTCCTACCACAAATTGCTCTCTGTTTACGACACTTACACAGCTAAAGCAAAGCAGTTTAAAAAATGCCTTGATCGGCCCGTGTTTGTTTGATTCTGCTCACGTGGTGATGTTACTACCTCCGGGTGTTAGTGGACTGCTTGGAGCTTTTTGTTGACGAGGAAGAAGAAATAAAAAGACAATCCTACTGTTTATACTGCAGCAATTTGAACGGTCCATCCATGTTTTGTCTACAGCCTTTTGTTGCCACTGGAGAGGGAAGAAGTCGAGTTAGCAACTCCAACAGGCAGGGTCAGTTCAGTATATGTTGTTTTATTAATAATAAAACCACAACACAAAAGTCATAATTACAAGATTATTGGATGCTAAGTCATAATTTCACAGACAATATGGTCAGAAATGACAGTTGGTGTTGAACAGAAAAGGTTTCCTTAGAAGGCGGATCTATCTAGAGAAATGTTCAGACGGAGGAACCACATGTTTGGGAACAAAACCTTCTCATGTTAATATAAAAAGAAGTTTTCCAGTGACTGTATTTCTGTCAAAAGGTAACAAACATTTCAGCAATAAAGCCGTAAAGAAACCGATGAAAACCAAAAGTGTAGCACAGTTTGAAAGAGCTGTTGCCTCTACATGCACTGCTGGTGTGCTCTGTATACATCACCGTGCTGCTAACATGTATCAGCAATAATAATCCAATAATTTAATAAATAACATTCACAGGGGCCATTCTTGCTTGATGATTTAAGATAATAGTTTGTTGATCCCCAGAGGAGAGATTTGGGTGTGACAGCAGCACAAAGACAGAAATAAGGACAGATAACTTACAAAATAAACAATCAGAATAGATTAAAAATTGTCAGATTTTATTTTCCTCAGTCCAGAAGTGTTTTAATCCTTTTTCAACCACGTAAAGAACTTTGTAACTTTGTTTTAAAAAGTGCTGTATAAATAAAGACTATTATTCTTATTGGTGTCTTAATATTATTACAGTGCCCACAACTAAATATAGTTTTGTTTCCTTTATTTTCTTTATTCACTTTCATGTAGCCTGAAGTCTGGAAAGCCCTGAAGTTCCTGTCCAGTAGGTGGCGGTATGCGTCCATAGAAGAAGAAGAAACAGCAGGTGTACTTCCGGTTGCTAACATGCTAACTTTTCCTTTCGTCACCGTGAGATGCAGCCGGAGTTCAGCAGCAGAGCCTGCATGTGAGGATCAACGTGTTTAAGTGGACTCTGTTTAAACTTTCGGGATGTTTCACCTCAGACTCATCTCCTGTTAGCCAAGAATGCTAAAGGAAGTTAGCTTGTTAGCAGGAAGTAGCCGGAGCCGGAGCTCGGCCTCACAGTCGGAGCAGCTTCCATAGAGACCAAACTGTATTTTTCACGGAGCCCAAATGTCCAAATGTCCAGATAGAGCTGTCTGAATAGACTCTGTGCTGTTCCCTTTATCTGAACATGTTTAACATCTGAATTATCTCCCGGTGTCCTACGAAGCTAATGCAGTTAGCTTAGCTTGCTAGCTGGAAACAGTCTGGAGGAAAAGCTGCTGTGAATCAGTAAAAATGTCTAAATTGGAGAACGAGGAGGAACTTTGTGGACAACGCAAACTACTGGACGCTGTTTTCAAGCCTGAAGCAGGTTTGTACACTTTACTGCTTATTCTCACTGTAAACTGCCTTTACTGCAGTAAAAGTACTAATACCGCTCTGTGAAAATACTCCACTGCGAGTAAAAGTCCTGCATTCAAACCTTCCTTCAGTAAAAGTATGTGAGTATTATCAGCAACATGTACTTACAGTATGACAGTAAAAGTACTCACAGTGCAGTAAAATGTTCCTGCCAGAGTTTCTCTGTTATATCTGATGTTTCTGGATTAATATTCCTGCTGCATCAATGCTGAATTTTACTGCTGCAGCTCATTTTAACTCCTTTACATCCTGTTTGGTAGTTTAATTTACAGCAATTAGAACATAAAATTAGATGCAGATGACTTGAGAGGCTAAAATGTCTTTGATGAGTGGCTGTGAAGCTCAATGTTGGCGGCTCCGGACGTCAGCATCTTGGCAGGGCCGACTCACAAACAAGTGACTACGTCCTTAATTTTTCCGCTAAATGTAAATTAATTTAACTTTAAACCATTAAATGTAATAAAAATGTATCTAGACATAAAAGTATAACCCTAAATCATCAAATACACAGAATTACAAATGATAAGCAAAATAACAATAGTCTTCTGAGTATAAAATATCTTCCTTCAAATGTGAGTAATAAAATTATTACACCTGAGTACTTAATACTGAAAAGAACAATGGATTACAATGAAAATACCGGAACGTAATAGTGAGTCTTCATGTGTCCAACCAAAATACGACCTGATATTCCATCAGTGCATCGTAGAAATCAGAGGGCCTAGATTTCACAGCTGCCCGTGTTAGAAGTCTCCGTGGCAAAAATAAGCACTTTAGTGGATGTGCAGGGTGCGATCGCCTTACAGCCCTGCATCGCTGCCGCAGACTGAAGTCCCTGTTAGTCACATAGACACTTGGGTTGGGCCGATACAGATCGTCATCGCCTACCGCTGATGGGACTTCACAATGTTGATTTACTTCCCATGGGAATAGTAATTATTTTTAAATCTTCCTGCTTGTCTCGGACTTCTCTTTTCCTACCTGCACACCTCCACCTGGAGTCTCTTACTGCAAACACAGGGGTTGCTGTGCCTCTGCCTGTCTCTCTCCTTTTTTTCTGCATTAGCAGTATGTTTTATAGTCACACAAAAGTCTTTTTTATGAATTTTTCCTCCTGTGAATCGTGTTTGCTGTTGCTTTACGTGGTCTGGGCTTGTAATATATCCACAGTATTCGCGTAGACACGATGTTTCACTGTGGACATCGTCGGGTGTCAATTTTGTAGACGTCCAGGCTGAAAACTGCCAGACTTACGCTTTAACTCAAAGGTGATCTTGGAGTCTAAGTCCATGTTTGTGATATCCAGAAATCCTGACGCCCTCAGTGTTTGTTTACATTTACTTATTTAGCAGATGCATTTATCCAAAGCAACTTCACATGTTGTAAAAAATAATTTTATGAGCATGATCGGTAAGCTGACAGTTTATGAAATTATGCAATTTCTTGTTATTTCTGATCATTTCATAAACAAAATATATTCACAACCTGGAGGAGTAACAAGTATAAATGAGTGTATTAATAAATATAATGTTTGTATAATATAATTACAGGTTACACTGTTTTTTTTGGGTGGTCTGCCTACAGATAGTGAAATTGTAAAGATTCAACGGGTTCACTGTTCACAAATAAAACCCTTTTCTGATATTACACCTCTGTCAATGTTAGTGTATTCATTATTAGTTCAGATCATAGTATACACTTTGACAGTACATGGTTATCTTAGCCGGTAACTTGTTGTTTTAGGTAGTATTTTTTATTAATAAATGAAATAGAAAAATGTACGGGGTTATGCTGTAGATTTCAGACTGTGACTGGTGTTTCACAGAGACTGGGGTACAAAAGTGATGTCATTCAGCTGCAGTACTCTCTACAGCAGTGATTATCAAGTGGCGGCCCGCGGGCCACATCCGGAAATGCAAACGGCCACTAATGAAAGTATTGCGATATTAGTATATTTGCAGTATTAGAAACTTTGCATCTGTGGTGCAATTCCTGTGGTAAAATGCTGTATTAAGTTACTGCTAATGCAAACTGAACATTTCCTGCTACTGCAGCTTCACTTAAAAGTATCTAGTAACTTCTCACATTATTGTGGAAGACCAATTATTGCCTGAGAAGAGTTTCTTTAGCTGCCCCAGACTTCTGTGACATGTAGTAGACCTATTTATACCTGCATTTTTTGCTACCATCGGTAACTACAGGTGTCACATGCACAATAATGTTGCATAATAGCAGACTGTATAAAAACGGTTGATTTAATATTTCCAGTGAACAGCCTCCTTGGCATAAGTCTGAGGGCATTTTCTAATTAAGTAGGATAGATATCATTATGGATTTACCATATTTTTAAGAGTCTGTTCACAGTGATATAGGCAAATATAAAACTGATAAAGCTAATAAATTTTTCTGAAATGGAAAATTTTAAAACACTAGTACACTAATTAAGCCTCGTGGCGTCTGCTTAGACAGATTCTGGCCCTTGAAGAAAAGTAGTTGAGGACCCTAGCTCTACAGTATAACAGTATGTATTTAACTTAGGAAGGGAGAAATGTGTCAACATTTAGAAAAGACAAGGTTACTAAGGACGTTTTGCCTAGGGCTTCAAACTAGCTTTTTCACCACCTTCCTAAAACTCAGTAAGGGGGAGCTCTAACATCGTTCAACAGCAGCCACACTGACGAGGCGTCGTGAGTCCAGGTGCAGGATAATCTCTAAATTCCAGATATTGGCTTGATTAATGGGCCAAGCAATTGATTGGGCTAAAAGTTCTGTATAATGGGAATAGTCAAGTAAAGAATAACTACCTGGAAACCAGCTGCTATCCTCTAACTTGCAAAACTAGTTGCCATCAGAAGTTCTTTATTGTCATATGCACAACTATTACAGCGAAGCAGTCAATTGCAATTAAAATTTTTAGTTCTGGGCTCCCTCAATCAATACCCATATAGCATGTCTTATCATACAGGTAAAAAGGAGAAATCTAAGAAATAAAATCCTATAATATATCTAAAAGCTCTGTCACTGCCTTACTAGGCAGTGATGCAGCTAGTCAGGGTAATCTTATTGTGCATTCAGACCAAACGCAAATTTAATCCTGGCTGGGGTTTTATCGCTGGACAACTAAGCTAATAAGCGAATAAACACAAGTCGTGATTACTACAGCTGTATGAACACAAAGTAAACCTTTTGCTGTGATTTAATTGCAATAAATGGATCAAACTGATGCTGAAATAACTACAATATGAGACAGAAGCGCCCCCTTCACACTGCCTGACAGGAAATCGCAGTGGAACTTGACACTCGCCACTTCCACTCTGTCATGGAGTGAACCCTGGTCAGAGTCATCCTCACAGCCAAATCGAGCTCCTTAACCTGCGAAGGGTATAAATACTGCAGCCATCTTTAGGACAAACTACCCTCTCCCCCCTGTGTAAATAGGATCTGACTACCACTGCACTGGCTGCTATAATATGTGTATCAAATAAACAACACTTGTATTAAGATTCAGGATTGAAGTGTTTTTTGTTTGCATTTTTGTTTGTTCATGAACCAAATTACTTTGGTTAGATTTCAAATATTTCTTTACGACTATGACTTCAGCTATTTATGAAAAAGAGACATTATAGTCTTTTATGAAAAGATTAATATTCATAGATTTTGAACCTCGCTATCTTATATGAAAAATATTACATTCACAAATACAAATGGTCTAAAAACAAACCACATTCAACATTTCAAAATAGAAATCTAATATTGAAGCATTATATAGTTTGAAGAATTTAAAACAGTTAAAATATAAAGACGTAACTATTTTTCTCTAATGTCTTTGTTGCTTGTTACGTGATTCCAATGTATCTCTAGTTGTGCCATGTTCTATTATTCTGTCCTTTAATGTAGGCTATTTTGTTTTGGGAAGATTCTCGTATGAGATGAGTACGATTCAATAAAAACAACAGTTGTATTGTCTATCAGACAAGAGCATTTTTTATTAAACACAATTTAACCTTCGGGCTGCGTTGTTTGCCTGTGAATGGTGCTGTAGAAATGTTAGTGTAGTTCGAAAATTTAAAAATCCTATCCGAAGTCACACGGAACTCAAATTTGAAAGAAAGGTCCCCCATCGTGCAGCAAAGGGTGTTACACACCTTCAACAAGCCGGCATTGGTGCTCACTCAGTATTGGACGGTTTAGTAACCCACTACCGCTCCGCCCTCATTGGTTTCGGATGGCACTTAATGTGGCGGACCCTCCACAGGAACACACAAACAGAGTGGAAGTAGTTAGGGGGAGGGAGTAGCAAGTACTTTTGGAAAGGCCTTAGTGTGCACCTGTAGAAGGTGCACAGTATTGTGGAGTCCATGTTAAGCCTCCTCAGCCTGCCGAGAAGGATGAGTCACTGGCTTTGTGATGGTGTTGGTGTGGTGAGTCCAGGTCCTCAAAGATGTGGACCCAGAGAAAACTGAAGCTGCTGGCTCTCTCCACCGTAGTCCTGTTTTTGTTGTCCTCTTCCCTGTTCTTCCTGTAGTCCACAATCAGATGCCTCGTTTTGTTTTCTGTGCTTTACATTAAAGACATTGAAATTGTTGGTATAGGCTGCTGAAGTGACAAGTATGCCATTGTTTCTTACTTACTTATGATTTACTTATATGATGTACAAAATGTGCATAATTTCTCCAAACGAACAGTAGAAAGTAGTGGCGTCAGTGGTTTAAATGTTAACAGATAATTTTCAAAAATGTGTTTTTATTTTTCTCCACAGACGTTCAGCTGCTGTTGGTGAGTAAAGAAGTTCCCCCTGAGCAGCACGAGTGGAGCCCCAGTCGGGACCAGGAGGACCCACCTGAGCCACCACATATTAAAGAAGGGAGGAGCCCCAGTCTGGATCAGGAGGACCCACCTCAGCCACCACACATTAAAGAGGAGAGGAGCCCCAGTCTAGACCAGAAGGATCCACCAGAAACACCACTCATTAAAGAGGAGAGGAGCCCAAGTCTGGACCAGGAGGACCCACCAGATCCCCCACGCATTAAAGAGGAGTGGAGCCCCAGTCTGGACCAGGAGGACCCACCAGAACCCCCACACATTAAAGAGGAACAGGAGGAACTCTGGACCAGTCAGGAGGGAGAGCAGCTTCAAGGGCTGGAGGAGGCTGATATCATCAAGTTCACATTCACTCCTGTCCCTGTGAAGAGTGAAGAAGATGAAGAAGAGAAACCTCAGTCCTCTCAGCTTCTTCAAGGATTAACTAAACAGATGAAAACAGAAGCTGACGGCGAGGACTGTGGAGGACCAGATCCAGGTATACATTTACGAGATACTGATGACAAGACATCACACCCCTCTGAACCTGAGACTGATGACAGCTGTGATTGGGAGGAGACCTGGAAATGTCAGTCAGGTTCAAACCCTCTGCAAAACAATGAAGTACCTGTAAGTGATGTTAAATGTAATACTGGAAAAACATCAAGGAGCTCCTCTGAATGTGCTACAAGCCTTGGGGACATAGAACATCTGCAAGAAAAATATGGACTCCAAAGAGGAGAGAAACCTTTTAGTTGCTCAATTTGTGGTAAAGGATACCAGGGGAAGAAGTCCTTAAGGAATCATACGAGACTTCATTCAGAAGGAAAACGTTTCAGCTGCTCAGTTTGTAAGAAAACTTTTCAATGGAGAGGAGATGTTGTGAACCATATGAGAGTCCATACAGGGGAAAAACCTTTCAGTTGTTCTTTCTGTGGTAAAGCATTCACACACAGCACAATTTTGACCAAACACTTAAGAATTCATACAGGAGAAAAACCTTTCATATGCTCAGTTTGTAAAGCAAGTTTCGGTCGCAGATGTGATTTGGTCCAACACATGAGAATGCATACAGGCGAGAAACCGTTCAGTTGTTCAGTGTGTGGTACAAAATTTGCACGAAAGGAACTTCTCAGAGAACACATTAGAATCCACACAGGGGAAAAACCATTTGGTTGTTCTGTTTGTGGCAAAAGATTCACACAAAGGTCATGTCTGACCACACATATAAGAGTTCATACAGGAGAAAAACCTTTCACATGCTCAGTTTGTAAAACAAGTTTCAGTCGCAGAAACAATTTGTCCAATCACATGAGAATCCATACAGGGGAAAAACCATTTAGTTGTTCTGTGTGTCGTAAAACATTTGGAGAAAAGGGACATCTGAGGCAACACATGAGAATCCACACCAGGGAGAAACCATTTAGTTGCAGCGTTTGTGATAAAAGATTCACTCAGCTTGCTCATCTCAAAAAGCACAAGTGTGCTGGTGAGAGCAGTGGAAGTAAATGAAGCTGCAGAGATGATTGTAGAGTCGATTCCTTCCAGCAGGGTTTGAAGTACTGAGGGCAAGACTCGCACTGATTAGTTCCAAACTGTGACATATGGGATTAGTTTCCTATATTTATTTCTTATATGAAGAGCTTGCTATTTCAATGGGCGCATCACTTATTGATATCACATTCGGATTTTGTAATGCTTTCCCTGAAAACCCTGCTCTTGCATTCAATACAGTTAAAAAATGTACGATACCAGTACCAAAGCCAGTACACTTAGAAAGATACTGATACTAATAGAGTACTTCCTTCAATACCTTAGGTAAAATGCCACCGGATGAAGCCATAATACTTAATGGTATTATTATTAATATTTTTTTTAAAGTCTTAAATTTGAGAATCTAAAAATAAGGCCTTAAAAGTATTAAATTTCATTTACAAAGTGTTAAATTTTGTTTGCAGAGGTCTGAATTTTTTTTCTTGTCCTTTCGTAGGATTACATAAATGCCGTAACATCATAAGTAATTATTTCATATATTGTGTGTGTGACTTCACAATTTACTCTGTTTGGTGTAACTTATTATACGGCAGTACAGGTAACATTATTGTTTACATCAGTGTTCAGCTTTACGCACTGTGTTTGCGCCGCACAAGCTCTGGCATCCAAGCTCTGGCGCTAATTGTCAGTTCGTCAGGAAAGAAAACAAAACGTTGCTGACGTGCTACTAACAAGCTAACGCTAGCTCGTAGACTCAGACCAGAGATACGGACAATTTGGCGGAGGTTAGCACAACAAGCGGGTTGGTGTGCAAGTAAGTTACACTATGGCGAGCGCTGAAAAAACAGCTGAGCTGAAAGACACACTGCAGGTTCCTGCATGTGCTGAACGAGTAAAAAACTAACCGGAGCCCAACTCCTTGTCCCCGCTGCTTTATAAAACTTTATTTCAAGCAGCCTTTAGATGCAAAAACAGACCAGGATGAATTATAACTAAAGCAATTGGCATTTACATTGTCCTGTTAGATTACATAAGAAAGTGAGTATTATTATAATAAAATGTTTTATAAAATTCAGGTAACTTCGTATATAATAATTTTTTTTTAAAGAGTCTCCATTATACGGCAGTGATGTTGGCATTAAATATCATCCTAGGTGGAATTAAAAAGGTCTTAAATTTTACTTCTGGTGGTGCCCTGTGTTATGGACAAGCAAGGTGATCTATTTTATTTTTTCTTGTTTGAAATAACTGTTATATAAGAATAATAGAATATTGTATCACATCACTCCTCATCCTAATTAGGTCATCCTCACGGGTAGTTTCGTCAGAGGATAGACGACGGCTTGGGAGTTTTTTGTATTTAAATGAGAGAGGAGGAGTGAAATAGTTGAGTGAAGACTGTGAAGCTGTGGAAAACAACGTTGTTTGATGTGTTTGTGAAAAGTAAACAACTGAGAATAATTTTGGTAACTTTGGAACAATAAATCTTGAAGAACTGAATTGACAGATCCCTACATTTTTCTTTGGTAGCGTGTCGCAAACCTCCAAATAAACGACGTAAGAAGTGGAAAATGAGTAAGGAGTCAGCTTAAACAAGTCACTAAACTGCACTAAATAGTAAAGGAGAAGAAAGCCTGCACACCAACCACATCTGTGATGAGCAGCCGGAGTAAGTTACACTAGTGCTGAGTAAAATCAGCCGATTGCTGCTGCACCACAGAAGCGATGAATTGATATTGATGAAACAGAAAACGGAAAGCCATAGATGTGGTGACGAACAACAATGACAAACGTGCCTGAGAGCGCAGCTGATGCTGAGGCTTTCAAGCGCATAAAGGCACATAAGCAAGAAAAAAAAAAAAAAAGAGGCTTGCGGTGTTGGCTGGAGGAGTTGGGGAAAGAAAGCAAACTTGATGCTGCCGCAGAGCGTTAGCCCTGATGTGTGTCTGTCAGGCGACATGCAGAGAGTGGTGGGCGTCCCGCTGGCTCTGGCTGAGAGGATCAGCGTCCTCTGGCCGTCTCAAGAAATACTCCTCTACGGAAACAACAGCAAGTCTGACACTTAGGTGACACCAACACTGATCCAGCATCAGATTCTGTTGTTCGGACAAACAACATGAAAAAAGTGACTCAAAAAGACAAAATCCAGTTATGTTCTCATATTTAAATGAATCACAACATCCGGTCATCAAGTACAAAATGCATACAGCATATTTAAAAGTAAACCGTGAGAATTATCAGATCGAAGCTGATGTAGGATCTAATGTCCTACAGGTTTACAGCACCAGTTCTCAGGTGCTACTTTCTGGAAGGGGCTCAGACAGAACACCATCTACAAACCTAACGCCCCCCCTTCATTACCGATTACAGTGAGTTCTACTGTCCCTTTTAAAAACAAATGGACAGTTCTGACACCCAAATGGACAGTTCTGACACCATCCCCCATCAACCTGCTCCCATCCACCAGCTTCACCTCAACAGGGCCCTGGGCCTCCACATCCACCCTGAAGCACCGTGCTGATCAGCTGTTCACAGAATTATTCAACACCTCACTGGAGACATGCCTTGTGCCAGCCTGCTTCACATCCTCCTCCTCCCTGTCCCCAAAATAACCCAGTTCAACAGGACTAATTCGCCCTGAACTCTCTGGTAATGAAGTAATTTGAATGCCTCGTGTTGTCCCACATCAAAACCACTCCAGGACCCCCTGCAGTCTCCCACAGAGTCAGAGCCTACAGGTTGAACAACAGGTTCAACAGTGGAGATGGTCGTGGTTTTGCAGGATACAGTGCAGCCACGTGTTGACTGTATCATCCACTGATGTGTCTGCACGCTTATCCCAAAGACCAAAGCTCATCTCACTTTACTTTTAGTATTTCACATCTAAATGTTCTGCACAATTTCATCCTACTGTTGCACAGCTGAGTTAAACTGCAGATTTATTGTAACACAATGATTATTATAGACCAAACGATACTATAAGTAGTTCCAAAGAGATAACGACTTCCTTTCCCACTATAACGTTAAATATAATCATTTCATAATTTCAGTTTTGCTCTGTCGCAGTACGTCTTCAAACTGGTTGCAGCTCCTGCTGACAGATCACACCGAGCTGCTTTTGTTACTGCTGGTTTGAGGTCTGTAAATCAGAGCTTGGTGCTCCGGCTTCATTAGTCTTCATTTTCTCATTGTCAACAGTGTGTCTCCATCACTCAATTAGGCGCTGGATTTTTTTGTACAGTTACATTTATTCACTTAGCTTTTTTTAATAGAAACAAAATATGATGTGCAAAACATTGAAACCTCATTTTTAATTGTAAGTAGCAGAAAGGCAAATGATCAAATGTTGAAACTGAGCAATTTGAGTGTTTTTGGGAAATGGTGTGTCCATTTTAAATTTGATGTCAGCAACAACATCCGGCCCTGCAGGTTTGTTCTGGTCTGGTCTGTGGGTGGGGGAGGCAAAGGGCCATGTTTCCTGGTGAGGTGTCGGTGTGACTGTATTGAAGTCTATTGTGAGGGAAACGTTGGTCCTAATCACTGAGGAGGGAGGAAGAATGTGGGTGGCGAGCGAGCGTCCTATAGGCCCATTGAACGTATTGAAGGAGTCTGTCTGTAGACCTCTCTCAGCCTGATTCCCCTTCACCTTGAACCCTTTGATGATCTTCACATTGTTCCGCCTCCCTTTCAGCTCCCTCTGCTCACCCCTCAGTGGTTCTCTGTCTCCGTCCCTGAAGGTTAAGTAGCTCCTCGATCCAGGGCTCGTTGTTGGGGGAGCGTCGCACTGACCTGGTGGGTCCGTCATGGCGTTGATATTCTCTCCATCGGGCTGACAGAGTATGTCCCAGTCTGTGGCCTCATCAGAGTCTCTGTGTCCAGCTCATGGACACACCTTGCTCTTGAACAAACTTACACATCGTAAGTGTGAGTGAGAAATAGGTGTGATATGATCTGCAGAGAGGGGGGAGGCGAAGCTGAATGCATTCCTCACATTTGCATTCAGTAAAACATTTGGACGCGAAGCAGAGAGTAGTGTGATTAAATTCTTTAGAGATCACACTGAAAGCATCTGGCAGTTGAACACATAACCCTACATTCCCTATACTGCCAGTTTGTCCTTGGCAGCATCGCAAGCTTGTCCATCTTATTCACCAGGGACCTCACAGTCTCCATCGATGGGAGAAAAGGTTCATTATTCCACCGCCTCGCTCCCGGTATGATGCCAGACTTTCCTCCCAGGTATCCCCTCTTCAGAGCCCCTCCGCTCTGGAAGTCCCTCAGACGTGTTTCAGTCCTGTTTCATTCCTCTAAAGTACTTTGTAACTTTGTTTTAAAACGTTCTATCTTAATAAAATGTATTATTATCATCATCATTATCATTGTTGTTATTACAGTAACCACAGCTAGTGTTGTACTTGAATACTGCAATACCGTCTCAAGCAAAGGGACATGGTTGTGAGATTAGTAACAGCAAGTTAAGAAGTATATGTGAATGAGTAATATGATGCAGTCAGATGTAACAGTGTACGACAGAAATTTAGATAGTTAAATTATTTAAATATACTTAGAGTTGTCTGCATTTATCTTAATATATAAAGTCTATGGTATTAATACATTTAGCTGCTTTTGTACTTTTTACTTGTGTTTTTTCTATATTTACTTCAGTAAAGGATCTGTGTATTTCTACCATTGTTGGTTCTTAACAAAGAGCCTGTAAATAAAATACTTTTATTTTGAAAAACGGCAAAGACGGAAGTCACCGTGAGAAACAGCGGAAAGACATCAGAGTGAGCTGCGTGTCTGTAACGGAGTGTGTCTGGAGGAAAAGCTGCTGTAAACATGTCTAAAGTCCAAACGCTGAGAGCTTTTGTCCAGCAGCGACTAAGTGCGGCTGCTGAAGAGATATTTGAGCTGTTTGAAAGAACGATAGCAGAGTACGAGGAGGAACTTTGTGGACAACGCAAACTACTGGACGCTGTTTTCAAGCCTGAAGTCCGGTTACACAGAGCAGGTTTGTACACTTTACTGCTTATTCTCACTGGAAACTGCCTTTACTGCAGTAAAAGTACTAATACCACTCTGTGAAAATACTCCACTGCCAGTAAAAGTCCTGCATTCAAACCTTCCTTCAGTAAAAGTATGTGAGTATTATCAGCAACATGTACTTACAGTATGACAGTAAAAGTACTCACAGTGCAGCAAAATGTTCCTGTAAAGCTGCGTTCACACCGAAAGCGAATTTAATATTCGCCTCGCTTTACTCGCTTGAGTTGTTGTCCGCTGGACATTTTGAGTGTTCACAGCCCGCTGATACTACAGCTATAGGAACACAAAGTAAACACTTGGCTGTGATTTAATTGCAATAAACAGATCAAACTGATGCCGAAATAACTATAATATGATTCCGTTTTGTGAGATATATGAATTCATACTTTGTCAGGTCTGTCAGCAAGGCAGTAAGACGACAACTTTTAAAATACATGTTTTCTGAATGGAGTTCGGCTCGATCAGGGCTATGCTATGCTAACCTGTTCACCGACAGCTGGAATAAAGTTAGTCCAAGAACGACTAGCAAGAATGTTCTCCCAAAGAACAAAAGTTCGTTCTTTGCATTGTTGGTTTTGAGAAACACCCATAGTGATGCTTAAACAGCTTTTAAAGGTAAAAAATGGACCGCAGATTCAGATGGATTGCTGAGACACAGGTTCATTTAAACAGAGTACATACGGCCAAAAATGTTACCACGATATAGATTTCATATCATTCAATATCGATAATCATCACATTGAATGTCATTTCTTTCAAGTTTAAAGGCTCATTTTTGCTCCTGAGTAAACTTTTCTTTGTGGTCAGAATGTGACAAACACTTGATTAGTAAATCTTTTTTCAGTCCCTTTTCCTCAACAAAATAAATGTTTTTATAGAAAAATTAAAGGCATGATCCAATGAATTAAACCTTCTTCTTCTCCTCTGACATCAACAATGCATTTTCGTCCACACAGCTGCCGCTCACCAGATATTTTCTTTTTTTCGTACCATTCTCTGTAAACCATAGACATTTGTTTGTTTGTTGTGCGTGAAAATCCCAGCAGATCAGAGTTTCTGAAATACTCAGACCAGCCCGTCTGGCACCAACAACCATGCCATGATCAAAATCACTTAAATCCCCTTTCTTCCCCTTTCTGATGCTCAGTTTGAAATTCAGTAAGTTGTCTTGACCACATCTACATGCCTAAACACGCATTGAGTTGCTCCCAAGTGACTGGCTGATTATGTAGTTGTGTTTACAAGCAATAGAGCGGGTGTACCTAATAAAGTGGCCGCTGAGCGGCCCTAAATATTGTTTTATTTTATATGTTACGGTATTTTACTTTATTAGGCTATCTGTAAAGATCTGTGTGTGTAGCGTGAATGACCAGTCTAATGACGTCATGACCAGTCTAAAATCATCAAGTAGCCTAGGATGGGTATTTTTTCTCAGGTTATCAGAGTAGAAGATTTCCAGATAGCAGGGATGTGGTGAAGTGAGGCCTGGACGACATGGTGGAGGACGTCACTAAACTGGTCAGGACAGTATCACAACATGCACCCAAAAATGTGATAAATCTCAATTTTAGGAGGTTTCCTGTTTGATTCCACATTTTTCTTAAACATTGTTTTATCTGTTTCATCTCATTGCTCACTTCTTTGGTCACTTATTTTTTCCCTGGTTATTTCTTGTATAACCATGCCTTTCTTCTTGTTTTTAAGGTCTGGTATTTCATTCACATTTGGCCCTTCAAATTGATCTGTGCGAACTGTAAAAGTAATTGATAAGCACAATGTGCAAGTATTACAACTACCGTAATATTCCTCCTCTAATTGCTCAACAGTCAGACTGGCCTTTGGGACACCATGCCAGTTGCTCTGTAGGGCACTTGAGCAAGAGAGAGAGAGAGACTACAAGCAGATAACAAAGTTATAAAAAAGATGTAAAGACATATGTGTTCATCCCACATTGATTGTGCACCAGCATACAACCTCCTCCTCAAGATCCTCAATACTGTTGAGATTCTGAAGCTGTAAGAGAAACCGGATAAGATGGCAAAGGTTTGACAAAATAATAAATATATAAAAATTTGTACAAAAACAAAACACTTTTTGAATAATAATCCTTGCAAGTTTTTACTGGCTATCTGTAACGCTAGAATAAGCTGTTTCCCCACACATAGACTTGACTTGGACGGACTGCCATGGTAGAAAGAAATTGTTTTCCATTAAAGGAAAGTGACAGAAATGTCTGTATGATGTCAGTTATAGTCTTAAGAAATTGAAATTGAGAGATTGTGAGATTTTTAATACAATGAGAAACTACATTTAGTCTACACATCAGGGCTGTCCGCTATTCAATTTGATTACAGTAAGTAAGTAAGATGAAAGTTTGATTTCCAACACATAATTGCAAATCCAAATGTTTGACTATAATTATCTTTGAGGCAATGAAATCGTCATGTCTGTCTGTTCGTCACCACAATATCTCACAATGTTCTGAGCCTTATTGCCGAATTAACCAAAAGTGACAGCCTTAAACACTGATACAGTATGTGCCTTGTAAAATCAATTAGGATATTGTAAATCCTCACCTTGTGCTGTTTTTAGAACTGAAAACTCAAAAACAATTTTTGGCAAAACTCTTCTCAGATGTGGACCATAGTTAGGTGGTAAGAGTAAGTATTTCACTCTTTGCAAAGATGAGGCAGTGCAGTTTGGGGGGGAAATGTTTTCTTCCCGAGTCCCACACTTTAAAACTCTATTTCCTTGTTCATTTTTAATTTTCAAAATACTACACAATTGATTATCGTTGTGGTACAGGCTGCTTGCACTGCCAACAGAACAACAACACAGTGGACAAACTTGTGGGCAGACTAACATGGGCCTGCACTTTGATCCTCTCAGTTTGAGTGCTGGAATGGTACGTTTTCAGGTTATTGAGATGAGTGAGTGAGATTTAGTGTGTTTATTGTCTTGGTTGGCACTGACGAACAGCATTCTGCAGACCGTTTTAATCTGTACTTCATTGCTTTGGAGAGATCCAAACCCCTCTCTTATGACTGATGTAATGTTACCTTTTTCTGACAGAAATTTCCAAAGGACATCCACTTTCAGAAGCTCTAACAATGCTGTAGGAAGTATATGTGTCTGCTGTGTGATAGGCTGTAAGATCTCTTCATGTCGAGTAAAGAATGTCCAAACCTAGTGATCATTTGATCACCATCCGTTATCAAGAAACTTTTATCAACCGGCGGTGCTTCTAATTATGTTTTACAAAGTGCATCATTTCTCCACACATTTACGTGGTTTAAATTCAATTCAATTCAGTTTTATTTATATAGCGCCAAATCACAACAACAGTTATCTCACAGCGCTACACAATATGCACACAGAGGTACAGACAGTGAAGTCGATGTTGCTATAGACTAAATGAAAAATGGTAGAGGTATTTATAATAGTGTTAATGGTAACAATCGCAATGTTAATGATTATAATAACAATAGGACTAGTAACAATAGTCGTTGCAGCAGAGGGTGTCGAGCAGGAACACGGGGGCAGCAGGTGACCCGCAACCACAGATCCAGACTCCACAGCTCCAGAGCCAGAAAACCTGCAGGAAGTGATAGGAGAGAGACGAGAAAGCACAAGACTATGGGAAACATCATGGGAAATCTCCCGGCAGTCTAGGCCTATAGCAGCATAACTAAGGGATGGTTCAGGACTACCTGAGCCAGCCCTAACTATAAGCTTTATCAAAGAGGAAAGTCTTAAGCCTACTCTAAATGTGTTTTATTATTCTCCACAGACGTCCAGCTGCTGTTGGCGAGTAAAGTACAGTTTCCCCTTGAGCAGCAGAATTGGACTCCCAGTCTGGACCAAGAGGACCCACAAGAGCCCCCACACATTAAAGAGGAGTGGACTCCCAGTCTGGACCAGGAGGACCCACTAGAGCCCCCACACATTAAAGAACAACATGAACTCTGGACCAGTCAGGAGAGGGAGAAGCTTCCAGAGAAAACTCAGTCCTCACAGCTTCATCAAAGACTAACTGAACAGATGGAAACAGAAGCTGATGGAGAGGACAGTGGAGGACCAGAACCAGCCAGGAACTCAGATCCAGGTAGGCTTTTACAACCAGATACTTCAGACTCCTCTGAACCTGAGACTGATGACAGTTGTGATTGGGAGGTGACAAGGGAACCTCAGTCAGGTTCAAACCGTCTACAAAATAATGGAATACCTGCAAGTCTGGACCAGGAGGGCCCTCCTGAGCGCCTTCGTTTTGAAGAACAGGAGGAACTCTGCACCAGTCAGGAGAGGGACAAGCTTCTAGGGCTGGAAGAGGCTGATATCACCAAGTTTACATTCACTCCTGTCCCTGTGAAGAGTGGGGATGATGAAGAGAAACCTCAGTCTTCACAGCTTCATAAACAGATGGAAACAGAAGCTGATGGAGAGGACTGTGGAGGACCAGAACCAGCCAGGAACTCCGACCCAGATAGACATTTCCAACCAGATACTGATGACAAGAAGTCAGACTCCCCTGAACCTGATTCAGATGACAGTTGTGATTGGGAGGAGACCAGGGAACCTCAGTCAGGTTCAAACCCTCTGCAAAACAATGAAGTATCTGAACGTCATCAGGAATGTAATACTGGAGAAACATCAAGTAGCACCTCTGAATGTGCAACAAGCTTTGGCGACAAGAGACAGCTGCAGGAAGACAAAGGTCTCAATAGACAACCAGGAGAGAAACCATTTAGTTGTTCCGTTTGTGGTAAAAGATACATCTGGAAGGTCTCCTTAACAAAGCATAGGAGAATTCATTCAGAAGGAAAACGTTTCAGCTGCTCAGTTTGTAAAAAAGGTTGCAGTGACAAAAGCGAATTGTCCATACACATGAGAACTCACACTGGGGAGAAACCCTTCATTTGTTCTGAATGCGGGAAAAGATTTGGACGAAAGCATAGTCTGGATCAACACTTGATGGTCCACACAGGGGAGAAACCTTTCAGTTGTTCTGTTTGTGGTAGAAGATTTGCACAGAGAATACAATTGACCTTACACTTGAGAGTTCATACAGGAGAAAAACCTTACACATGCTCAGTTTGTAAAAAAAGTTTCAGTCAAGCTAGTGCTTTGTCTGTACACCTAAGAATCCACACAGGGGAGAAACCATTTAGTTGCAAAGTTTGTGGTAAAACATTTGTAACACAGGGACAATGGGATCAACACATGAGAAGCCACACTGGGGAGAAACCATTTAGGTGCAAAGTTTGTAATAAAACATTCTCTCAGTACGGTCATGTCAAAAACCACAAGTGTGCTGGTGAGAGCAGAGGAACTAAATGAAGCTGCAGAGATGCTCGTTGAGCTGATTCCTTCCAGCAGGACTGAAGTACTGAGGACAAGACTTTGCTCAACTCTGATCAGTTCACTGTGACACAGACTCCAAAATAAGTCGTGCTTCATCTTTTCAGCTATGAAGCCATGTGATCATTTTAATTCAGTTTTTAGTTGTGTCTACATTATTTTGTGGTTTTTATGGAACTCCACTTTTTGGTATTCATTAATTTAATAGTATTTTATGTCACCTGTACAGCACTGTGTTGTGATAAATGTGATTTATAAATGAAATGACTTGACTCCAATCCCAACAACACCATTTATTCAGACTCTCTCCAACCAGCAGAAGCAGTTTCTATACGAGCAAATCTGTAAAAGGTCAGTAAGAACAATGTTAAACCCTCATTTCAGCTTTTTTAATGATTAGATACAAGTAATCTGGAAGAAATAAGTTTAGGATGATAACTTAACTTAACAAACAGCTTTCTCTGATCATTCCAGTCTGTAAAAATTAATTTTAATCATAAATCTTGAATATTTGACTTGTTTTGGGTGGTTTTTAAAATCAAGTGTTTTTATTTTTCAGTTATCTATGAGGTGAATCAATTTGATGTTTAATGCTTTAATAATAGTGTTGAAATGCGTTCAGACTGCAGGCCAATGTTACCCAAATCAGATTTATTTGCTCATGTGACTCAGATCTGATCTTTTTATGACCGTGTGAACAGGCCAAGTCACATGGAATCTGATCTTTTATGAGAGAGAGAGAGAGAGTGAATTCAAGGCGTTCCTTTTTTATTGTGAATTGGGGTGGTGATGGCGCATAGATAAGATGCTTGCCTTTGGTGTGGGAGACCTGGGTTCAATTCCCACTGTGATACATCCACCATTGTGTCCCTGAGCAAGACACTTAACCCCTCGTTGCTCCAGAGGCGTGCGACCTCTGACATGTATAGCAATTGTAAGTCGCTTTGGATAAAAGCGTCAGCTAAATGTAAAAAAAAATAAAATAATATTTGAATTGAATCTGATCTGGGTGGTGCAGTGGTTAGCACTGTTGCCTCAAAGCAAGAAGGTTGTGGGTTGGTCATTTTAGGCCTTTCTGTGTGGAGTTTGCATGTTCTCCTCATGTCCGCGTGGGTTCTCTCCAGGTGCTTCGGCTTCCTCCCACCGTCCAAAGACATGCAGGCTAGGTTGATTGGTATCTCTAACATTGTCCTTAGGCATGAATGTGAGTGGTTGTTTGTCTATGTGTGGCCCTGTGATGGACTGGCGACCTGTCATGGGTGCACCCCCACCTTTCGTGTGTGTCCTTGTGTGGCCTTCCTGAAACGGATAAAGGCAGGATGCACAAACCACATTAAGTCAGGTTTTTCTGTTATCTGGGATTTCTTAATTCTGCTTTTGTGAAAGTCCTCAGAGGGCTCTTTTAATAAATCAATTTAACATCTGTTTTGTTCTGTTTGATATTGCTCAGACATGGACTGTTTGTTAGTTTTTGTTTGTTGTTGTTAGTGTTGTAGTTAGTCTGTGTGGTTGCTCTCACCACTTTTACCCCTCACCCTCACTAACTGATCTATTTCAACTTCTATAAACATTAATTTGGCTAAAAGGTTAAAGATTATTCACCTTAATATCAGGAGCCTTTCCTCAAAAATTGATCTTCTTAGAGCATGGGTTACACTTTATAGACCTAGTATTACCACCATTTCTGAGACATGGTTACATAGTAAAATTACAGACGAGCAAGTAGAAATATGTTCTGTATAGAGCTGATAGGCCCACTAGAGGAGCTGGGGTAGCTATATATGTTGCTTTAAATTTAGTTTCGGAACGTGTCTCACCCAATGTAGAGCCAGTTAATTTGTCTTTTTATCAATATTATTTTTCTTAAAAATCAAAATTTAACTATTTACATATATTAAATGTTTACAGGCCTCCCTCTGCTCCCACTGATTCTATAAATTGTATTTTGTCAACTGTTAATTCTCTTGTAAGGCAAAATGAAATGATTTTAATAGCAACTGGCTAGATCATACCTCCTCTGCGTAAAAAAAACTTATTTGGCAGTGTAAATCTCACTCAATTAATTAAGGAACCAACTAGAGTTGATTGTCGGTCTTCATCCCTGCTGGATTGGATCCTTGTCACTAATCCTGATAGGATAATTACTTCAGGTGTTATATCTGACTGTTTTAAGGCAAGGCAAGGCAAGTTTATTTGTATAGCACATTTTAACAACAAGGTAATTCAAAGTGCTTTACATAAAACATAAAAGCAACAGGGAAATATCAAAAAGTTTAAAAGCAACATAAAATATAATAAAAGTTACAGTGTTACAATCAGGGTTTAAAAAGTTAAATGGATAAAAGCAATGATAAAAAGCTAAAAACAAATAAAAAGAAAACAGGACAGCAAAAGTTACAGTGCAGTGTAAGTTATCAATAAATATTTAATTAAAAGCAATGGTAAAAAGAAAAGTCTTCAGTCTTAATTTAAAAGAACTGCAGTTATCTGGGAGTTTGTTCCACATATACGGAGCATAATAACTGAACGCTGCTTCTCCTTGTTTAGTTTTGACTCTCTCTGGGGACAGAAAGCAGACCTGGTCCCAGACGACCTGAGAGGTCTGGATGGTTCATAACGAAGCAGAAGATCAGAAATGTAATTTGGCCCTAAACCATTTAGTGCTTTATAAACTAACAGCAGGATTTTGAAATCAATTCTTTGACATACAGGAAGCCAATGTAAAGACCTCAGAACTGGAGTGATGTGATCCACCTTTTTGGTCTTAGTGAGGACTCGAGCAGCAGCGTTCTGAATCAGCTGCAGCTGTCTGATGGATTTCTTAGGGAGCCCTGTAAAGACACTGTTACAGTAGTCGAGTCGACTGAAGATAAATGCATGGATAAGCTTTTCCAGGTCCTGCTGAGACATAAGTCCTTTAATCCTTGATATATTCTCCAGGTGATAGGCTGAATTTGTAATTGTCTTAATATGGCTCCTCAAATTCAGGTCTGAGTCCATGACCACACCAAGACTTCTGGCTTGATTTGTGGTTCTTAACATTAGAGATTGAAGTCGAGCACTGACTTCCAATTGTCCCTCCCTGGCTCCAAAAACAATAACTTCAGTTTTATCCTTGTTTAATTGAAGAAAATTCTGGCACATCCAATCGTTGACCTGCTCAATACAGTTACTCAGTGCCTGTATGGGATCATTGTCCCCTGGTAAAATGGTTATGTAAATCTGTGTGTCATCTGCATAATTATGGTAACATGTTTTGTTGTTTTTCATAATCTGAGCCAGTGGAAGCATGTAAATGTTAAACAAAAGAGGTCCCAGAATGGAGCCTTGGGGAACTCCACATGTCATTTTTGTCAGCTCAGATGTGTGATTACCTATAGACACAAAGTAGTCCCTGTCCTTTAAGTAGGATTCAAACCATTTTAGTACTGTGCCAGAAAGTCCAACCCAGTTCACAAGTCTGTCTAGTAATATGTTGTGGTCGACCGTGTCGAATGCAGCACTGAGATCCAATAATACTAAGACAGAAATTCTGCCACTGTCAGTGTTTAAATGGATGTCATTGAAGACCTTAACAAGAGCCGTCTCAGTGCTGTGGTGTGGTCGAAAACCTGACTGGAAGACATCAAAACAGTTATTTAGTGCCAAGAAAGCACTAAGCTGTTGAAAAACAGCCTTTTCAATGATTTTTTTGGGCCTATAATTGCTCATTAGTGAACTGTGTAGATTGCTCTTTTTTAAGAGAGGCTTAATGACTGCAGTTTTCAGGGCCTGTGGGAAAAAACCTGAGAGGAGAGACATGTTGACAGTTTGTAGTAAATCTGATGCCATGCATTTAGACACATTTTTGAAAAAACCTGTTGGCAGAATATCAAGGCAGCATGAGGAGGATTTCAGATGTTGTATTATGTCCTCCAGGTTTTTATGGTTAATAGAATCAAATTGTCTCATGCTATATGAATAGTTTTTAAGTGGACACAGAGACAAGACATATCCTGTTACTGACATGGAGGCACTGATTGCTTGTCTAATTGTTTGAATTTTGTCTGTGAAGAAGGAGGCAAATTCATTGCAGGCCCTGGTGGATAGAAGTTCAGAGGCTACAGACACAGGAAGGTTGGTTAGCCTGTCGACAGTAGCAAACAGGGCACGTGCATTATTAGTGTTTTTAGTGATGATGTCAGAGAAGAAGGACCGCCTTGCATTTCTCAGCTCTAAATTATAAATGCGAAGTCTCTCTTTATAGATGTCATTCAGCTGAAGAGCCACATATTCAAAAGAAGCAAAATTCCCATAAGACATCTTTTTGCATTGGAGGGAGTCATTAAACAAAATGGCAACTCCACCTCCTCTCTTATGCACTCTAGCTTCACTCATAAAACTGAAGTTGGGAGGGGTAGACTTGATAAGGACAGCTGCACTGTTATCTTGGTCCAACCAAGTTTCAGTTAAAAACATGAAATTAAGATTGTGAGAGATTATAAAATCATTGATTAAAAATGTTTTTCCTGCCAAAGACCTAACGTTTAACAAAGCTAATTTTAGTGTGTTAAAAACATTATCTGGCCCACTTTTTTCGACAGGCTGCGGCTGACGAGGAATTAATGCTAAACTTGCAGGATATGTTGAGTGCTTCCTGTTTCTTAACACATTCACCATGCTTTTTCTGTTACCTATCAAGACAGGGATGGAGAGGACTACCAGCACACTGGTTGTCCTGGGAAGAGTCGTGAGTGCTATTTTCCTTGTAGCCGGGACTTAGAACCAGTGGTGGAGGTGGACGGTGAGGGGGTTTTAGGGTAGAGAAAATGGGAGTGGAGCAAGGGAAGGTGCGGGGAGTAAATTTTTTCCCAGCTCTAACCAGGTCTTCCATGTGATCAGTGAAGTCCAACAGGGGGGAGAGGGGAGAAAGGGTGTGTGGAGATAAGGGTGACCTGGATGGGGATTGGGGGGGTAGAGATGGTGAATCCTCACTGTTGGTTTTCAGTGAGGGAGGTGGAGACTCTTCCTCTTGGCTCAGATGTCTCCCGTGATCAGAGCTCTCTTCCGGCGGGGGCTGAGGTGGCTCTCCTTCAAGGTTTCTGGCGTGTTGTGTTATGTCTTCTTCTTGTTTAGATTCCTCTTGTCTCTTGTCCTTGGCAGAGGGAACAGATGAGTGACACATAAAGTAAAACAGGTTGGAGCTGAACAATTTTACTTTACCTGACTTGTTAAGGCGAAGTCCATCTGCCTTATAAAGATGTCTGCGGTCCCACAGAAAGTAAAAGTTTTCGATGAAATGCACTGAATGGACAGTACATGCCTTTGAGAGCCACATGTTCAATGCCATCAGTCTGCTGAATCTCTCAGCTCCTCTTCGGATTGGCGGTATAGGGCCACTGATAAACACCTCAGATTCAAAGAGCTGACCATGTTCAACAGATTATTAAAATCCTCTTTCAACACTTCAGACTGTTGCTTCACAACATCATTGGCCCCGATGTGCAGTATGATGTTTTTCACAGTAGGATGTTCAGCCACGATATGCAGGACTCTTTCTGCCAAGTCAGACACCGTATCCTTTGGAAAGCAGAGTATTTTGGTGTTCTTACTGCACATGCTTCTTACATCGTTTACAGCATCTGTACAAATCTGTTCTGCTGTTGCACACTCAGTTGTTGTAGAGGTTTGTTGCTAACTCTCCCTTTCGCAGCTGTCCACGGCTGTGTCCTACCAAGAACAGGGGTTGAAGAGGCGCTCTGCCTGGATGATAATGCAGGCCAGCCAGTCGCATCACAAATCTCAGGGCGCTGGGTTCTGCCTGTTTTAGTGACCATTCCATCATATTTTGTGTGAATAAAATCCCTAAATCTCCCCTCAAATATATTAATTTAAGACAATGTAAAAATATTAAAGTTGATCATTTAATACAAGACATAATTTGTATCAATTGGGATAGGTTTCAGATAATTCCATATGTTGAAGATGCATGGAATTTTTCTATTCTGAGGTCACTAACGTAAAACATGCTCCCTTAAGTCAAAGGTAGACAACTGCCATAGATCAGCTCACAAAATAACAAAAACACGGTAAATCAAATTCAAATTGATGATGCCATTATTTCGGATCCTTTACTCATTGCTAGTGCATCAAAATGTTCTACTCTGGTTTAATGCTTATCTTCATGGGAGGCATCAGTGTGTTGTTTTCCACGGTTCCCAGTCAGATTACCCCAAGGATCCACTTTGGGACCCCTCCTTTTTTCTATTTTCATCAATGATTTATCAAAAATCTGTAAAAATTGCTCAGTGCATCTGTATGCTGATGATACAGTTAGTTACAACTCAGATATATTATAAATATAGAATTCCTTACAAGCAGATTTCAATTTGATACAAAACTGGCTTCACATGAATAAATTGGTTACAAATAAAAAGAAGTCTCGTAATATGTTGTTCGGAACAAGGCGTAATCGTCTTAGTACTTTCCATATGCATATTACCTTTGAGGATGGGTCTCTCATGGATGAAGTGGATTCTTTTAAATATCTTGGCTTTTGGATAGACCCTGAACTCAATTTCAAATTGCATATTGACTGCATTACAAAAAAAATCTATGGCTGTTGAAGTTCTCTTTACCGATCAGGAAAATAATTATTAATCAGTTGATACTGCCGATTATTGATTATGCTGATATCATCTATATGAAAACCACTGACACCAATCTTAGGCCTCTTAATGTTGTTTTTAATTGTCTTTGTAGATTTGTCATGAGGTGTCCATTTAACACTCATCACTGCACTATGAATGAGTCACAGCCTGAAGCAAGAAGGGAATTTCACTGGATAAAGTTTATTTTCAAATGTGTTCACTTTAACTGTCCTCCATACTTGAAACAATTTTTAGTTCCTTGTAGAGATCCTTCTCCACTCAGACAGATGCAACATCCCTTCTTTATTGTACCAAGAACTTTTACTGTAGCCGGACGGAAATCATTTCAATATAAAGCACCATGTGACTGGAATAATCTTCATCCATACCCTAAGATCTATGAGCACTTTTTGCTGCTTCTTGTCGTCTTTAGCTACTGCTCTCAGGTAACTATGTTGGTTTGTTATACATTTGGCTTACATACAGAGTAATTAATAATTTGATCTGCTTTGGGTTGAATGTTTGGTATTATCATGCATTGTGATGTTGTGCAAGTTTTAATTGTGTTGTTCTAAAGGGTTTATGAATTACATTTATTGTTACAGTGCATCAACTTCATAAAGAAAGACAGAGCGTCATGTTGAACTTTATTGAGTCCAACACACATTAAACACACAGTGCAGCATCACTTTTGGGGTGTTCAGATAAAGAAGAAACAATGATGAAGAAGACTTCACTCTGCCTCAGCACACGTCTCTACTTCTCTACACCGAATCACTTCACTTGTGTGGCTCCTTTTGTTTTCCTCACAAACCAGAGCCCATGCTTTTCTCTGTTTGATTCAGCTGAAGTGAAGACTGGTGTAGACCAACAGACAGTAACAGCTCTCTCATCCCCTAAATCTGTTGATTTATGGAGCTTTTCCATTACCAGTACCAGCTCGCCTCGACTCGGTTTGGCCGTGCTCCGTTTTCCATTGCAGATAGTACCTAGAGATATTACTCCATAAAAACGCCACACAACCGCCGAGACGTAACGTTCAATGCGACACACACACCTGTGATCCACACAGCTTTCTCTTTTTTAAGCTAAAACTTTTCAACGTTCCTCAGAATGTAAAGACAGATAAGCGGTATGAAAACCTTCCAGCTGTGTTTTCCTCTGCCGTTGTTGCTGCAGCGGTCTGTGTGACGGCGGGAGCAGAGGGCTCTGTGAGCGGGCGGCTGGCCGGCCTCACACGCTCCTCCCGCGGGTCACAGCAGGCTTCCCCCGCAGCCACTCCGAAAATATTCAAGCACATTTTTGTTCAGCCATCACTTCTCATAAAACTGTGAATATTGTAAATCTATACAGCTGATTTCACCTCAAAACTTCTCAGAAGTGGATTTGGTGATGAAATAACATATGAAAACTGTAATATATAAAACTTTCTCTTGCAGGCCTCTGTCTGGTGCAATGATGATGCAGTGAATAGTGACGATTCTCTCTGACCAATCAGCAGTCAGCTGTGTTTTCACGTCACATTTCCTTCCTTGTGCTGTGAGTCTTTAACAAACTGTCTATATCTATGTGTAATCTGCTGATGTCTTCTGTACATCTTTACAATCCGATGTCTGTAGATCAGGAATCTATTGATGGTTGTCGAATGTGTGAGATACACGGGTTACTGTAACCTTCATACACGGTTGTGGTGCTGCTGAAATCTGATACAAAAGCCGAAAGTTAGATCATCTGGAAGTGATACAGTCGAAGATAAAGTTAGCTGAGCAATTACACATCCTGCCATGACTCTAACAGGAATATGAAACTGAAATTTAACTGGAATCTTGGAATCTTCTAATCCAACAAAATGTACTACACACAGAATGTATTTATTGAAATCTGGTTTTAAACAAACTAATTTTGACTTTTTTGGGGTGTTGTTGCAATAAACCATGGTGATGGTTGTCCCTCCCTGTGTAATGTGTGAAACCAACAATTAACAATTACACTATTAGGTTTTCATTTAGTTATTTTATAATTGGTGTATAATCACCATTATTTAAATAAAGTCAGATCACGATTCTTAACCCACCATTATTTATTTAGTACTATTTGCCTTTATTAGTATTGATAAGGTGTCTGAAAAATAAGCTAAAAGTAGTTGTTGTAGTGTTTGGGGTTCTTTGATTACTTCAGTAAAGAATCTGGGGTTTTGCTACCGTTGATCATTTTAAACAGTTTTATTTTGGAAAATAGCACAAAATGGGTACAGGAAGCAATTATACTTCCGGTGGCTAACATGCTAACTTTTCCTTCACGTTACCGTGAGATGCAGCCGGAGTTCAGCAGCAGAGCCTGCATGTGAGGATCAACGTGTTTAAGTGGACTCTGTTTAAACTTTCGGGATGTTTCACCTCAGACTCATCTCCTGTTAGCCAAGAATGCTAAAGGAAGTTAGCTTGTTAGCAGGAAGTAGCCGGAGCCGGAGCTCGGCCTCACAGTCGGAGCAGCTTCCATAGAGACCAAACTGTATTTTTCACGGAGCCCAAATGTCCAAATGTCCAGATAGAGCTGTCTGAATAGACTCTGTGCTGTTCCCTTTATCTGAACATGTTTAACATCTGAATTATCTCCCGGTGTCCTACGAAGCTAATGCAGTTAGCTTAGCTTGCTAGCTGGAAACAGTCTGGAGGAAAAGCTGCTGTGAATCAGTAAAAATGTCTAAAGTGGAGAACGAGGAGGAACTTTGTGGACAACGCAAACTACTGGACGCTGTTTTCAAGCCTGGAGCAGGTTTGTACACTTTACTGCTTATTCTCGCTGGAAACTGCCTTTACTGCAGTAAAAGTACTAATACCACTCTGTGAAAATACTCCACTGCGAGTAAAAGTCCTGCATTCAAACCTTCCTTCAGTAAAAGTATGTGAGTATTATCAGCAACATGTACTTACAGTATGACAGTAAAAGTACTCACAGTGCAGTAAAATGTTCCTGTCAGAGTTTCTCTGTTATATCTGATGTTTCTGGATTAATATTCCTGCTGCATTAATGCTGAATTTTACTGCTGCAGCTCATTTTAACTCCTTTATGGCTCCCTTCATCTACAGCATTGCATTATAAGCAGCATAACTAAGGGCTGGTTCAGGACTCACCTGAGTCAACCCTAACTATGATCTTTATCATAAAGGACAGTCTCACCTGCTGCTGGGAAAACGAATCAAAGGGGAAAACTCCATTAAAAAAGATGAGTTCTGTGTCTTTTGGGTGAGTTTATAAAATATGCTGCTGATGCAGAAACTCCAGGGAGCAGAGAGAGAAAGATAAAGGCGGTGTGTTTGCAGTGAGATGCCAGAGTTGAAGGTGTGTGTGAGGGGAAGAGAAGTCTTTTGAGATTTAAAAATAATAATGATGATGTTCGCGGGTATTAAAACCTACTTTCACAGGGCGGCGTCTGTCATGTCAGCCATCACCGTCTGTCGGCTCAACCCTAGAAGATACTTGATGATGTTTCTCTCATCCAAGAGTTTTCTTCAGTTCGAAAGTCAGAAGCCACTTGAAATTTTCCGTTTTCCCATTCCTGCGGTTTGAGCTGTTTTTTTAATGTAGTTATTATATAATAATAATTTTGTCATATAGCTGACCCTTTTATCCAAAGAGACTTACTATTGCATTACAGATTAGTGCAGTTAAGTGACTTGTGAGGAACGATCAGCCTCATGTGACTGAATAGAAATCAGGATAAATGATGTAAACAGTTTGTTGTTGACAAACAGACTCTGACTTTGTCTCCATAATAAAAGTGAATCAAAATAAGGGAATTGAGACGCACTCCTAGTGTGGGAAACAATGTCAGTGTTGTTATGATATAAATAACAATAACAGACCTTAAGTAGTCCACTTTACTCAAAACTTAAAATGCTTCTGTATTTAGGGCCCTGAAATTCGTTAGAACAGTTCACTGTTTTAATGTTTCTGAATTCTGTGTCTTAAAATCTAAACACATTTTGTCATCAGATATTGAACCAATATCAATGAATTTGATATATCGTGCAAATGTGCACATAGAAATATTCAAATGTGTGTGCAATTATTTATGGAGAGGATTCACAGTGAATGCTTTGCTGCATTGTTAAAGAGCAGCTGAGCCTCGTCCTCGCTGAAACACCAACACAGGACAGTTAATATGGTTTGGTGCTGTGGACAAAAACACTTAAATGGTAGGGAAAATCACAATTTCTATAAATGGCACAAAACGGACGTACATCTGATGTTTAAAAATTGGAATCTGTTAATAAAATTAAAATTAAAAATCACTGCAGTATAGGGCTACAACTGATAATTATTTTCATAGTCAACTACTCTGTTAATTATTTATTACTTAATTATTTATTTGATTAGTCGACTAGTCACTATTATTCTTGTCACCACCCAACCCTAAATAAACTATTTAACTAATTAAATATCTTTCAGATGAATTACTGCTCTCCAACACTCGGCCTAACTCACTAACGTTACCATTAAGTGAACAAGGTTTACTATTCAGAATGAACACTAGTATCAACAACAGGGGGAAATAGGGAAGAAGACAAGACAGCTCAGGCCACTCCTATAATTACTATTACACTTAAGGTGTTTGCTAACACAACTAAAAGAGCGTTCTCTTAGCCAGCATCATCCCTGAGACCTCAAAACCAAGAATTCAAAGAACTATGGAGAGGCTGCTCCAAGATAACAGCCAGGTTTCATCACCCAGAACAATAAGCTCACCATCTGATTTATTGCCATGTAGGTTTAACTTTAAAACTTTTAACAAAGATTTTTGCTCTGGAACTATATAAAATAAAAGCACATTAAAAGCAGGTACTATAACCACATCTGTACACTAACAATGTCTATATATATAGAATAATAAAGCCACAGTCCCATTTCATACCACTTCTGAGGTTTATTTTTCCAAAGTGCTTATAAGTTTTTTGAGCAGAGAAATGTTCTGTAGGCTACATCACGAGCAAGATGTTTCTTGATTTACTTAAAAATGTTCAATCGTTACTCAGATTGTAAAGACAGAATAACAGAGGTATGAACATTGAAACTGTTTTACAGTGGTGGCCTTTCTTCTGTCGTTGATGCTGCAGTGGTCTAACTGGGACCAGAGGGCGTGACTGGCCAGCCAGTGTCCGCCAACCTCGCAGTCACCTGCAGGGCTTCTCAACCCCGAAGACGTTTGAGCACACATTCGATTCGCCTATCAATTTTGTAAAACTGCCATATTCAAATTCTACACAGTTGATGTCTCTCCTAGTGATGAAATAGCGTACACAACTTAAAACAAAACCGCTCTGCTTTTCGCCTCTATCTCTGTTGCTATCAGCTCTCGTATGAAAGCTTCTTCTTCACGAGTAGTCTTACAGTCAAGCAGTCGTGGCATGCAATGGAAGTAATACTGACCCCAGCACTTCATTGCAGTTACAAATGAACAACCAGAAATGTTCTTAATAAATAGATTACTATCTCTCCCTTAAACAGCCTCTCTTTCCCGATGCGTCGACAAATTTTTATAATCGAAGTCGTCGATTACGTCGACTAATCGTTGCAGCCCTACTGCAGTACAGCTTCACCACATCTGTAGAACCGTGATAAGATTGTAGTTTGAGTTTGAATGACTTCCCAATACGTTCCATAAAAGGTGCATCAGTTTTCCACTCGTCTAAGTAGGGCTGCCCACTAACCATGACATCCTGGTCATAAGTTCAAGCCATCAGGCGACAAGTCGTTGCATATTTACACTATTACTGTAATTAATATATATTTTGGGGCATCAGAAAATGGTTTGCGTTCCAGGCTGAGATAGGATGTTGAAACACTGTGCTTCATTACAAAGAAATACAAAACCGTAATATTGAGCCTTTAAATATACATTTTACAAGGACACAAAGGAAGCTGCCCGTTAACGACAAGCAGAATCTGAATGTGCTAATAAGATTGCTAAATGAGCTAACAAACTAACTGTTAATGGCAGAAATTTTGGTCAGCAGCAGTGCCGTGGATATAAAATGATGCATCTTAATTCTTAATACATCTTTATCAGGGGTGAGACGAGACATGATATTCGGTTCACAATATCAAGACGAGATTTTAACACTACTTTTAAGAAATCTACAATGCTGACTTGAAAACTTAATTGTTTTGCACCAATTTCTGCCTTTTGCACCATACATCAAAATGTTTTATTTATGTAAGGGAAGCACAAACTTCAGGTGGCAGATGACCGTTCAAAACAGAATATAATGCAGCAAATGGCTTCTTTTCTGAAAGGGCCTTTATGGAAGAACGTAGTCCTCTGCAGACTGAACATTGACCTTTAACGTTACATCCTGTTGCCTTTTCCTGTCTGTGCTGAGAAAATGTTGCCAGGTGTAAAAAAGTAACATCAGGAGCTTATAGATTTCCAGGACTACCAATTACCTGCATTTCAGTTATTAATAAGACTGCATGAGAGAGATTCTTAATTTCTCTAACACTTATATGTATGGGTGAGAGTTGATGACAATAACAGTTCGGTTTATACCCTCCTTAAAAATTTCCCCTGGGGGATCAATGAAGGTAATATTCCTCTTATATTAGTAATATTTACATATTATAGAAATATAATTGTTAATGTAATTGGGTATTAAAAATCAGTTTAAGTCATTACTAGTGTTATTAATAATAATGGTGATAATCGTGAAACAGTGATTATTCCTCAGACTATAATCGGACCAACAAAATCTGTAATCGTTGCATCACCATTTGCTCCCCAGATTTTAGATGTTTATATTGCAAAACTCCACCTATTATGTTACTACTCTGTCTCAAACTGTCTGCGACTCACACGGGAGAGTCCACTTGATTACTCTCACAGCATACGGTGGAGTCAGGGTCCTGGTTGGAGCCGCTGTACCTCACTTCGGTACTGCTATCTATCTATCTATCTATCGTTTCATTTTTTTTGAGTTTAAAGGCTGATTTTTGATCCTGAGTGGAAGTTGAAGAAACATGATGGTTAATTGTGGTTTAAACTCTAAATTATGGTCAACACTAGATGCTAAACAGTGGATCACTTCACAAATCTGAGTTAGAACATTATGATCAAATCTTTGTCAACAAATATGCAGGAGTCAAATTAAATAAAAGCTTTTTTCCCCTCACGAAATAAACATCTTAATAAAAAAAAGTCCTAATTTGTGTATAATTAAAGTGAATAAAGTCAAACATTTATTGAACATTTGTTTATATTGTTATTGAAAACAATTATATTGCAAAAAAAATTGTTTTATTGTCCAGCCCTATGTCTAAGACTCCTCATTGACTAAAAATGGTTCAGTCAACTACTAGAGGACAGCCC
This sequence comes from Micropterus salmoides, assembly GCF_014851395.1. Taxonomy (NCBI): domain Eukaryota; kingdom Metazoa; phylum Chordata; class Actinopteri; order Centrarchiformes; family Centrarchidae; genus Micropterus; species Micropterus salmoides. The sequence goes on from NW_024040040.1 coordinate 2,490,066, forward strand.
TACGTTTAGGAAAGTAGTGTTGTTAGTGGTTTAAATGTTCCCAGGAAGTTAGGGTTTTCTCAACGTGTGTATTTATCTGTTATTCTCCACAGACGTCCAGCTGCTGTTGGTGAGTAAAGAAGAGGTTTCCCCTGACCAGCAGGAGTGGAGCCCCAGTCTGGACCAGGAGGACCCACCAGAGCCCCCACATGTTAAAGATGAGTGGAGCCCCAGTCTGGACCAGGAGGACCCACCAGAGCCCCCACATGTTAAAGATGAGTGGAGCCCCAGTCTGGACCAGGAGGACCCACCAGAGCCCTCACACATTAAAGAAGAAAAGGAGGAACTCTGGATCAGTCAGGAGGGAGAGCAGCTTCGAGGGATGGAAGAGGCTGATACCACCAAGTTCACATTCACTCCTGTCCCGGTGAAGAGTGAAGAAGACAATGAAGAGAAACCTCAGTCCTCACAGCTTCATCAAAGACTAACTCAACTGATCAAAATAGAAGGTGATGAGGAGGACTGTGGAGGACCAGAACCAGCCAGGAACTCTGATCCAGATAGACATTTACAACCAGATACTCATGATAAGACTTCACACTCCTCTGAACCTGAGTCTGATGACAGTTTTGATTGGGAGGAGATAAAGAAACATGCTGAATGTGCTACAAGCTTTGGTAACGAGGAACATCTACAGGAACATAATGGACTCCAAACCGGAGAGAAGCCATTTAGTTGCTCAGTTTGTGGTAAAAGATTCCTCTGGAAGAACTCCTTAAGTAGTCACATGAAACTTCATTCAGAAAGAAAACATTTCCGCTGCTCAGTTTGTAAAAAGACTTTTCAACGGAGAGATACTGGTATGAGGCACATGAGAATCCACACAGGGGAGAAACCTTTCACTTGTTCAGTTTGTGGTAAAGGATTTTCACAAAAGGAACATCTGAGACAACACATGAGAGTCCACACAGGGGAGAAGCCATTTAGTTGTTCTGTCTGTGGTAGAAGATTCACACAAAGCTCAGCTCTGACCACACATTTAAGAGTTCATACAGGAGAAAAACCTTTCAGTTGCTCAGTTTGTAAAACAGGTTTCAGGCGCAGAGGTGATTTGTTCCAACACATGAGAACCCACACAGGGGAGAAACCATTTAGTTGTTCTGTCTGTGGAAAAGGATTTGGACAAAAGATACAGCTTAGACGCCACTTGACTGTCCACACAGCAGTTCTGTCTGTGGGGAAGGATTAAAAGTAAGCTCAGGTTTGATTAGACACTAAAGAGTTCATACAGGAGAAAGACCAGCTGGCCAGTTTGTAAAACAAGTTTCAGAAGCAATTTGTTCCAAAACAAGAGAATGCATACTGGGTATAGACTAGGGGTGTGGGGACAAATTGAGACCGCATAGTATTACGATATTTTCCGTGGCAATACTGTATCGATACACGGACGGCAAGGATTGATCTTTCATAATATCAATTGAACATGAGAATTCAACTTTTTGGTACTAGAATTTTCAGTCCACTAGAAAACTCAACAGCGCCATATAGTGGGCTGAAAAAGTGAGAGGAACAAACTATTATTATTAACGAAATTTATTTTTTTAGATAAAACCGACGTTGACAAAGTTTTCCTATGGGGCATAATTTGAAGTTGGATAAAGTTGGTAATTAATTGCAATATATCGGAATATGTTTAAAATACTAATAATATTGTATTTCGAAATTACATCATGGGGCCTCTGGTGATTCCCACCCCTAGTAGAAACCCCTCAGCTTTTTAGTCTGAGATTAAAATTCACTCTGCGCTCTCACATCAAAAAGCACAATTATGTTCTATTATTAGCTTGGTGCTGTGCCATGAATGTAAAATCATTGGGTAGAGCATCAAAATTAACCAAATGACTTTCCCCAGATCTAATGGTAATTCCTCCCCAGTAGAATTCTTTAGTAAGTTCAGTTTTTGAGGTGTAGTTTATTACAAATGTGCTCTAGATTTTCCAAAATATTATGCACAGATGTGGTTGTATTAACAGTCCAACATTATGTGGAAGCGACCCTTCACTAAGCCACACCCCAAAAACGTAGCTGGCCGATCACAGCTCAGTATAGGACTCGCTCCAACTGAGGTCGGACACTTTCACATCTGCGCTCCATTGACTCGTTTTCTAGCTTTTTTTTTAGCTGTATTTTCCAAGATATGGTCAAACGCTGTTCCTGAGGCACTTGTAATAGTTACAGCAGCTACCCAGAGAGGTTGAAAGGAGAAGTACGATTTATTCTCTTTCCAAAACCTAAAACAAATCCAGGAAAATGTCGGCTGTGGATTGTTCCCAATGTGATGTTAGTTAGCTAACGTTAGCTACAATATTTCTCCGGGGAGTGCAGTAATAAACAGTGGCAGCGCCGTGCTTAAAGTGCGACAGGCCTGACAGTTTGTCAACTTAGCAACAGTAACTAAGGGGGCGTGAAAATTAGACAGCTTATGTGTTGGATTTACGCAGTTACCTTTAAAGCAGAGGTTCAGATTTTTCCAGCCTGTTTCCAGACAGTACTCGGATACCATATGTATGTTGAAAGAGTTGATGGTTGCTGTAATCATTCTTCAACTGGGTATCTTTGTCCCAAGTGACTACGAGACAGATCCCTCCGCCCGGCCTCAGCAAGGAAACCCAGTCTGTGGAAACATAAAGAGGGAGTTTTGTAGAAAAAAGACATTTACTTAAATGAACATCTGCGATTCATTTGTAAGAAATAAGAAGATGATACCTTGTCATTATCAAACATTATGCAGCACATCTCCTCCCTACCAGCTCATTGCAGCGAGTCTGTAATGTCTTCTTTTAGTCAGAAATCATCCAGTTAATGAAAAATACTTTGACTTGTTTTCCAAATCAAGTGTTATTTTTCTTGATTTTCTGTTGATCAATAATGTGAATTCATTGTAAATGTTTTGTAAACAATTAGATTTTTTTTAATAAAATGTGAAATGTTTTATATGGCGGTTTTTAATTTGGGCAACCAACTATTTATGGATCAGTAAGTAATTTATAGATCATCTGTAGCATTTATTGAAAATGATCAAACTGGACCTACTAGTATTGGATTTCTTAACAAATAAAGAGATAATAAAAGAGAGCTGAATCTCTGGGTGTTGGGGAGCTGCACCTTAGTATAACTTGTATAGCATTCAGGTGATGTTTGTGTTGGGAAAGCAGTTGTCTTGTTGAATTCCGAAAGGATTAATAAATATTTATCTATGCTTAAAACTAAAGGCTGAAAGAAGAGCAAGAACAAAGTGAGGAGTCAGCTGCTGCTTCTGCTCACTCAGTACCAAACAGTGTAGCATAAGTTTTGTAGCCTAGCTTTGATTATTCTAAGTAGCTAATGTTAGTGACCTGGGGGGGAAATAGCTATTTCATTTCCATCAACAGACCAAAGTGAAAATTTTATCTCTACGTGCTATTTCTAATATAGGATCACTTGTACACATTTAGCCTAATGCACGCAGAAATCTATACTTAACATGTGTTTATTCTCTACCACATGAGAAACATAATTCAGCAGCATAAAACATAAATACAGCAGGAAAACCTCCTTCATGGCCTGTAGGATGATGTTTTGCCGGATGTGCACTGGATGTTTCACTGAACTACATTCAGGAACAGGGAAATTCAACATTTCTGTTGATGTTTGAGTCGTTTATTAGTTTCTGTGCGAGGATCAGTTGGAGAAACTTTAGGACCTTATAACAGACACTACTAACAGTGTTAAATCTGCCTTTCTAGATTAATAGTTCAGTAAAATGCAGAAAAGACTATAATTTAGTAATGTTTAAGAGGATTTATTCGGGGGTGGATTCACAGTTGCTAAAAGATGTTGTGATGTCTTTTCGCAGGTTTTAGGGTTTGTTGAGGTGTTAATGTGAACAGATTTTGACCTGTCGGGATTGTGGCCTTCAGTTGGTTTCTATTTCTGCTCTTTTATCTGTTAATTTTCTGCAGATTGACCTGAGAGTTTATTTGTTATTGATTATTTATTGATTTTATTCACTGTTTGTGAATGTTATGGTTTAGTTCATGTTTGTGTGTCTCTGTACACAGTAGTTCCCGGTCGAGGCAGATGGAGTCAGATTCCTCATATGTGTACACATACCTGGCTTTGGATTCTGATTCTGGCCTGTTTGCTTGGTGGGAAAACTTTTAAGGGGTCCAGCAGGCCTGTGAAGTCCTTCAGGTGAGTCAACACCAGTCTCTCACAGGATTTCCTGACCACAGAATTCAAGGCCATGTCCTGTAGTCATTTCATCCTGTGATAGAGGGTTTCTTTGGGCCCAGGATGATATAAGGTACTTCAGATTTATAAATTAAACTGATGATACACGGGGCAACTTTTTGAGCAATGTTGCTGGTGGCAAGTCCGACTATGTTTTGAACGGACAGTGTTGGTGCGGGGAGGGTGATTACGGTAGTAATCTTTACTCATTACCATTGACAGGAACATTGCCCAGCACCATTGCTCTAAAAGTTGCTCCATGTATCATCAGCTTTACACTTCTCCTCTACTGCCTGGCAGATGGGACCACAGAGTGAAGAGATAATACCTCCACATCCATGTCTCACACACTTAACCCAAAGACTAAAGCTCACCTCACTTTACTGTTAGTATTTCACATCTAATTGTACTAATTTTTACATTCATATGTATAATAATGTTTTTTTTCTGACATTAAGTTTTGTGTATTTTACTTTTATTATACTTAGTGGTATATTTACTTAATTTGAGGATCTAGGTATTTCTTCCCTTTGGTCACATTTATTTTGAAAATCAGCAAAAAAGTTGTAGTAGGTGTAACATTACTTCCGGTTGCTAACATGCTAACTTTTCCGTTACCGTAAGATGCAGCCGGAGTTCAGCAGCAGAGCCTGCATGTGAGGATCAACGTGTTTAAGTGGACTCTGTTTAAACTTTCGGGATGTTTCACCTCAGACTCATCTCCTGTTAGCCAAGAATGCTAAAGGAGTTAGCTTGTTAGCAGGAAGTAGCCGGAGCCGGAGCTCGGCCTCACAGTCGGAGCAGCTTCCATAGAGACCAAACTGTGTTTTTCACGGAGCCCAAATGTCCAAATGTCCAGATAGAGCTGTCTGAATAGACTCTGTGCTGTTCCCTTTATCTGAACATGTTTAACATCTGAATTATCTCCCGTGTCCTACGAAGCTAATGCAGTTAGCTTAGCTTGCTAGCTGGAAACAGTCTGGAGGAAAAGCTGCTGTGAATCAGTAAAAATGTCTAAAGTGGAGAACGAGGAGGAACTTTGTGGACAACGCAAACTACTGGACGCTGTTTTCAAGCCTGGAGCAGGTTTGTACACTTTACTGCTTATTCTCACTGTAAACTGCCTTTACTGCAGTAAAAGTACTAATACCACTCTGTGAAAATACTCCACTGCGAGTAAAAGTCCTGCATTCAAACCTTCCTTCAGTAAAAGTATGTGAGTATTATCAGCAACATGTACTTACAGTATGACAGTAAAAGTACTCACAGTGCAGTAAAATGTTCCTGTCAGAGTTTCTCTGTTATATCTGATAGTAAAAGAATAAATTAACAGAGAATGGGAATACTCAAGAAAGTACTGTAAGGAAAATAAAGTGAGGCAGGTGTGATGAAGAAGTTCTTGGAGACTCATTAAGACTTACACAGTATTGTTTATGTAGCCCGGTCAGGGAAGACTGTTAACAGCATACAGACTACGAACACAAATCTGATGAAACGTTCCTGTCCACGATATTTATTTCTCTGCATTTCCCTACAAGGTTGTCTTTAACTGGTCTAAAGCTGTTGATGTTTACACTTCAATGCAACGTTGAAATCTAATGGTTTTATGTATTTGCACTTTAATCTGTGGAGACAGTGAGTTCTGTAGACATATTAGATTCCCAGAGAACACCGTTATCTGCTAGCCTAATGCCTGAACTTCAGTGTCTCAGTCCTGTCTTTCTCTATCAGCAGTACGTTTTTACTAAAGATTTAAAACTAATGTCTGACACCATAAACTCATTATGAAAGTGTTTACTGAGGTGATAAATCAGCCCCACTGTTAAACTATTTATAATGGAACCAGACTTCTTTTTGCTACCAGAGGAGTCGCCCCCTGCTGGCTGTTAATGAAGGTTTAAATTACGTCCGCATGGCTTCACTTTATTAGACCTGGAGGTTCCTACTTGATTGACATTGGAGATACAGTGAGGAAAATAAGTATTTGAACACCCTGCTATTTTGCAAGTTCTCCCACTTAGAAATCATGGAGGGGTCTGAAATTGTCATCGTAGGTGCATGTCCACTGTGAGAGACAGAATCTAAAAAAAAAAAAATCCATATTTATTTGTATGATACAGCTGCAAATAAGTATTTGAACACCTGAGAAAATCAATGTTAATATTTGGTACAGTAGCCTTTGTTTGCAATTACAGAGGTCAAATGTTTCCTGTAGTTTTTCAGCAGGTTTGCACACACTGCAGGAGGGATTTTGGCCCACTCCTCCACACAGATCTTCTCTAGATCAGTCAGGTTTCTGGGCTGTCGCTGAGAAACACGGAGTTTGAGCTCCCTCCAAAGATTCTCTATTGGGTTTAGGTCTGGAGACTGGCTAGGCCACGCCAGAACCTTGATATGCTTCTTACAGAGCCGCTCCTTGGTTATCCTGGCTGTGTGCTTCGGGTCATTGTCACGTTGGAAGACCCGGCCTCGACCCATCTTCAATGCTCTAACTGAGGGAAGGAGGTCGTTCCCCAAAATCTGGCAATCCATGGCCCCGGTCATCCTCTCCTTAATACAGTGCAGTCGCCCTGTCCCATGTGCAGAAAAACACCCCCAAAGCATGATGCTACCACCCCCATACTTCACAGTAGGGATGGTGTTCTTGGGATGGTGCTCATCATTCTTCTTCCTCCAAACACGGTTAGTGGAATTATGACCAAAAAGTTCTATTTTGGTCTCATCTGACCACATGACTTTCTCCCATGACTCCTCTGGATCATCCAAATGGTCATTGGCAAACTGAAGACGGGCCTTGACATGTGCTGGTTTAAGCAGGGGAACCTTCCGTGCCATGCGTGATTTCAAACCATGACGTCTTAGTGTATTACCAACAGTAACCTTGGAAACGGTGGTCCCAGCTCTTTTCAGGTCATTGACCGGCTCCTCCCGTGTAGTTCTGGGCTGATTTCTCACCTTTCTTAGGATCATTGAGACCCCACGAGGTGAGATCTTGCATGGAGCCCCAGTCCGAGGGAGATTGACAGTCATGTTTAGCTTCTTCCATTTTCTACTGATTGCTCCAACAGTGGACCTTTTTTCACCAAGCTGCTTGGCAATTTCCCCGTAGCCCTTTCCAGCCTTGTGGAGGTGTACAATTTTGTCTCTAGTGTCTTTGGACAGCTCTTTGGTCTTGGCCATGTTAGTAGTTGGATTCTTACTGATTGTATGGGGTGGACAGGTGTCTTTATGCAGCTAACGACCTCAAACAGGTGCATCTAATTTAGGATAATAAATGGAGTGGAGGTGGACATTTTGAAGGCAGACTAACAGGTCTTTGAGAGTCAGAATTCTAGCTGATAGACAGGTGTTCAAATACTTATTTGCAGCTGTATCATACAAATAAATAGTTAAAAAATCATACATTGTGATTTCTGGATTTTTATTTTAGATTATGTCTCTCACAGTGGACATGCACCTACGATGACAATTTCAGACCCCTCCATGATTTCTAAGTGGGAGAACTTGCAAAATAGCAGGGTGTTCAAATACTTCAACTCTTGATTGGCCAATGGTGCACACCAAGAGTTGCAAAAAAGCTGCAGGATGTTGAGTTTCTAATGCGATAAAATGTATTTGTCAGTATTGTTTCTGCACTGACCTGATCTTTGTACTGGCCCCGGGCCATTGGACCATTGTTATTGTCAGGCCCTGCTTTTGTCTTAAGTCTAGGCTTGTACCTAATGTTCTCAGCACTGGACCAGTAGGTTGTAATGATATGCAGCTAATTAACGTCACTTCCTATATATTTAGCTAATGTTATGTAGCAGCCAAAACTTCACTGTTAGCTTTCCTGCGGAACTTCCAGACCGCAGTCTGAAGCACCAGGGGAGATGTTTGTTAACACTTACTGCCTTCGTTCTCCCAGTAGGGAAACAGACTTTTATTAACAGACACCCTGTGACCTACACAGGGAATTACGTGGTATAAACTTTTCACATGTGTGGCGCCCCTTAGTGGAACAATATCCCAGGATTGCTCAGCAAAACTCGGACTGAGAATCCAAACAGATGGTCCAAGTTTGGGTCACAATAGCTTTGATATATGAGCATTTATGTAAAATTGGATGTTAATTCTGTTAAGACTCTCTTTCTCTCTCTCTCACACACAAAGACATTGAAAAGGAGCTGTCTATATAACGTTATAGAAAAATTAATGCATTCAAGTTAACTCGAAGAAGTTAGTCTAGCTATTTTCTTAACACAATGCCGTCAGTGTCGGAGACCCACCTTCAAGTAAGATATAAGCAAGCATGCATGGAGCAAGCTGGGTTGTCGAGATTAGCACGCTGTACATAGCTGCTATTAATTTCAATCCCCCGCACGTGCGAGTGAGCGGTACCACAGTTGCACGGTAATTATGTAGGAAACGCTGCACTCTGCATTTACAGATGTTTCTCTCAAAGCTAATAAGCCTGTTTCTTCCATGCTGGAATTTCACTGACTTTGTGCAATGTAACCCCGCCCCCTGGCAATCCTATCGCCAATTGGTGATCTGAAGTAGCCATGATCAGTCGCTATGAAAATAGAGAAGATCAGCCAAGCCTGCTCTAAACGAAGCTGTTTTGAGATAATTGCAAAAATGCAAAGTTGATTGTTATAGCACAACCCTTTAGTGAATTTTAGTTTTCAGATGAGTGTATAAAAAGTTTGGTTAGGAAAAGGAAGGTGGTGACCATGGAGGAGCTGAGATTAGTAAAGCATATAAGGGATGCAAACTAGTCCTTTTAAGCTAATGAGGAGACGTTTCTTTTGGATTTCAATGTACAAATGAAATGCTTAATGTAGAAGGGAGTGAATAAATATGCTGGTACTTACGTGTTGCCTATTTAGTTAATTATAATTTCTACAGATAAATGTCAAAAGCTGTAAATTAAGACATAAATTGCAAATATGAACAATCCTTTCTACAATGATTCTGAGGTCATATTAACAGGTTTTCCTATAAAATCATTGTGGAGAGCAATAAAACTAACAAAATTGCATTTCCCAGATCTAATGGTTGTAGTTCCTCCCCAGTAGACTTCTTTTTTTTGTGTTGTTTTTTATTAGCTTCCATGGCTTTATAGAACAGATATGGTAATAATAATGGTCCAAAATGATTTTTCTATCTTCGGCTGAGAAATTTATCTGAACTCAGGACTAGTGGATTTACATATACACAAAACATGAGCATGGAGTCGCAGCTGTCTTGGTTGCATCATTTTATTTTTCCCCCGAAGAAATGCAGAGCGCATGATAGTCTTGTAGTTTTGTTTTAGTTTGAATTACAAAATATGTTGTACAAAATGTGTATCATATCAAGTAGTGGTGACAGTAATTTAAGTGTTAACCACTGCTACTGATTACTAAAATTTGTATGTATTTCATTATTCTCCACAGACGTCCAGCTGCTGTTGGTGAGTAAAGAAGAGGTTCCCCCTGAGCAGCAGGAGTGGCGCCCCAGTCTGGACCAGGAGGACCCCCCAGAGCCCCCACACATAAAGGAGGAGTGGAGCCCCAGTCTGGACCAGGAGGACCCACCAGAGCCCCCACACATAAAGGAGGAGTGGAGCCCCAGTCTGGACCAGGAGGACCCACCAGAGCCCCCACACATAAAAGAGGAGTCAAGCCCAAGTCTGGACCAGGAGGACCCACCAGAGCCCCCACACATAAAAGAGGAGTCAAGCCCAAGTCTGGACCAGGAGGACCCACAATCACCCACACATATTAAAGAGGAACAGGAGGAACTCTGTACCCGTCAGGAGGGAGAGCAGCTTCAAGGGCTGGAGGAGGCTGATATCATCAAGTTCACATTCACTCCTGTTCTTGTGAAGAGTGAAGAAGACGATGAAGAGAAACCTCAGTCCTCACAGCTTCATCAAAGACTCACTGAACAGATGAAGACAGAAGCTGATGGAGAGGACTGTGGGGAACCAGAACCAGACAGAAATGTAGATCCAGATAGACATTTACAAACAGCGACTGATGACAAGACATCACACTCCTCTGAACCTGAGACTGATGACAGTTGTGATTGGAAGGAGATCAAGGAGCCTCAGTCAGGTTCAAACCCTCTGCAAAATAACAGTGGATGTAACACTGGTGAGAAATCATTTAGCTGCTCTGAGTGTGGTAAACGATTCCGTTATAACTCAAAGCTAAAGAGACACATGAGAATTCATACAGGAGACAAACCCTTTAGTTGCTCAGTTTGCAGTAAAAGATTTAATCAGAGGGTAAATCTGACACACCACATGGCGCTCCACACGGGGGAGAAACGATACATCTGCAGTGTTTGTGGCAGAAGATTCACTTGGTCTTATCAGCTCAAAAACCATCTATGTGTTGGTCGTCAGTCCTCAGAGCTTCATCAAAGATTAACTGAACAGAAGAAAACAGAAGCTGACGGAAGGGACTGTGGAGGACCAGGACCAGCCAGGAACCAGGATGATGTGGAATGCAATAACAGAAAAACATCAAGTAGCGCCTCTGAATATTCTACAAGCTTTGGCCATGAGGGACATCTGCAAAAACACAATGGAATCCAAACAGAAGAGCTGTTAGTTGCTCAGTTTGTGGCAAAGGCTACTACAAGAAGAACTCCCTAAGGAGTCATATGAGACTTCATTCAGAAGAAAAATGTTTCAGCTGCTCCGTTTGTAAAAAAACATTTCGATGGAGAGGAGATGTTGTAAAGCACATGAGAACACACACAGGGGAGAAACCCTTCAGTTGTTCTGTTTGTGGTAAAGGATATCCCAGGAAGAACTCCTTATTGACTCACATGAGACTTCATTCAGAAGGAAAACGTTTCAGCTGCTCAGTTTGTAAAAAAACTTTTCAAGGTAACGTGGAGGTTATGAATCACATGAGAACACACACAGGGGAGAAACCCTTCAGTTGTTCTGTTTGTGGTAAAAGATACCCCAGTAAGAACTCCTTATTGACTCATATGAGACTTCATTCAGAAGGAAAATGTTTCAGCTGCTCAGTTTGTAAAAAAACTTTCCATGGAGAGTAGAGGTTGTAAAACACATGAGAATCCACACAGGGGAGAAACCCTTCAGTTGTTCAGTCTGTGATAAAAGATTTGGAGATAAGGGAAATCTGAGACGACACTTAGCTGTCCACACAGGGGAGAAACGATTCAGTTGTTCAGTTTGTGGTAAAGGTTTTATAGAAAGCTCAACTTTGACCTCACATTTAAGAGTTCATACAGGAGAAAAACCTTTCACATGCTCAGTTTGTAAGTCGAGTTTCAGTCAGAAAAGCAATTTGTCCACCCATATGAAAACCCACACAGGGGAGAAACCCTTCAGGTGTTCTGTCTGTGGTAGAGGATTTGCGCAAAAGTCACGTCTGAGACAACACATGAGAACCCACACAGGGGAGGAACAGTCCACCAGTTGATTGGCTGGTACAACATTGGAAATGTGAGACTGATTGGCTCTGGTCTCCAATTTTGTATTGGTCAATTTAGATGCATGTTGTGCCACATAATGGTTCATATCATGCACACAGCAGCACAGACAGTAACAGACTAGTGTCAGCCACACACATACATTACACTTCAGTGCGCATTAAATTATTAAGTTAGTGCTTCAAAAGTTCCATAATAACTGTAAAGAGTTCTGTAACGGTTCAAGGACGGATTGCTGTACGTGACCTGACTTCAAACTTGGAAGCTGTAAGTGTTGACGTGTTTATTTTAAAGGTTAGCTAACTTGCCGTTAGCATATTGTGCGGCTAATGTGGCTAGCAGGCTCGGCGATGTTGGATTAATGTTGTACAGTCGAGAGAAAGCCTCATTTAAAGCTCACTAACGAGCTTAGTGTGTCTGATGCCTGCAACTGTTTTTCATGTTGCCTTCTGTAGAAATTTAATTTTAACGTTACTTCAGCACAGTGGTTAGTGGTGGACATCCTATTCTGTTCCGTACCAGTGTGTGTGCACGTTGCTGCGGCGTGTAAATTGACTTGATAGACAGGCCCTGAAGGTAACGATTGTTGACTAGCACCCAGCAGCTAGCTTGCTCTGACCATAAAGCTGCTGTTAGCGGCTCGCTGTGCAGCGAGGTGAGACACTCTTAGGCCCCCGTACTGCGTTTTTCTTTTTAAACGGAGACCTTTTGCTACGTTTGCACCTCCCGTCCACACTAAAACAGAGAAGTTTGGAAACGCTGCCGACCCACGTTTTGCGTTTCAAAACTCCGGAGGGCGTTTTAGTGAAGACGGGCCAAAACGGAGGACTTTAGAAACAATGACGCAGACGCTCGGCTCTCTGATTGGGTCTTAAAAGGTTTTTGACTTGGTATTTTTATTAAAATATTCTGTATCGTGCAAATAAGACTTACCTGCCTACACTTGTACTGTGCATGTCGCCGTTTACTTTGCGACGACTCCCAGTCTGTTTTCTGCCGCCACAGTCCCGTGTTACATTCAGCTCGTTATTGGTGCATGCAAAAAAAAAACTGGTGTGATTCTTTGTCTGCATTTCTTTATTCTTTCACCAAATCTTCTATAACTACGGAATCTGCTTCATGTTTACACCGGCACGCGCATGCCCAGTGCACCTGAACGGCCAATAGCTGTGCGTTTTCAGTCATTTGCTGGTGTGGACGGAGATCGTAATCGTTTTAATTCTCTGTTTGTAAACTAAAACGGAGCAGTGTGGACGGGGCCTTACTCTGCTATATGTTACCAAATTACTTCAATGATGAAAATGCAGAAAAATGTGGTAATACTGGATACTGCGCTTTTGAGCCCCAACATATTACCGCGGAGGAAATGACTTCACCGTGATGATTTTGATAATATAATTATATATATTAGTTCATTTTCTACTTAAACAAATAAACAAACCCCCTTTTGATTATCCCTGAGGTGCGCAAATAAAAAAAACATGATTTTAGTTTATTTAAAAATGAGATATCCTGATTACACACAAAAACAACCGTGATTTAGGATAATAAACACAAACAGAGATCTGTTTATGCAAAAGAACGCCTCAAGTATGTTGCACAGTTAAATCAGGAATTACATTTAATTTGACCTGCAGTCAATACTTGCATGCAGTTAAATGTATTCTCATAAATATGTCAACAGGACAAATTACGTAAAAGGACGTATTTATTTTACACTCTTTTCAAATTAGGGATCCAAATTATGGACCTGGATCCTTCAGTGCATGTGTCCCCCTCCACCACCGTCACCACTCAGGAGGGATGCGATTGTCTGCAGATCGATTATGAAGGGGTGGAGCTCCGGTGCACAAGCATCGCGTGTATGTCCGCGCTTCATCCACCTAACATCATCATTTTTGTTGCTTCAAACCAAAAAGAACGTCAGTGTCACGCTGTGTTAAATTTATTTATTAGCTTTTCTGTCAGAGTTTGTCATCCTTATTTTCATGCAGTCATTAGTATTAATATTAATAAAGGCCATTTCAATCACTATTTATAGGCAGCTATGGTTGTTAAGAGGGTGGCGCAGGGAGCTCGCTCTCCTGCGCCATGATGGTTTATGCCTCCTTCCATTTACCTCGGAAGTGCTGGGAATGACGTCCGGCCGAGTTGACCGGCTTCCAGTTACAAGTCAGAAAACCTCGCTCAGCCAGCCGTTGCTGACAACTAGTCAGGCTAACCATTGTTACCAACACCGGTAAAAAAACAAACACATTATGCAGTACATACTCATATTAAACACATTAGCAACATGTCCACAGACACTACTTTGTGTACCGCATTCTCTATGAGGTACTAATACACAGAAATGCTGATACACAGTATAAACTACAGCTTTCCCTAACTGTTTGTACACGGAGCTGCCATCTTGGATCAAGAAGCTAGAGGTAGTGCAGTTCTCCCAAGTTTCTGAATCTGATGCGTCTTAAGGGGTCGTTCCAACTGGAACACACCGTTATCATTAACAAACAGGTTTCTCTGCAGAGCAGCTCCTTCTGACCAGGCCATTACAGTCTGTACATTTTTCCCCATCAGAAATGTTCCAGTGAATAAAGAATATTTTGTTTCAGGTGTTTCCTACAATCAGGTGTTCATTCTTTTTTTATTTCAGCTGATTTATGAATTGTAGTAAACTTTTTGTAAACCAGTTACTAATAAAATGTGTAATGCTTTAATTAGGTGTGTTGATTCATCACTTGGAAAACCAAATAGTTATGGATATAATAAGTCATAACTGTAAGTAGTTTATAGATCATCTGCAGCAAATATTTGTAAAAGATCCAACTGTATTTAATCAAAATGCAGGAAGTAAAGTAAAAATGACACAAAGCATGTTTTCTTTCACTACACTGCCTGAATGTAATTAGCAGCTAGTAGACTTTTCCTTTTCTCAAGCTTAACAAATTAAGATTCTGTTGTATTTACAAACAGATCCAATACGTAAGTCCTGTTGTGTGTCCTGCGAGTCACATGCTACACTTTCTAAAGAGAGCCAGCCACTCAACAAGATGAAGATTATCCTTATCATGGGTTACCTAGGAGACGGACCACAGAGCGCTTCCACCTACCAAGCAGACTAAGAGAGGAAGAGTTTGACTTTCAATAATCCCATATATGTCTTATGTGGTGTAATATTTTCCACTAAGTGTACCGGTGTTTTATATAATTAACATCTGTGAGATTTTGGCTCATGCATGCTGCTTTTCCATGAGAAGTGAGTTTAAACCGTGGCTCACGGCTGAGAAGGTGTTTTCTCATAGACTCTACATTTATTCTCTAGCTTTCAATGTTTAGCCTGTTTTTCTTGGACTCTTTAATCCCCCTTCTGCCCTTCAACCGAATCACTCGCACTTGTTTCAATAAATATCACAAAGAAAACTGTTTGTTGTAACTAATGTATTTGTTAATTTCTTCACAAGGAAATATACAATTTCCACCACAGTTGTTTCGGAGAGTCACCAACCGTCTCTTTGGTTTAGCTCAGCAAACGATCCTGACCTGGGGAAACCTATTTGATTTTACCTTTAAAGACGGAAAATTCTAATGCCTGTCTGCACTTTTGTACTTTTTAAAACTGTACAAATTTACCCTCTGTCATCTGCAAAAAGATGCTGTAAAGTCAAAATCTAAAATCAGATCAATATCTGATGGGACCACAGCATCAGTTCTTCTAGGTACACCTGAACATGGTTATTGAAGGACCTCTGCAGGTAGTTTGACCCAAACATGTTGGAGAACTCCCTGCAGTCCCCCGCTGCTTCTCTCTCTTAATCCCAGACAGACTGGATGATGTTGAGATCAGGGCTCTGTGAGGGCCACACCATCACTTCTAGGACTATTTGTTATTCTTTAAGCTGAAGATAGTTGTTAATGACTTTTGCTCTATGTTTGTTGTCGTCATGCTGCAGAATAAATCTGGGCCCAATCAGATGCCTCCCTGATGGTACTGCATGATGGGTAAGTATCTGCCTGTACTTCTCAGCATTAATTCAGCCCCAAACCTGCAAGGAACCTCCACCATGCCTCACTCATTCTTGTACTGCTGTCTAGAAGGGAATTAAGCAGATCTTAGCCCCTCAGTGGAAGATACAGGTTCCCCAGGGTAAAAACCAACAGATTCAAATTTTACTTTGCATCTACAGCAATTAATGCCCTAAATCGCACCGAGCTTGAGCTGCTGACTACACTGCTCAGAAGCACCCTGTAGTGGTGAGGCTACCATTTCAACTGTTTGAGGACTTTCGGATGGACAAATAGATGATGTACTCTGTAATGTGTCATGTATGCTTGTTTTCAGTTTTTAGCCCTATTGTTATAGAATATATAGATTATATAATATAGAATTTCCCCACAAGGTATAACAATAAAAATTGAATTGAATTGAACTGAACTGACAGTAAGTAACTGACAGACCACTGTGTCTACTGTCATCAAAGTTGCCCCTTTCTTTGCGCTTCTTCAAAAGAGCTTTGATGGCACATCAAACCCCTCTTCTGGCTGGGACTGTGGAGCCCCCAAAGGGTCATGAATACAGATGGATGTGATGAGCACAAGAGTCTCTGATTTCCTGTTGCTTTGCACAGTATTGTTTACACTATGTTTGTTTGTGTAACCTGTAAAGCACATTAAACTGCTCTGGAGGATAAATTGTGCTGTAAAAATAAAGTCACATTGCCTTTCTTTCAGCATTTCCCACAAACGCTGATTCATTATATCATTTACAAATGGTGACATTTTTAATAGATAAAAATTATTGTAGGCTACATTTTGTTTTTCATGTGTGCAGTCTTTGCAAACAAAGAAACAAAAGTAACATGTTTTTTAAATTCTTAATATTAAAATGTAGGTTCGGTTGATGTTTGGGAGCATCTCAATAAACTGGTGGCGCATGCGTACAGAGGCTCTCTGGCTCTGCAGGTCGATATTGGCAAAATGGCCCGTTTCGAACAGACAATGAGCCTGTAAGTGAGGATCAACGTGTTTAAGTGGACTCTGTTTAAACTTTCGGGATGTTTCACCTCAGACTCACCTCCTGTTAGCCAAGAATGCTAAAGGAAGTTAGCTTGTTAGCAGGAAGTAGCCGGAGCCGGAGCTCGGCCTCACAGTCGGAGCAGCTTCCATAGAGACCAAACTGTATTTTTCACGGAGCCCAAATGTCCAAATGTCCAGATAGAGCTGTCTGAATAGACTCTGTGCTGTTCCCTTTATCTGAACATGTTTAACATCTGAATTATCTCCCGCTGTCCTACGAAGCTAATGCAGTTAGCTTAGCTTGCTAGCTGGAAACAGTCTGGAGGAAAAGCTGCTGTGAATCAGTAAAAATGTCTAAAGTGGAGAACGAGGAGGAACTTTGTGGACAACGCAAACTACTGGACGCTGTTTTCAAGCCTGAAGCAGGTTTGTACACTTTACTGCTTATTCTCACGGTAAACTGCTGGAAACCAGCTCCACTATAATAAGAGAGGTAGTTTATTGTCATATAAACAGCAGTGATGAATCAGTCAATGAAACTCTGTTCTGGGCCCATAAAACATGTTCATGAAAAGAAAATCACGCAGGTAAAAATAGTATAATATAATACTGTAGTCAGCCGGTGTACATTGGTCAGAAACTGTCATGTTGACAGGTTGTGCATTAACATAATGTGTACATGTGTTATGAAAACTGGTAATAGACAGGTAGTGCACATAAATCACACTGATGTTTAAACCAGAGGAATCAGAATCAGAAGGAGCTTTACTGCCAAGTAGTGTTTTACACATACAAGGAATTGTAATATGAACAATTGTAATTGTAATACAGCTTGTAATATAAAAGTGTTTATACAGAGATGGAAACAGGGAAAACCTTAAGGATGTGAAGTAATGATTATAATAATTTAAGGCTATTTTTGGGGCTTTTTGCCTTTGTTGGATAGCAGCTGAAGAGAGACGGAAGTTGGACAACATGCAGCAAACAGCCCTGGACTGCATACCAGGAGAGCTACCGTCCGCAAAAAGGCCAGAGCATGAGGAAATCAGCAAAAATCAAAGTTAATCAAAATCAGAGTTAAAAGGAGGGAGAAGAATACAGTTGTATGAACAAACAGAACACAGCCAAACAGGAGGGATATATGTTTACTTTCTATAAGGTTGTTTCTTATTTCACAATTTTAATTTTACCACATTCTCCACCTTATTTTAGTGCTTTAGTTTTATTCACTACTCGAATCTGCTCACTATGCTTTTCCCTTCAGTTCTCTTTTCCACACCTACACCTCTGCTTCAGACACACCTGCTTGCCCCTCGTCTCTCTGTTTCTCTCTCCCTCTCTGCTTAGTTGATTTTCTCCACCAGCAGCAGAGTTTTATAAAGTTGCCAAAAAACACAGATATCGTGTTTTGGATCTTCCCACCTGCGATTCCATTTTTCAGCAGCAGGTGTGCCGCGTGTGGACGAGCCTATCATCAGAGTTGTGATTGTCTTCACTTCCACCAGTGGCTTTCGTGGCCCTTGATTCCACCTTGGTTTTCCCCCTCTTTTCCAGAGGACATCCAATGTCTGTTCTGCTGTGTGATAGGCTTTTAGATCAAGTCATGTTGAGGAAAAAATGCCCAATTTTGTTATTGACACATTTGATAATGATCCTTTTCCTAATTTTCACCAAGCCCTCCTTCCACATATGTGTATACAAAGTGTGCATCATTTTCCCACATTTTTAAGAAAGTAGTGGTGTCACTGGTTTAAATGTTAACAGAAAGTTTTTGTATGTATTTCATTATTCTCCACAGACGTCCAGCTGCTGTTGGTGAGTGAAGAAGCGGTTCCCACTAAGCAACAGGAATGGAGCCCCAGTCGGGACCAGGAGGACCCACCAGAGCCGCCACACATTAAAGAGGAGTGGATCTCCGGTCTGGACCAGGAGGACCCAACAGAGCCGCCACACATTAAAGAGGAACAGGAGGAACTCTGGATCAGTCGGGACGGAGAGCAGTTACGAGGGCTGAAGGAGGCTGATATCATCAAGTTCACATTCACTCCTGTCCCTGTGAAGAGTGAAGAAGATGTGACAGACTGTGATAGACATTTACAACTAGATACTGATGACAAAATGTCAGACTGCTCTGAACCTGAGACTGATGACAGTTGTAATTGGCATGAGACCAGGGAACCTCAGTCAGGTTTAAACCCTCTGCAAAATAATATTAAATGTAACACTGGTGAGAAATCATTTAGTTGCTCTGAGTGTGGTAAACTGTTCAGGCAAAACTCACAGCTGAAGAGACACATGATAATCCACACAGGAGAAAAACCTTTCCCATGTTCAGTTTGTACAAAACGTTTCGGTGACAGAGGCACTTTATCCAAACACATGAGAATCCACACAGGTGAGAAACCCTTCAGTTGTTCTGTATGTGGTAAAATATTCACACAAAACTCAACTTTGACCGAACACTTAAGAGTTCATACAGGAGAAAAACCTTTCACATGTTCAGTTTGTCAAACAAGTTTCAGTCTCAAAAACACTTTATCCAAACATATGAGAATCCACACAGGAGAGAAGCCCTTCAGTTGTTCTTTCTGTGGTAAAATATTTACACAAAACTCTACTTTGACTAAACACTTAAGAGTTCATACAGGAGAAAAACCTTTCACATGTTCAGTTTGCAAAGCAAGGTTCAGTAGCAGAAGCAATTTATCGCAACACATGAGAACCCACACAAGAGAGAAATCATTTAGTTGCAGCAGCTGTGATAAAAGTTTCACTGAGCTTAATGTTTTAAAAGACCACAAGTGTACTGGTTAGAGCAGTGTATGTAAATGAAGCTGCAGAGATGCTTGTTGAGCCAACAGGACTGAAGAACTGAGGGCAAGACTTGGCTCAACACTGATCAGTTCAGAACTGTGTGACAGACTACAAAATAAGCCACCTGATCATTTTCATTCTGTTTTCAGTTGGGTTTAGATTATTTAGTCGTTCTCGGGGTGCTTTATGGTATTACTTGTATTCATTGATTTTAAAATGGTCTAAAATTATTTTGCGCCACGTGTACAGCCCTGAAGTCAACATGTGTTGTTTTAATTGTGATTTACAATTGACTTGACTTACCTCACAACAACACAGTTTATTTCTAATTGAATGGACTCTCCCAGTCTTGAATTGATCCCATTAGACGCTTTTCCACCAGAAGTACTTTTAATACCAGGATCTGCTTTTCAAGGAACTAAAAGGTTCCTTCAGCCCATTGTTGTGTGCGTTCCCACCGTGGTCTAAAGACCTGCGAAAATTAGGCTAATTAACCAGCTGAAGAAAAAGCGATGGCCATGCGTCGTTATTCATTAACCACGATCCGTGAGCAGAATTTATAATGAATATCTAATTTCATTGGAATATAATGAAAAACTAAAGGCTTAGCTTGACCAACAGCTTTTTTGTGTGGGAGTGCAATGAAGAGAGAATTTAATGACAAACTCTATAAATCCATCAAGTTCTTAGAAGAACTCTAGCACAGAGAAAGCAACACAAACCATAATGATGTGACAGTTTGGAAGGTTATGAAAACATTTCCAGCTGACAGGAGCTGCAGATCAGCTGCAGGACTCGCGTCTATGTCGCCTGAGTGTCGGAGGAACAGGATTTTTAATGAGCTTTATTACCTGCTTTAATCAACTGGCCCATTTGTTTTGGAGAGGAGGAGACCGTCTTCAGCTGCTTGTAGAAACATCCTGACTGATGAAAACTTTAAACAATAAATGAGTCACAAATGAGTCCATCCTCACCTCCTCCATCACCATCTGGTACGCTGCTGCCACTGCCAGGGACAAGGGCAGGCTGCAGCGCATCATTCGCTCTGCAGAGAAGGTGATTGGCTGCAATCTTCCTTCTCTTCTGGACCTGTACGCCTCCAGGACTCTGAGGCGAGCAGGAAAGATCGCAGCTGACTCCTCGCACCCGGGACACAAACTGTTTCAGACTCTCCCCTCTGGCAGGAGGCTGCGGTCCATCAGGACCAAAAACTTTGCACCACAAAAACAGTTTCTTTCCGACTGCAGTTAGCCTCATTAACGAGGCGGGGCCCCCACTAACACCGACTCATGGCCCCCCCTCAAACACACACACTGCTGACCCCATGTTGGAACAACACTTAACGCTGAATTGAGAATTTCTGCACATACTTGTAATTATCCTGTTTTATTTGACATTATTTTTTCCTATAGTATTATGGTATTATTTTGTATACTTGTAAATTTTTGTTCTTTTGCCTTTTATGTATTTATATTTATGTTCATGTGTACTTTAAAGCACCAACATATACCACGGCAAATTATGTAGGTGAAAATGTACTTTGCATTCAGATTCTGGTTTGGACCCAGTATTAAGCGTTACAACACACTGCTGCACGCTGGCTGCTATTTCCAAGCTATAAATATAACACTGATGGACGAGCTCAGGCCATCGGCGAGACCTGTGTGCTATTTGACTGGTGATTATGATTTACTGGTTTGCAAATAATGGTGGGAAAAAAACACCTGAAATGCTTGAATTAAAGTGAGCAGCCTCTGGGCTTCACCATTCAGAAATTCACGGCAAGGCAAGCCCCATCCTCCCAAAGTACCAGTACTTTCAGAAAGTACTGCCCCCTGAGCAGGGACCTTTTTCAGGGGGTTAAAATAAAGACCCTGGAAATAAATTAAGACCCTGGTTCCCTGCGGTGGAAATGCAGTTGGTTCCTCCAAAGGTTCCCGGTTCTGGGGTATGATTCCTGCGGTGGGTAAAACATGAACAATTGATTGGTAAAATGCTCGTGCTGTATTTGTGTTTTTTCTCTCAAATCAAAAGTCTTTTAAAGCAGAGGTTTCCATACAGTACTCAGATTAGGGCTGTGCGAACTTGAATCACAATTTGGATTTTGGCTTCTAACCATAATAAGAATAAGTTAATCGAGATAAAACGATGGCTGTAGCTTAATTTAGAAGCTCACGTGTTATTTCACTCCTGATCCAACCAGGAGGGTTTCATGTTTGTTACGGTCTGTCCAAGTCTTCCTGTCTCTTTTTAGTTTTCTACTTCAGAGTATATCAAGCTAGAAGAAATAACTAGATGATGACTTCTTATTAACAAACGTTTCCTCTGCCAGATGTGTCCAGTTTGTAGTTGTAGGAATCAAAGTCTTGTTGTCAGTCCCTGATATGACGTGTCTGTGTTTACAGGACATCTAGTGGCTGAAAGTGGTCAAAGCAGGAACTGAAAGGACCTGCAAGTTCAATGTTACAGTGTCTTTGAATTGATCTTTAAAATCATCTGCTGTATAACAAAACAACAAACGCAAAAACAAACAACTTTTTATATTAAAAAGTAGGTCTTCTTTATAAATACAATATATATGCAGCCATATTCTTGCTACAAGAAAAGTTAAATTGTTTTTGCAAGAATATTTTTAAAATCTAAAAGGACCATGTTGCAGAATTCTGATTCAGTGCCGGAGAACTTTCAGCCCTGTAAGAGTAATATGATGCCGTCAGATTAAACAGTGAACACTAGAATATTACACACTGTCATAGTTATACTTAGAGTTGGCTGTATTACAATGTATTGTACATTATGCGTTTCTGTATTTTTTACTTTAATTTGTGGTATTTCTATATTTACTTCAGCAAAGAATCCACCATTATTCTACTATTATCAATTCTTAATAAACAGATAAGAGCGTGTAAATAAAACTTTGGTGACTTTTAATTTGAAAAAGTGTAAATTGTTACCGGAAGCAGGTGAACTTCCGGTTGCTAAGATGCTAATATTTTCCTTTCTGTCACCGTGAGATGCAGCCGGAGTTCAGCAGCAGAGCCTGCATGTGAGGATCAACGTGTTTAAGTGGACTCTGTTTAAACTTTCGGGATGTTTCACCTCAGACTCATCTCCTGTTAGCCAAGAATGCTAAAGGAAGTTAGCTTGTTAGCAGGAAGTAGCCGGAGCCGGAGCTCGGCCTCACAGTGTGTATTTTATCAGAGTGAGCTGCGTGTCTGTAACGGAGTGTGTCTGGAGGAAAAGCTGTTGTAAACATGTCTAAAGTCCAAACGCTGAGAGCTTTTGTCCAGCAGCGACTAAGTGCGGCTGCTGAAGAGATATTTGAGCTGTTTGAAAGAACGATAGCAGAGTACGAGGAGGAACTTTGTGGACAACGCAAACTACTGGACGCTGTTTTCAAGCCTGAAGTCCGGTTACACAGAGCAGGTTTGTGCACTTTACTGCTTATTCTCACTGGAAACTGCCTTTACTGCAGTAAAAGTACTAATACCACTCTGTGACATGTTACGTTGGCTTTCGTTGATCTTTCACTGGAGGCTCAGTCATGTGAACTAGGCTGAATATTTTAAATGAGATGTTTCTGCTCTTTGTAACATACAGTCATGCTGGGTTCACACACAACGCGAGTTTGTAACTGCCCTCGGTAGGTTGAGCCAGAGATGCCTCTGAGCTAGAGTCCAAGTCTCTGAGCTAGAGTCTCAAGTCTCAAGTCTCTGAGCTAGAGTCTCAAGTCTCTGAGCTAGAGTCTCAAGTCTCAAGTCTCTGAGCTAGAGTCTCAAGTCTCAAGTCTCTGAGCTAGAGTCTCAAGTCTCAAGTCTCTGAGCTAGAGTCTCAAGTCTCAAGTCTCTGAGCTAGAGTCTCAAGTCTCAAGTCTCTGAGCTAGAGTCTCAAGTCTCTGAGCTAGAGTCTCAAGTCTCTGAGCTAGAGTCCAAGTCTCAAGTCTCTGAGCTAGAGTCCAAGTCTCAAGTCTCTGAGCTAGAGTCCAAGTCTCAAGTCTCTGAGCTAGAGTCTCAAGTCTCTGAGCTAGAGTCTCAAGTCTCTGAGCTAGAGTCCAAGTCTCTGAGCTAGAGTCCAAGTCTCTGAGCTAGAGTCCAATTCTCAAGTCTCAAGTCTCTGAGCTAGAGTCTCAAGTCTCAAGTCTCTGAGCTAGAGTCTCAAGTCTCAAGTCTCTGAGCTAGAGTCTCAAGTCTCTGAGCTAGAGTCTCAAGTCTCTGAGCTAGAGTCTCAAGTCTCTGAGCTAGAGTCTCAAGTCTCTGAGCTAGAGTCTCAAGTCTCTGAGCTAGAGTCTCAAGTCTCTGAGCTAGAGTCCAAGTCTCAAGTCTCTGAGCTAGAGTCCAAGTCTCAAGTCTCTGAGCTAGAGTCCAAGTCTCAAGTCTCTGAGCTAGAGTCCAAGTCTCAAGTCTCTGAGCTAGAGTCTCAAGTCTCTGAGCTAGAGTCTCAAGTCTCTGAGCTAGAGTCTCAAGTCTCTGAGCTAGAGTCTCAAGTCTCTGAGCTAGAGTCTCAAGTCTCTGAGCTAGAGTCCAAGTCTCTGAGCTAGAGTCCAAGTCTCTGAGCTAGAGTCCAATTCTCAAGTCTCAAGTCTCTGAGCTAGAGTCTCAAGTCTCAAGTCTCTGAGCTAGAGTCTCAAGTCTCAAGTCTCTGAGCTAGAGTCTCAAGTCTCTGAGCTAGAGTCCAAGTCTCAAGTCTCTGAGCTAGAGTCTCAAGTCTCAAGTCTCTGAGCTAGAGTCTCAAGTCTCAAGTCTCTGAGCTAGAGTCCAAGTCTCAAGTCTCTTGTGGTTATAATGAATGTTGTTTCACCAAACCATTCAAAGCAGGCTGATTATAAAACTGCTTTGCTAGAAGGGATTCTGTAACTGTAACCTGTTTTTCACTTACAGAGCACAACCATGTGATGTGCAATGCAATTAATGACGACGTAAATGATTACGTTAATCGACCACCACAAGTTTGGCAAGTAAACAAACGCTCATTCATCTTTTCATAACAAACAAGAGTTAACCTCCAGTAGGTCGTACCTAAAGCAAGAAGCAAGCTAACGTTAGATGGCCAATGCTGAGCTAAACATGGTTACTAACCTATTTTGCGTTCAGCACTTCTTTGTTTGGGTCTTGTTGTATGAAGTTTTAAAGCTATGATGACTGGCTCAGCAGCTGCCGCTGTTCGTTGTCTCACGTGTGGCCGCGTGTTGCAGATGACGTGTTACGTATCAGACGTTTCCTAAAAATAAGCATTGTTCACGAGTCCCGCACCTCGAGTCCGAGTCGAGTCTGAAGTCTTTTGAGGACTAGTCTCAAGTTGAGTCTGAAGGCACTGTGTGTCCGATTTACGTCGGATTTGAGTCAGAAAGACGGCGTAGGTGACGGGGCTACGCAGATGCTACGCCGTCGCCTGATGGGCACCTCCTCCAAATGTACCTACACGTCGACACGGACCGTAAAGGCCCATTTATACTCCTGCGTAGGGTCTACGGCGTAGGTACGCACGTAGACCCTACGCAGGAGTAAGTATAGGAGTAAATGCGCAAATATATTGATTCACTGTGTTAGAGCCTAGTAAATGTTACTTCCAGTCGGCTCGGAGGCATTGCGAGGCTACCCAGCCGACCAATCACAGTGCTTATGGTCCGCATCGACTCGACGTGTAGTTACATTTTTGAGGTGCACGTCAGGCAGATTTGACGCAGAAGTATAAATTGCACTTTAGCTCTGACTTCAAGGGGAAAGTACATGAACACACAACAACATTACCAGGATTAAATAAATAATAGGGAAATTACATCGGTTAGAGGCTCTGAATTTCAAACACCTCTGTGTCTCTAGCGTGTGCTTTCAGAGAATCCAGTCCGACTGCAGGTGTTCATTGGTTCAAAAGTCTCCAAAGTAACTAGTAAGATAAGATGGTAAAACTGTAGATGATAAATGGTCTGTATTTGTTTAGCACCTTTCTAGTATTTGCGACCACTCAAAGAACTTTTACACATCACATTCACCTATTCACGCACTGATGTCAGAGGCTAAGGTGCCCGCTGCACATCCGAATGAAAATAATACACATTAACACACTCATTGCGAAGCCACTGTGGTTCAGTGTCTTGGAAAAAGTCAAAACCACTAAAGTGTTCCGTTATACCGTTGCTGTGGTATCGGACCCATTCTTTCACAAATGTTTGTGGAAGCAGGCTGCATGGCTCGATGCTTGATTTATGCACCTGTGGCCATGGAAGTGAACAGCTGAATTCAGTGATTCAGAAGGCTATCCTAAAACTCATAGTGTCTTATGTTGTTGCTAAAAAATAAAATATGTGTTCAGTGGGAAAAAAGATGAGATTTTTTACCCAGACAATTCAAAAGAACACATTTTAGAGCTGTAATCGCCAAACAGGCGATACTGTGAAACCGTGAAATTTTTGCTTAAGGTCATCATTCCGTCAACATCTCATTACGATACCTACACACTGTATACAATTGCAAATAGAATATGGGATCCATTCTATTTCTCCAAGGGCTGCACAATTAATCAAATAGTGATGGCGTTTACGATTTTAGCTTCACATAATTAAATGAACATGACCGACTGCGATGTCGCCGTTTGAAATGTGTGCTCCGCTCATGGAAAACATCAAGCGCTTCCTAAACTTACAAACAAGGGGCTGATTTGGCTGCGCGCGAACCCTCCTGCTGCTACACTAGACAGCAAAGTCCACAAGTCCGCATGTGTCACTTGGGAGTTCACGCAGCCTTAGCTCCGCGAAGAATACACAAGTCTATTTTTGATTGAAGCCGCATAAAGATGGAACAGATGGAAATGGGCAGGAAGTCAGACACTGAATGGCAGAGAGAATCCGGTCAATTTTCCAAACAAAACACCCTGTGTCCCGATCATAAACCAACAATAACTTAAAACAGACAAAAAAGAACCATTTATCTAAGAATCACTGTTTACCAAATCAACAAAATCTAAATGTGTCGTGCCATAATCAGTGGACTTTCTATTATACTATTCTACTATTTTGATGCAAAGATTTGGACATTGGCAGAAATGCAGCACATCGTGGATGTGAAAGCAGTTGCCTGTTTGTTTAAATTTGAAAGTGCAATAAAAATTCCTAAAATCTAAATCAATAATCATGATAAATAATGGTGCTCTCAATATAGACAAAATAATTGATTATCATTTTGGAGTTACAGTCTGGTGCATTCATTAAAGGACCTGAGCCTCCTCAGGAAGAAGAGTCTACTCTATCCTTTCCTGTCGAGGGCCAATGTGTTGTCTGTCCACTCCAGTTCGTTGTTGAGTTGCACCCAGAGGAACTTTCAGGTGTTCACCATCTCTACTCCCTTCCCTCTTATTACAACTGGGGTGCGTCAGAAATCCACAAACAGCCCCTTGTTTTTTTTTCTGTGTTGAGCTTTATGTGGTTCTGTCACACCATCAGGAGTCATACGAGAACTTCTGGAGATGTTGTCCATTAGTGAGAGGAGGATGGCTTTGGTGTCACAAAGATGCGTATGAAGGAGCGTCTGGCCTGCGTTGTTTGTCAAACCTGCTATAACTCCTTTTGCTGAATCCAGAATTCGATGCGAGCTGGCGGGCTTAGCGGGCGGGTGTTGGGACATTGTTTTCTGTTCCGTGGCTGACTGAGTAGGCTGGCTAGTTTGGCTTAGCTTTGAGTTGTGATTCAAGAAATCAGAATGAACAAGGCAGGAAAGAAAACAACAAGAGTTTTAAAAACAGGCTGGGACGCTATTCGAGACATACAATGGATGACGTAACAATCCAGTGGGGACTGGATGATTGATCTTTCCTTATGGGAACTGGCTGATCATGTGTATGTAGATCATGGTATCGTTAAAAAAATTAACGGTATTACTGCTCTTACGATACTGCTTATTGATCCAGTACATTAACTGTGTTCTTCTGGATTGTCAATCGTGAAAATGCATAATGGACGATTGTCTTAATCTTATTACACTTTATTATTAAAAATTAGACACGATTGATGAGATATGTTTATATAGCGATAATAATAAAAAAATATATATTCGTGTCTCTCAAAAGTGAGGACACCCCTCACATTTTTGTAAATATTTGATTATGTATTTTCATGTGACAACACTGAAGAAATTACACTTTCCTACAACTTGTACAGCTTGTATGACTGTGTAAATTTGCTGTCCCCTCAAAATCAACACATCACACAGCCATTAATGTCTAAACCACTGAGTGAGTGCACCCCTAAGAGAAAATGTCCAATTGGGCCCAATTAGTCATTTTCCCTCCTCTCGTTAGTGTTACCAGGTCTCAGGTGTGAATAGGGAGCAGGTGTGTTAAATTTGGTGTTATCGCTCTCACACTCCCTCATGCTGGTCACTGGAAGTTCAACATGGCAACTCATGGTGCCATAAACAGGTGTCTCCAAAATGGGTCTCCCACACACAAACATGCAAACCATTGGTCCATCGTTTGCTTAAAAGAACTAGTTTGCATCCCTAATTTGCCTTACTAACCTCAGCTCCTTCGTGGTCACCATAGTCTTTTCCTGACAACCAGTTTTTTAGACTGATCTAAACACTTAACTGAAAACAGCCTTTCAAACCAGATGATGCTATACAAAGCAGCCTATGGACATATAAAAAGCAAGTATCCCAAATTTTGTTTGGCATATTCTTAAGAGCAGCAAGGAATATTTATTTACAAAACATATAACGTTTAACGTCACCGGTGGAAATAAAAATAAAGCAAGTCACTTCCGACTTTTAACTGATGTTTTTCTGCACATGCATTTATAAAAGCAGTATAGCGTTGCTTAACGCCCCTCTCTCCTGACAAGTGCATGCATCACTGAGAGTAGCGGCCTAACGCTCAGCAGTCAGTTTTTTTTCTACAAGTTTCACATTGCAGTGCTGCTGTATCAGATGCTTCAGTTAATTAACCGTAGAATTGTTTGCGGGGGTTTTTGCTGGTCGCACAAAGTTTACGACGACGACATTATAAGACAGTATTATTGGTTTTATAAAGTTGCCCAAAAGAAACAAAACTCTCTTTTTTTGTATTTTTCCACCCAAGATCTGTTTACACTGCAGCAGCTGCGGCGCATCCCAGTTTGTTAATCAGGTAACCTATCAGATGATCAAAACCAATGTGGTGGCGAAAGACATCTGCACTTGTGTTCATTGTTGCTTTACCTGGTCCCTGCTTGTAAAATATCCACATGTCCAGGTTTTGTGAAAGTCTATGTGTGGGAAACACATGCCTCGCAGTTCTGTCCCTTGGAATCACAACTCAAGACCGTGGGCGTTTGTGTCACGGTTTGGGTCTCGGTTTCAGAACTGTTACAGCCCTAATATATGTTCGTGATTATTTCAAGAGATGGTCTTATTTGCATGGAGGGTCATTTTATTAAAGCACAGTTAGTATGATGACTTTTGGTTGTACCAACTTTAACTTGATTGGCCCCATGTAATAACACACATATGTCAACATAAAATGTATTACTAAATATCTAGAAACAAATGCCTCCCACCCCACCCCCCCAAACACATGAGGACTAGTGGGTTTAAAAATCTCCACATAACATGAGCATAGAGTTGCAGTTTCCTTGATCTAAGTCACTTGATTTTTGCCTTGACAAATGCAAAGGGCACAATAATAGCTGTAGTTTGTTTTAGTTTGAATGACCTCCACATATTTTCCCACATGTCTAAGAAAGTAGTGGTTTAGCAGTGGTTTAAATGTTAGAAAGTTAGTTTTCTAAAATGTGTCTATGTATTTCAATATTCCCCACAGATACTCGGCTGCTGTTGAGTAAAGAAGAGGTTCCCCCTGAGCAGCAGGAATGGACTTTGTGTCTGGACCAGGAGGACCCACCAGAGTCCCCACACATTAAAGAGGAGTGGAGCCCCAGTCTGGACCAGGAGGACCCACCAGAGCCCCCACACATGAAAGAGGAAAAGGAGGAAGTCTGGATCAGTCAGGAGGGAGAGCAGCTTCAAGGACTGGAGGAGGCTGATATCACCAAGTTAACATTCACTCCTGTCCCTGTGAAGAGTGAAGAAGATGAAGGGAAACCTCAGAAAACAGAAGCTGATGGAGAGGACTGTGGAGGACCAGAATCGGCCAGAAACACAGATCTAGTCACACATTTACATTCAGATACTGATGAGAAGACATCAGTCTTCTCTGAAACTGAGACTGATGAGAGTTGTGATTGGAAGGAGACAAAGGAACTTCAGTCAGGTTCAAACCCTCTGCAAAATAACAGTGAATGTAAAACTGGTGAGAAATCATTGCGCTGCTCTGAGTGTGGTAAACGATTCCGCTATAAGTCAAAGCTGAAAAGACACATGATACTTCACACAGGAGATAAACCATTTAGTTGCTCAGTTTGCAGTAAAACATTTAGTCGAAGGGATAGTCTGACACAACACATGGCGCTCCACACGGGAGAGAAACGATACATCTGCAGTGTTTGTGGCAGAAGATTCACTCGGTCTTATCGGCTCAAAAATCATCGATGCGGTGTTTTTCAGTCCTCAGAGCTTCATCAAACTGAAGAGAACAGGGATGCCGAGCATTTGAAAACAGAAGCCGATGGAGAGGACTGTGTAGGACCAGAACCAGCCAGGAATTCAGATCTGGATACACATTTACAACCAGCTACTGATGACGAGACTGAGACGGGTGATAGTTGTGATTGGGAGGAGACCAGAGAACCTCAGTCAGGTTCAAACCCTCTGCAAAACTATGAAGTACCTGTAAGTGATGTGGAATGTAATACTGGAAAAACATCAAGTAGCTCCTTTGAATGTTCTACAAGCTTTGGTCACAAAGAACATCTGCAGGAAGAAAACAGAGTCCAAACGGAGGAGAAACAATTTAGTTGCTCGGTTTGTGGTAAAGGATATGTCAATAAGAACTCCTTAAGGAGTCATATGAGGCTTCATTCAGAAGGGAAACATTTCACCTGCTTAGTTTGTAAAAAAACTTTTCTATGGACAGGAGATCTCGTGAAGCACATGAGAACACACACAGGGGAAAAACCCTTCAGTTGTTCTGTTTGTGGTAAAGGATACTTCAGTAAGAACTCCTTATTGAATCATATGAGAATTCATTCAGAAAGAAAATGTTTCAGCTGCTCAGTTTGTAATAAGTATTTTCGATGGACGGGAGATCTTGTGAAGCACATGAGAACACACACAGGGGAGAAACCTTTTAGTTGTTCAGATTGTGGTAAAAGTTACCCCAGTAAGAACTCCTTACTGAATCATATGAGAATTCATTCAGAAGGAAAAAGTTTCAGCTGCTCAGTTTGTGAAAAAACCTTTCCATGGAGAGTAGAGGTTGTAAAGCACATGAGAGTCCACACAGGGGAGAAACCCTTCAGTTGTTCAGTCTGTGCTAAAAGATTTGGAGATAAGGGAAATCTGAGACGACACTTAGCTGTCCACACAGGGGAGAAACGATTCAGTTGTT
Organism: Micropterus salmoides; assembly: GCF_014851395.1. Classification (NCBI taxonomy): domain Eukaryota; kingdom Metazoa; phylum Chordata; class Actinopteri; order Centrarchiformes; family Centrarchidae; genus Micropterus; species Micropterus salmoides. Next base: position 2,521,056 of record NW_024040040.1, read on the forward strand.
CAGTTTGTGGTAAAGGTTTTATAGAAAGTTCACACTTGAACTCACATTTAAGAGTTCATACAGGAGAAAAACCTTTCACATGCTCAGTTTGTAAGGCAAGTTTCAGTCAGAAAAGCAATTTGTCCAAGCACATGAGAGTCCACACAGGGGAGAAACCCTTCAGGTGTTCTGTCTGTGGTAGAGGATTCACACAAAAGTCACGTCTGAGACAACACATGAGAACCCACACAGGGGAGAAATAATTCTGTTAGAGATGCACCGATTGATCTGCCAGTTTGAAGCTTGATCGGCCGCTATTTTTGACAGTAAGAAACTGGTGTTAGTCACAAATGGGAAAGTTGTGAAAGTTCTTCACTGTGATGGAGAGAGACACAACGCCCGCAATTTATAATACCTGTAGTCCAAAATAAGCCGTGTTACCTACGCATAGAGTTTACTTGAGCAGACGAATGGCAGAATGAAGGGCTGCATGAGTATATTTGACAGAAGTAAATGAAGCTGCAGAGACGCTCGATGAGCCGATTCATTCACACAGGATTGAAGTACTGAGGGCAAAACTTGGCTCGACACTGATCAGTTCAAAACTGTGTGACAGACTCCAAAATAAGTCGTACTTCATATTTTCAGCTAAGAAATAAGTTTTTATTTGTGTCACATATTTTGGTATTTTTCTGGGTCCTGTTTCGTATTATATGTATTAATATATAGAAAGTGGTCTAAAAGTATTTTATGTCACCTGTACAGCCCTACGGTCAACGTGTTGTTCTAAATTGTGATTTATAAATGAAATGACTTGACTTGAACTGAAATCTAAGGCAGAACATTCAAAACGGTTACGATAAAATCTTTGTCAACAAATATGCACGAGTAAAAGTAAGTAAAAGTTTTTTCAGTCCTTTTCCTTCAACAAAATAAACATTAAATAAAAAAATGATGTCCTAATTCATGAGTGATTCAAGTGAATAAAATCAAACATTTATTGAATATTTGTTATATTGTTATTGAATAAAAATATATCGCGACAATTGTTGTTGTTGTTTTATTGTCCAGCCCCACCACCAGCACAGTTTATTTCTAATTGAATGGACTCTCCTGGTCTTGAATTTATCTCATTATGTGTAAAACATGAACAGTTGACTCTTAAACTGATCAGCTACAAATCATTTGTAAAAAAATGATGCAGAACATCTCCCTCCTACCAGCTCATTACAGTCTGTTTTCTTTTCATTGGAAATCTTGCGGTGAATAAAAAATATTTCATTTGGTTTCAGGTTTACTTTAAATTTCAGTGGATTTCTGTTGTGAACTTTTTTTGTTTTGCAAACCATTAGAAGTTACTAATGACATGTTTAATGCTTTAATAAGTGTGTTGATTTATCATTTGGAAAACAAATTGTTATGGATCAATAAGCCATTTATAGATAATCTGTTGCATCAACTGTAAATCATCATTATAAAGTAAAATATATGTACTGGAACCTGAAACAAGCAGTTTCTGGCTGTTTCATGTGTTTCTAAAGATGAGAAAAAAGGTTGTAGTCTAACCTGATGATCATGTTCATTAACTCATCTAATAAAATAGACAAAATAAATGAGTGAATGTAAAGACTCACGTAGGAAATGTTTGCGGGATTCTGCTCACAGTAACTCAATCTTTTCCAGTTAATACACAGGTAGCAGTGATCTTACTCTTCACCCGTGGAGCACAAAGTTAAAATTTAAACTGAATTATTTCTGAAGAGAACATGCTGTTTATTTCTTACATGCCTGTAACGTATTAATAACATAATTCCTTGTCTGCTCTCAGTTCAGATAGTTTGCAGTTTAATGAATCAAACTCTTGTTTTCAGTCACCGACATGTCATGTCTGTGTTTTACAGGACATCTAGTGGCCGAAAGTGGTCAAAGCAGGAACTGAACACCTGTAAGTTCAATGTTACATGTTCAGGAATCAGTCCTGAGTGGCTTTTGAACAAAGAGGAGGGAGAGCAAAGAAAAACCCAATGTAAAAATGATCTCCACGATATTTTAATGATAATTTGATCATTTACATTAATCATTTAGCTGAAATTTTTTTAATTCTCAATTGACTGTCATCAAAATATTTACTTGAGTAAGAATACAAAAGTTATTACAGAAGAATTACTTGAGTAGCAAGTAAATCTAAAAAACAAGTCTTTTTTTGTGACTGGAATTATTTCAGCTGTTTATGGTCAACATACATGTTTATTTAATTGTGATGAAATAAAGCATTGGGTTGGTTGGCTTCATAATAAAACATAATAAAAGACACATGCAATTTAAAAGAAGGAATGTAATTGTATAAAAAATAGCTAAATTAGATACAATCAACAAGGATAGCAAAATGCATTCCCCAGAAAAAAGACTTGCTGATGAAACACTTATTATTCTAAAAAGAGAAGATTTCTGAGCTGCACACATTAAACAGTATTAAAACAGACAGTAACTTGTACTTTGAGTACTTTGTTAACCATGTACTTTTATACTTTTACTTGCGTAGGTTTGTTAAACAGTATTTTTTGCTTTTACTTGAGAGATCTACAAATTATAGGTAATGTGAAATTTGACCGGGAGCCAGTGAAGGTGAGTGATGATGGGGGTGATGTGCTGCCAAAGTGTGAGTGAGAACCCTGGCAGCCCAGTTCTGTACATATTGCAACCTGTGCAGGACCTTGCTGGATGCCCCATACAGGACACCACTGCAGTAGTCCAAGCGGGAGGTGACGAAGGAATGGATGAGAGTGAAGGCCGAAGTGTGGAGATGTTCATGAGGTGGTAGAAGACAGACTTGGTGATGAGGGTTAGGGCTAGTGCTCAGTGCCGGAGAACTTTCAGCCCTGTGAGAGTAATATGATACCATCAGATATGACAGTGTACACAAGAATATTATACGGTCCCATAATTATACTTTGTTACTTTGTCTGTATTAATATGTGTTGTTATGCTTTTGTACTCTTATCCGAGGAATGTTAATCTAATTCAATTCTGAATTGAAGAAGTCTTAGATGAGGGACGAAACGTCTTCTAGTGTCTTCAACCAGCTGCCCTTGATTTTAATCTTCTTTAGATAATTATTACCTGGATGACTGAGAACCTTCACAGACATTTTGTCCTGTTAACTTTTACTTTACTTTGTGGTATTTATGTATTTACTTCAGTAAAGGATCTGGGTTTTTCTACCATTTTTAATTCTTAACAACGATGTCGAGCCTGTAAGTAAAAGGTGGGTAAAATCCGCAAAGACGTGGTACCGGAAGCAATTATACTTCCGGTGGCTAACATGCTAACTTTTCCTTCACGTTACCGTGAGATGCAGCCGGAGTTCAGCAGCAGAGCCTGCATGTGAGGATCAACGTGTTTAAGTGGACTCTGTTTAAACTTTCGGGATGTTTCACCTCAGACTCATCTCCTGTTAGCCAAGAATGCTAAAGGAAGTTAGCTTGTCAGCAGGAAGTAGCCGGAGCCGGAGCTCGGCCTCACAGTCGGAGCAGCTTCCATAGAGACCAAACTGTATTTTTCACGGAGCCCAAATGTCCAAATGTCCAGATAGAGCTGTCTGAATAGACTCTGTGCTGTTCCCTTTATCTGAACATGTTTAACATCTGAATTATCTCCCGGTGTCCTACGAAGCTAATGCAGTTAGCTTAGCTTGCTAGCTGGAAACAGTCTGGAGGAAAAGCTGCTGTGAATCAGTAAAAATGTCTAAAGTGGAGAATGAGGAGGAACTTTGTGGACAACGCAAACTACTGGACGCTGTTTTCAAGCCTGAAGCAGGTTTGTACACTTTACTGCTTATTCTCACTGTAAACTGCCTTTACTGCAGTAAAAGTACTAATACCACTCTGTGAAAATACTCCACTGCGAGTAAAAGTCCTGCATTCAAACCTTCCTTCAGTAAAAGTATGTGAGTATTATCAGCAACATGTACTTACAGTATGACAGTAAAAGTACTCACAGTGCAGTAAAATGTTCCTGTCAGAGTTTCTCTGTTATATCTGATGTTTCTGGATTAATATTCCTGCTGCATCAATGCTGCATTTTACTGCTGCAGATGTTTAAGCTCATTTTAACTCCATTACATCCCGTTTGGTAGTTTAATCTGCAGCAATGCATCATGGTCTATAAGATCATCACTTGTGATGTTAATGATCAGATGTAGAGACATTATCTTTAGTTGATCTGACTTTATTACAGAAAACACGACTGCAGCGTTAAAACACGACCAGAGGTGGAAAGTAACTAAGGTCAAATACTTGGACTGTACTTAAGTAGGTGTTTTCCTGTATTTGTACTTAACATGAGTATTTCTAGTTGTTACAACTTTTTACTTTCACTTTGCTACATTTCTAAGCCAAATATCGACTTTTTTCTCTGTTTCATTCAACACGAAACCTCGTCACGTTGTTATTAGCATGCAGCGCACCTGAGTGGAGCAGCATTTAAAAACACATGTTAAAAGTGATAAAACCGACTCGGCTCTCGTGTCAAAGGTGAAAGTGAGTGTTAATGTTCACAAGTTTTAAGGAGGAGAAAGAAGGACTAAACTTCTGGGCACAGAGAGAAACAACTTGATGAGAGTGAACTGTGGACAGCAGGCAGGTGAAGTTGGTCTCCTCTCAAATGTCAGCAGAACGCAGTCATGTCAATGTGCAGCTGCAGTGAGTCTCTGTCTGTCCTGCTAACCAGCTGAGCAGCACATCTCTTGGTCTCTTAACTTACCAGACTGTGTCTGTTAGCGTGAAATACAACTATTTATTATGTTTGATAAACTGCAGCTTTGAAAAAATAACCACGTAGGCTCACATCATTTGAAAACAAGACAATGATTATCTGTCACTCAGTCAAGGTTTAGTTAAACTCTGCAAGATGGAAAGCAGTGGATTCACACTGAATATTAAAATGTTGATTAGTGGGGCAGACTGGGCAATATACATCTCAGTAAATAATAAGCGTAACATATTCATCCAAGTCATTGTAGTATTTAATATTTGAAAATGTTATAGGAGGTTTTAGGAATGCACTGATGGACTGGCCAGTGATGTAAATTGGCCGGTTTTCACCTTAACCGGCGCCGAGCAGTGACAAATGTCTGATTTTCTCCGAGTCATTCTAAACCCACTATGAATACTTGTGCCTATTTCGTTTTTTAATTTTAATAAAAAGCAAAGGTTCTTTCACGTTGTCATTATGGAGTATTGTTGGTAGATTTGTGGATGAAGAACATAATGAATTTCATCCATTTTGGAATAAGACATAACTAAATGTGAAAAAGTGATTGCACTGTACGTCATGCGCACAGCGGCACAGACAGTAACCGGCTGTTTTACACAGCTAGGGTTGTGCGATGTCTGCAAAATTGCCATCGGATGACGTCTACAACAAAACACTGGGATGTACAATGGCATCGGCTGGGGCGCGTTTCACACAAAGACTTGGTAAAAACTTTTTTACCTTACAAGTCGCAGACACGGCGGATATTTTACAAGCACGGACCAGGTAAAACAATAGTGAACACAGAGTGCAGATGTTTGATAGACTACGTCATTAACGATTTGATTAAGATTATCCTGTCAACGATTCGATATCTTGATGCATCACAATGAGTCATCTGTAGGGGTGGGAGTCTCTAGGCACCTCGTTACGATTATGAGGGCTACGATGCGATTGTAAAACGAATAGGATAAAGATACATTTTCTCACTGTGTGATTGGTAGGTAGGTAGTAATGACATGCAGCTGTTTAACGTGACTTGAATAAATAAATGTAGCGTTACTTATCATCATAACAGCATTATTACTGACCTCTGTTGCTTCTATTTTCATTTCTGATGCTGCTGTTATTAGTAAAGATTCAATTATGAGTTGTACTTTACAACACTCCAGCCACACTGTGTTCACTCAACCTTTACAGATCTTTTTTTTGTCTCGTCTAGTGTAGTTACATTTTTGTGTCTTGTAAGTTGATCATTGTAATCTTGTATTGAGCACCGAGGATCGTGAGAAACGGCATTTCGTTCATTTGTGTACTCAGTATGTGGATGAATGACAACAAACAAACTTGAAATAGCAGCCAAAAAACGTCCTGTTAGCCTTCCTGCTCAGCTTCCAGACCGCCGTCTAAAGAGATGTTAGCTAGCGCTAACCGCCTTCACTTTTCCAGCAGTTGGAAAACAGACTTTATTTCATTTCATTTATTATACAGGAAAAGTTTAAGAGCAACAATTTGGTTACAGTAAACGGGCCTGACTCGGTTTAAAAACTGGTTTAGCAGGTTCCTGTTCTGCAGCAACATAGAACAATAAACACAATTTCAACACATTTAACCAGGACATTATTATTGACTAGACAGATACAAACAAGTGAAACATTAAATACGGGGAAACAAGACTAAAAACAATACATGAACAATCAGTGTGTACAAGTATGACTGTTAAGAAGAAACAGTTTATATGACTTTTTGAAATATGTGATGGATGATAATGTTTGAATGTGATGGGGAATGTCATTCCAAATTTTAGTGTAAATATAGACAAAAGATTTCTGACCATAGTTGTTTTTGTATGATGAGACTGGAATGAGTAAGTAGTTCTGATAAGTCAAAGCATTTGTGCGTGTGAGCGCACTGCAATGATGAGACCACTTTGGAAGATTACTGTGGATCTTAAGTGCTCTGTAATATAGTTGTGCTATTGGTTCAGTGATGTCCTTAGTAGTAAGAGATTGGAAGACAGCAGGACATTGTTGAAAACACTATGGCATGTAGGTAAGTTTCAGAAACCGAAAAGGAAAGATATGACCTAATCTTGTTATGCGCATAGTTTGATTAAACTTTTTTGTTAATCTAGAAATGTGTTCCCGATATGTAAGGTGTGAATCAAGTAGGACACCAAGGTAGTTGTAGGTCTTTGTGATGACAAGTTCTTGGTTTGCAAAAGTAACAAAATTAGTGGCACTGCTCAGGTGTTATGAGAGCCCAGGTTGCTCTGATAGTGGCCTTCAGCTCTTCTGCAGTGTTGGGTCTGGCGTATCGCATCTTCCTCTTCACAATACCCCATAGATTTTCCATAGGGTTCAGGCCAGTTTGCTGGCCAATTAAGAACAGGGATACCATGGTCCTTAAACCAGGTCCTGGTAGCTTTGGCACTGTGTGCAGGTGCCAAGTCCTGTTGGAAAATGAAATCTGCATCTCCACAAAGTTGGTCAGCAGCAGGAAGCATGAAGTGCTCTAAAACTTCCTGGTAGACGGCTGCGTTGACCTTGGACCTCAGAAAACACAGTGGACCAACACCAGCAGATGACATGGCACATGGCATGGGTCCAAAAAGGCTGCCTTGTGGAACCCCAATGTCACAAACTAAAGGTTGAGATATGACATGATTAATTTTGACTGTCTGCAACCTGTTGACGGACACACTGTGACCTACACTGTACATTTACTGCCAGACATCTTTTCCTCTGCTCCGCTCGCTTTCACTGTCCCTTTCTGCCACCTGTCAGTTAGATGTCCCTGGAAGAATGAGTTTATTCATTTTACAGATCAAAACAGTCAAATTACTACATTTAAATTTAACCAGTAAATTGTAGGTTACAACAACATAATGAACACATTTAAATAATTAAATTAGGCCTGTTAGAGAGTAAGAACATTTCCTAGGCTATAATAAAAGTTAAAGCGAATTTTGCATATTGAACTAATGGAAATAGCTCTTATCCTGTTCCTGTATTCTGCTCTGGAGCTGCTCAGCCTCTCACCCTCTGGACTTTGATCCACCGTTCCCCCCTGCTCTGCACAGCAGCCACCAACCCAGTTCTGCAACATCTAGTCTTCCACTTTGCATCGTTCTTCCCCGGGTCAATATCTGATCCCTTAAACCTAGGGTATATTGGTATTATAAGGTTTTCCAATCTATTTTCAAAATAGATTTAAAATTAGACAATACCATTTATACCGGTATAGTTTGATGTTGGATTTTAAATTAATTTTTCCATAAAGTCCTGGCAGCGTTTGCTTCTCTCTCGTCTGCCCCATGCAACTCTGCCCCTATTCTCCGTCTACATCCACACTATGTTTCCGTTTTAAAATGCAGACCTTCTGCTATTTTTGCACCTTTCGTCGATGATGAAACGGTGAATCCGAACACCTTAAATGGAGAAGTTTGGAAACGATGAATCAGACACTCAGGTCTGGCTTCCTGATTGGATCTTGCTACACAATGCTACTGAGCAGTGGTTTTGTTTTGGTGTTTTTATTAAAAACACTTGAACTGTGCATGTCGCCATATTTACTATACAATGACTCCCAGTCTTTTTTTCGCTGCCACAGTCTCTTTGTACTCCCGTGTTATTTATGTTGAAGAAATATTGTGAGCCAGGTGCAGATGTGAAAAAGTTTTGGAGACTGATAAAGCCTGGCCGCCAGCTCTTAAAGGCCCCCCCCCCCAGTATATTTTGACATTTCTATATTTCATATTTTTCTGAGTCATTTCCTTACAATGTTGTTTACCCACATAATTCGCAAAATATTTTTTGACAAATAGCTTAATTTTGTGCTCAAAGTTGCAAAAGTTGCTTAGTTGTTAAAACGGGGTGGTGACGTATGTAGCCCTCCCACTCAATTCCACTGGGGTTTTTTTTGGATTTATCATGTGTATGGGGAATGAATTGGTGAGGGGTTACTAGAATTTAACTTGGGATGTATTTACAGCAACTAACAACTTTGGCTTGCGATACTGGCTAGGGTGCAGAGAGGCCTGGTTAGCTTAAATATAGCTATACTGTTGTGGTATGTTTTTTTTCTTGCGAGCATAAAACCCCCATGCACATATATTTAGCCCCTATAACTCTTACTCTTTTTTGCCAAAATCACACAAATCACATTACCATCGCACACATATAAATCAGACCACAAACTTGAATGTTGTACACAAAAATATATTTATGTTCATTTCCAGAACCAGGTGAGTTGCCCTTTTAAAATGTCCCCATGGTCCAAATGAAATTACTGAACAATACCCGTTTTTTTTTTCTCAGTTTGTGGTACCATAACGTTGGCGCGCTTGTTGGAGCTCAGTTGCAACCTCCCAGAGAAATATTTTCTGTACGCATTGACCTTGGTAACAGAAAGCTTATAGTGACAGTCCTTCCGAACCCTTCTGTCCAGTGGAGAGATGCACAATGAAGAAACCCGTCCTGAGGCTCTGTCCGTGCTCAAACACAGACACCTCCGCCCTGCAACGGCAAGTCCTGAGCACATCTACTGCAGCAGCTTGGGTGGCAGCATCCGACGCACACTGGCCAGAAATTCACAAACACTAATGAGCTTTACCATATTTTGTCTAATGATGTGAATTCCATTACAATTCGCAATGTCCATACTCACTCAGAAACTCGGCGACAAAAATAGGTTTCTAGCTATGTAGTAGCAGTTTGCACGTGGCTATGGCATTAGCTCCACTTCAGTAGAATCTCCGTGGCCGATTTAACCAGCTCCAAAACACAGCTCACTCTCCTGTGTTAACAGGTCTCACACTGACAAAAAAAATCTCCTGCCGCTTAACTTTTAGGACAAGTAATATTATTAATCCTATGGAACCTACAACCTCTTACAGCTCTGAGCGTATCTATCTTCTTTCCTCGGCTTCGTCTTTTTTTCCGTCTCCGTTTCTTTTCCAGTTTTTCCTTTTTTGGATAATGAACAAAACTGACACCTGGCCACCCAATACAAAAGAAAATGACCTGGGAGGTTCAAGGGCTACTCACAACATAGAATATTTGAACACCTCACAAAACATAATTAAAACATATTAATACAAAAATGTATTACACACCAGGGACAATTGAACTGGCCCATATTTCAGGATATACTATATTTCTATTAGCAGAACACAGAGGAAACAATCTATATATTTTGCGGGGTGCTACACGTATAACTATAGTAATTCCATAAGTCATACATCATTCTTCAAGCTTGCGCAGGCGCACTGTCATGCCTCGTTAAACTGTTGCGCCGTCACGCCTTGTTAAGTCAGAGCATCAAACCGATAAACATCGTTGTGAGCTAGCTAACCAATCATCATGTAATTTACTTAGAATTTACAGTAGGTATGTCTCTCTGTGTCTGATGGTTGGTTAGTCTTTCTAGTTTGGTTAGCTAAGTTAATTAAGTTGTAGTTAGCCAGGTGTAGTTAGCTAGCATAGTTATTGCAGAAAGTTAGCTTTTTTTTTTTTGTCCTGCCCAGCAGCCTGGTATAGAGAATGATGACTTGGATACCATATTGTGCCAGACAGATTTTACTTTAACAAGAGAGTATTAATATACTCCTTTATACTCCGGGGATGGGGGTGCACAAACAGACAGCACAGACAAAGGACAAGACCTGCACCAATTGCAGAAAGCAACGAAACCTGCAATAGAACGGGGGGGGGGGGGGGGGGCTTGGGGAGGAGAAAAACAACAAACAATAAAAATAATAATAATAGTAAAAGACAACCAGCCGAACAGCAGCAATAAACAGCTGACATAGTAAGACAACTAAGAGAAAAATGAAAACAAGAAACAGTCCAGCACACTTATTTAGCACACTAAATAAGCAACACAGCACAGCCACGAGAGCTGGAATAATAATTAAATAAGTAACTGAAAGAAAAGCATCACGAATAATTCTACCAGGGACAACCTAAATTTGTTTGTGTCTATGTGTGATACTGTGTGTGTCTGTGTGCATGTGTGCGCATAAGCCTGTTAAAGAATGTAGTCGTTAGTGAGAGTGGGACGCCACGACTGTGCCACACCTACCCCAGCAACAGGCAGGCAAGAACCCCAGTAACCAATAGGGGTGGGAGAAAGAAAAAAGAAAAAAATCAATCAAAAAACAAAGACTCCCAGATGCACCGCGATGCAAATGCGGAAGACCCCGACCTAAATGCCAGTTGACAACGTAATGCCGACGGAACGCAAGAAGCGTAACCCGCGGAAGATCAGCGCCTGGGCCGACCGCGGCGCGCGTGCACAACATACCCAAGTGCTCACCCAGCACCCCACCGCCGCGCAGCGAACAACCAAAACGGCCAAATGCCACGCAATCATCAACACAAATACACAAGTGAGGAGCCCAACATGCACATTGCGCGAGCATGGCGACACCCAATGCCCAGCAGCCCCCCGCGAATCCCGCGTGCGAGGACAGCGAAAGCCAGCAGAGAGAAAGACCAGCAGCAAGTCCCAGCTCGGCAGCAAACGCGCCGCACCGGTCACCGTGCACCCGCCAATAAAAGTCCGCCGTCCCTCCAACCGCCGGAAAAAACTAAGGCTGCCGGCGCCAGCCGACATCCCCCATTCCCAGCACGCCCCCCGGCCGCCGTGCAACACCAGGCAAACCAGCAACGAGGAAAAATCAACCAGCTCAGCTGCATGCCACCACCAACCCACCCACCCACCCGTCAAGGGCCGAGAACTCCAGGCACAAACCCAGAACAAACCGGAGCACAGCCCTGCCCCACATCCACACTGCACATCCCGAAAACTAATTATATGCCTCAGTATCCAGAGGGGTCCAACAACTGGCCGATAGAGAAATGGGGAAGCATGGATCCGAGGCCAACGAAGCAAAACAGGGAGGCAAAGTGGTCCCTCCCAGCCAACGAAGAAATGCCTCCCCCGGACTCCAATGCACAAACTAAACACCCAGCAGCCATTCAGAGACCCTGCCCAGGGAAAAAGCACAATGCATCAAGATACATCAACAATCGCCCCACAATCCCACCGCAGCCCTCCAAACCGCAACCGGATCAACCCGAGCAGAGACACCCCCCCCCCCCCGAAGCCAGGGCACCCCGCGACCCCCCAAAGCGCAAAGGACCCCAGACCGCATGTCCCGGGGGAAGCTGTACCCCGCCCCAAGGAAGAACAGCAGAAAGCCGTGCCGGGAAGCTCCCTGCCGCCGATAACGCGGGAGAACCAGGCCAACGGTCCCCCAGCCCAGCCAGAGGCATCCCTCCCCAGAGTGCAGGCAGTGCCAGCAGCCCCCAAGGCCGATCTCATCCCTGGACGGGGGCCCAGCCCCCCCAGTCAAGCACCCCCAAGGAGGAGCACCAAAACCTACCCCGACAAAACCGGCCATGCGCCCCAGAGACTCCCGAATGCCCCCACTGTGAGAGAGCTGGCAGGGGGAAGCAGCGGGAGCCCCAGCCCTGCCGGAGAGGAGACAACGGGGCCCCAGGCCCAGGGACACACCACCCGCCCTGAAATGAGCAAAAGCCACAAGCCCGAGTCCCCAGATCCCTAGGTCAAGAGCGGGCCCCCACGCCAGGAGAGCCCCGATCCCCCCCCAGCCCACCCCAGATCAGGCAAGGCCGTCACAAACCCCACAGCACGCCCGGGCCTCCAGGGGCAGGGCACAAGGCCAATGAGAATCTCCCCCACTCCTTCAACCCCTCTGCCTGCCTCTGTAAATGTATTGTTTTGTGTTGGATGCATGTCATGGATTGTGAAGTGTTGTATGGTGGAGTAAAGATAAGGTGTGTGGTAACTAAGGTGCAGTTAAAATTGGAGGGTAGTTGTGACACAGGCACCCCACAACTGTCAGGTAGTGGAGCCTCCCACCTCCCAGCTGATACGCTGAAACGATTAGTTTCTATCATGGGTAAGTAATAGCTACTCCTGCCAGACAGTAAAGTGTACTAAACTTTACAGTGTAGTGATGTTAACACAGCATATCGTTAATGAACACTCCAGCCTGTCAGTGTTTGGTTGTCATGGTATTACGTCCGACAATTAACCACACCCCCATTCTCTGGGGAGCTCAGATAATGCTTTGCTGTATGAATTGGGCATGTACTTTGATGTGCAAACCAGTGGCACATTGCACATATTTGTTATTTTGTTAATTGTAAATTGTTTTGTACATTTTTTTTATTTATTTTTTTATTGTCAGTTGTATTATTGTTCTCTATTCTTCTGTTATTCTTATATAACTTGCATTTGTTTATTACATATTTAAATATTTCTACATCTATTTCTGTCATCTGTATGTCTGTCTTCCTGTAGCACCTTATCAGCAAAGCAAATTCCATGTATGTGTAAAACACTACTTTGCAATAAAGCTCCTTCTGATTCTGAAAAACTGCAGACTGACTGGTTATTATTGTTATTTCTGCTGTGTGATAGACTGTAGATCTATCCACGTTGAATTAAAAAATTCCAAACTTAACATCATTATCGACTTAAATCTCATCACAATCCCTAGGCCTAGCCTTACTTTCAAATATGTTTTACAAAATGTTTTATCATTTCCCCTCACATTTAAGACAGTAGTGGTGTCAGTGGTCTAAATGTTAACAGGAAGTTCGTTTTCTACAACTTGTGTGTTTTTCATTATTCTCTACAGACGTCGAGCTGCTGTTGGTGAGTAAAGAAGAGGTTCCTCCTGAGCAGCAGGAGTGGAGCCCCAATCTGGACCAGGAGGACCCGCCAGAGCCCCCACACATTAAAGAGGAGTGGGGCCACAGTCTGGACCAGGAGAACCCACCAGAGCCTCCACACATTAAAGAGGAATGGAGTCTCAGTCTGGACCAGGAGGACCCACCAGAGCCTCCACACATTAAAGAAGAGAGCAGCCCAATTCTGGACCAGGAGGACCCACCAGAGCCTCCACACATTAAAGAGGAGAGCAGCCCAATTCTGGACCAGGAGGACCCACCAGAGCTCCCACACATAAAAGAGGAACAGGAGGAACTTTGGACCAGTAAAGAGGGAGAGCAGCTTCGAGGGCTGGAGGAGGCTGATATCCCCATCTTCACATTCACTCCTGTCCCTGTGAAGAGTGAAGAAGACAATGAAGAGAAACCTCAGTCCTCACAGCTTCATCAAAGACTAACTGAACAGATGAAGACAGAAGCTGATGGAGAGGACTGTGGAGGACCAGAACCAGCCAGGAACTCAGATCCAGCTAGACATTTACAACCAGATACTGATGACAAGGCGTCACCCTCCTCTGAACCGGAGTCTGATGACAGTTTTGATTGGGAGGATATCAGGAAACAAGCTGAATGTGCTACAAGCTTTGACCACAAGGGACATTTGCAGGAAAATAATGGAATCCAAACAGGAGAGAAACTATTTAGTTGCTCAATCTGTGGTAGAAGATTCCTCTGGAAGAAGTCCTTAATGACTCATATGATACTTCATTCAGAAGGAAAATGTTTCAGCTGCTCTGTTTGTAAAAAAACGTTTAAATGCAGGGTAAAGTTTGTGAAGCATGTGAGATTTCACACAGTGGAGAAACCCTTCATTTGTTCCTTCTGTGGTAAAAGATTCCCACACAACTCAAATTTGACCTCACACTTAAGAGTTCATACAGGAGAAAAACCTTTCAGCTGCTCAGTTTGTAAAACAAGTTTCAGTAATAGAAGCACTTTGTCCAGACACATGAGAATCCACACAGGAGAGAGACCCTTTAGTTGTTCTGTTTGTGGTAGAAGATTCGCACAAAAGTCACGTCTAAGACAACACATGAGAATCCACACAGGAGAGAAACCCTTCAGTTGTTCTGTCTGTGGCAGAAGATTCACACAAAACTCATCCTTGACCTCACACTTAACAGTTCATACAAAAGAAAAACCTTTCAGCTGCTCAGTTTGTAAAACAAGTTTCCGTGTCAGAGGTGATTTGTCCAGACACATGAGAATCCACACAGGAGAGAAACCCTTCAGTTGTTCTCTCTGCGGTACAAGATTCGCACAAAAGTCATGTTTGAAACAACACATGAGAATCCACACAGGAGAGAAACCCTTCAGTTGTTCTGTCTGTGGCAGAAGATTCACACGAAGCTCAGCCTTGACCTCACACTTAACAGTTCATACAGGAGAAAAACCTTTCACATGTTCAGTTTGTAAAACAAGTTTCCGTGTCAGAGACCATTTGTCCAGACACATGAGAGTTCACACAGGGGCGAAACTATTTAGTTGCTCTGTCTGTGGTAAAACATGTGGAGAAAAGAGAAATATGAATCGACATATGAGAATCCACAGAAAGGAGAAACCATTTTGTTGCACTGTATGTAATAAAAGATACACTCGGCTTGAGCATCTCAAAAACCACAAGTGTGCTGGTGAGAGCAGTGGAAGTAAATGAAGCTGCAGAGATGATTGTTGAGCCGATTCCTTCCAGCAGGATTGATGTACTGAGGGCAAGACCAGTAGGTCATCTGTTTTTTCAACATTTTGATTCTACATTATTATGTTATATATTTTAGCTTTTTAAATACCTCAATGAAACACTTTTTCTTTATCAATTCAATGACTTTGGAATTTCCAACTTTAACTCTTCATAGATCAACATATACAACATCATAACAACAGCATGTCTAGGTGAACTGGAAAGTTAGCTGAATGTCCGTTGGCAAGTCATTAAACGTCACCTAACCCACACATGGCTGTAACTGCTGAAATAGTGTCCATACAACGAGCTTCTCTTTTTTTTTTTTTTTTTTTTTTTTTTTTTAGCATGGCCTGAGTCCTCCTGTACAGTATTACCCAGTTCTGAGTAAACTTCACTCTCCTCCATGTTTGTTTATTCTGAATACAAATTTCTTCCCTGAAGAACCAGCATGTGTGGAAGGACATAGGAACAAAGTTAGTTTTTCATTAAATCTGTTGAGTAATTTTGTTCCTTTCAGTAATGCATTAGGCTATGTCTTATGTTTTATGCACTGACAATATATTATGGACAGAAAAGCAACATAAAAATGGCAAAACTTCCAATGTTCCAAGTTTGAAGTCTATGAAGATCCATCCTTGTTCGGTCGATAGGTTTCATTTGGTTGTGAAGTTAAGCCTTGTGACATCTTTGCTGAAGACCCGCCTTGATGAGACAGAGGGCGCTGTTTCACTTATTGCATTTGAAAAAAGTCCTCTATTGAGCAGATGAAGTCATGAAAATGAAATGTCAAATGCTGTTCTCATTTTCAAATAGTTAGAAAATAGCATTTTGACATAAGACCATGGTGACATGGACTTGTAAATGCAATAAACATGGGGCGCTGTTTTGCCAATTGCATTTGAATGTCCACTTTTGCGCAGGTAAAATGAAATTGAAAATGAAATGTCAAATCCTGTTTCCTAGAAAGCCCACACAAGTATGTGAAAATGAAAATAAAAATTGGATCATTGCATTTTAATTTTTACTTAAATAACGCATACATTATGTGAAAAATGATAATGCTATTGTGGAATTGCATTTTCCTTTTCAAATTTGCATGATAATTTGAATAAAGTCCCAGGAAAACTTCCATACTGTATACTAACTTTGACCTCTTTTAGTTCAAGGGTTAGAGAGAGAGGGTTGAGAGGAGAGGGAGGCAGCCTACACAATATACACACAGAGGTACAGACAGTAAAGGTGATGTTGCTATAGACTGAATGAATAATGGTACAGATATTTATAGTAATGCCTGTGATAATAATCGTAATGTTAATAATTATAATAAGAATAACAATAAGACTAGTAACAATAGTTGTTGCAGCAGAGGGTGTCGAGCAGGAACACGGGGGCAGCAGGTGACCCGCAACCACAGATCCAGACTCCACAGCTCCAGAGCCAGAAACACCTGCAGGAAGTGATAGGAGGAGAGAGGAGAGGGATGAGAAAGCACAAGAAAGGGGAGAAGTTGTGTTAGTAACATGCAATAATGGGATGAGGTTGCATACAGAGGGAGAGAAAGTAGAGGAGAGAGGAGCTCAGTGCATCATGGGAAATCCCCCGGCAGTCTAGGCCTATAGCAGCATAACTAAGGGATGGTTCAGGACTCACCTGAGCCAGCCCTAACTATAAGCTTTATCAAAGAGGAAAGTCTTAAGCCTACTCTTAAATGTGGAGATGGTGTCTGCCTCCTGAACCCAAACTGGAACCTGGTTCCACAGGAGAGGAGCTTGATAGCTGAACGCTCTGGCTCCTAGTCTACTTTTGGAGACTCTAGGAACCACAAGTAACCCTGCATTCTGGGAGCGCAGTGCTCTGGTGGGGTAGTAAGGTACTATGAGCTCTTTAAGATAAGATGGTGCCTGACCATTAAGAGCTTTGTAGGTAAGAAGAATGATTTTAAATTCTATTCTGGATTTTTTCGAGCAGCCTGATAATAAGGAATTGCAGTAATCCAGCCTAGAAGTAACAAATGCATGGACTAGTTTTTCTGCATCATTTTTAGACAGGATGTTCCTGATTTTCGCAATATTACGTAGGTGAAAACAGGCGGTCCTTGAAATTTGCTTAATGTGAGACTTAAACGACATGTCCTGATCAAAGATAACTCCAAGATTCCTCACAGTGGTGCTGGAGGCCAGGGCGATGCCATCAAGGGAAACTATATCTTTAGATAATGCGTCACGGAGGTGCTTAGGCCCCAGAACAATAACTTCAGTTTTATCTGAGTTTAACATTAGAAAATTACAGGTCATCCAGGTTTTAACATCCTGAAGGTAGAGTATCATCTGCATAACTATGAAAGTTAGAAGTTAATAAAACCAGTACAGAGACAAGTCCTTTGTCTGATGCAATAAGGAGGTCGTTAGTAATTTTCACCAGTGCTGTCTCTGTGCTATGATGAGCTCTAAATCCTGACTGAAAATCCTCAAATAAACTATTGCACTGTAGAAAGTCACACAGCTGTTTAGCTACTGCTTTCTCCAGAACCTTAGAGAGAAATGGAAGGTTAGATATAGGTCTATAGTTGGCTAAAACATCCGGATCAAGTTTGGGCTTTTTCATAAGAGGTTTAATTACAGCTACTTTAAAGTACTGTGGTACATAGCCTGTTGATAAAGATAGATTGATTATATCTAGTATAGAGGTGCTGACTAAGGGTAAAACTTCTTTAAGCAACCTAGTCGGAGAGGCAGGTTGATGGTTTAGATGAAGAAATTATTGAAGTTAGTCGGTAAAGATTGAGGAAAACAAAACAGTCATAAACATATATCTTGTTTTACAGCTGTTTCTAAGGTTCCTGAGTTTAGAGATCTTTGAGTTCTGAAACACTAGATATCTTGTTATAAGATCACAGGAGTAGCAGTTCTTCTATTCTCACTGTCTCTGCAGTCCATTAATTTTGTGTGCCCTGCTCAGCAGTCAACATACCCTTTGTGCCTCTGAGATAAGACAAGGTGCCAGGTGAAGAGCATGGCAGGAAGATGCTCATGGGAAAAATTTATTAAAGTAGCAGTTGTGGAAAATAAAGAGTCTTACAGGTTGTAATCTATGTATGTAACCAGAATATTCATTGAATACTTTGAGTTTTGAACGCATTACAATTTTGACTTTAAAACACGTTAATCTGTCTAAATAAATGTAATGTAAAGTTTTAATGGTGTTATCTAGGGTATATAGATCTTTTAAAAATATTTGATGACTAAATTTCAATGGTGAAAAATGGTAAATGAATTGTCTAAAAAATACATAAACACATTGTGGTAAAGTTCACCTGCATACTAACATATTAAAAGAAAATTAAGTTGAAGGACCATAAAGGTGGAAAATTAATACATAGGAAAGGCCACTAGATGGCAGCAATAGACAATTCACTATTGCAATTTATTAAAAAGATGATATAAAGTGGTGATCATATAAAGTGGTGGAGATGATGCAAAAATCCCACCTAGAATAGGAGGAGACTATGGACTATAAAAACCGATAGGTGCGCTTGGCTTCATGCAACGCTGTGCAGCGCTGACTTAACGTGATGCATGCTAGACTTAAAAGAAGGCATGCTGGTTAGAAATTGTGTCCAACTTTTGCCGGCGCTTCAAAACGTCACCATGTCACATGACACTGAAACCTCGCGGGAGCAAGGCGACTGCAGGTGCTGAGTCTGGCGGCCGCAGTTGCTTTTCTCCGGCTGCAATAGTATCTTGGAACCACACTTTTGATTGGTCTCGCGGCATTTTTTTATGCAAATGCTAAGAGACCAGTCATTGATCTCAGCTCACAGTAAGCTCACGCAGGTAGAATGTGTCCCCGCCCCTGCGGTCACCTGGAGCTCACGTTAGACCATCAAGTCGGCGAAAGTCAGCCGCCATCATCTCGAACGCACCTAAAGTTTGTAAGATGTTCCTTCAGTTTGTCTTGAGGGGCCTGGTGAGATGAACTTGTGTCTTTGTATTGTAAAAGAATAAAGACTCTTTTTACACCAATTTTTGACTGAGGTTTATTGGACTCCAGTCATGTTGGAACAAGAAGAGGCCATCCCCAAACCCAACCCCTGAGAAACAACCCCACACCATAACCCCCCCTCCACCAAACCATTACACTTGGCACAATGCAGTCAGGCAAGTACCGTTCTCCTGGCAACCGCCAAACCCAGACTCGTCCATCAGATTGCCAGACAGAGAAGTGTGATTCATAACTCCAGAGAACACGTCTCCACTGCTCTAGTCTTCAGTGGCGCCGTGCTTTACGCCGCTGCATCCAGTGCTTTACATTACACTTGGTGATGTAAGGTCTGGATGCAGCTGCTCGGCCATGAAAACCCATTCCATGAAGCTCTCTACGCACTGTTCTTGAGCTAAACCGAAGGCCACACAGCGTTTGGAGGTCTGTAGCTACTGACTGCAGAAAGTTGGCATCTTCTACGCACTGTGCGCCTCAGCATGCGCTGACCCTGCTCTGTGATTTTATGTGGCCTACCACTTTCGGGCTGAGTTTCTGTTGTTCCCAATCGCTTCTGCTCTGTTAACAGTTGACTGTGGTATATTTATAAGTCAGGGGGAGCTGCAAGAAAAGGTTTTTGAGCATGAATCAACTCTGCACAGCTGCTGCGCATCAGAGGGAAAACCAGAAAACATGGGAATCCTGTTCAATGAAATATTGGCTTCCTGCCATCCAACCAGTGTGCAGCACAGCAATGAAATGACCGCTTAGTGTTGTGATGAAGTTTAAACAAGGCTGATTGTTTAGTTGTGACGTAACAGCCTCACAAAAGTCATGGCGGCAGGTAGTCCAGCTCCTCAAGGAGTTCACATCCATATTTGCTATCGCAAGAAGGTTTACGGGTTCCTGGATGACGAAGGCTTAAGATTGATGCCGTTGACTGGCCTTCACGTTCCCCGGACCTGAATCTTGTCTGACGACTCCAAGTAGCGCCACAGACTGCAAGTGGGGGCCAAACTACTGTGGGGAAATTATGAGTTGCTATGATGAAAGTCATGCAAGTTGGTTTAGCCTGTGATTTAAATATTTTACTTTGATCCATCTGTTTGTTCTAAACGAATTATACAATGTACGATAAAGACTGGTGATGTGTGATTTCAGTGTTGCCTTAGTTTTTTGAGCTGTGTAGTTTGATTGTGTTATCATTAATGATAACTTTAATAGTGTCTTTCAAGGGACCCAAGGTTGTTTTACACCTCACATATAACAGCGAAAGGAGGTCGTTTTAGATCGAATATAAATAGGTGTGGGTGTGTTTGTAGTTTTGGATTTAGTAGTTTTTTAAAACTTGTCCATAGAGGTTGCAGATCTCTGACGGGATGGAGATCCAGAAGCTGGGGCTGCGACGCTGAAGGCTGTCTTCAGACGTTTGCAGTCTGGTGTTGGACGGAGAGCAGGTTCTGGTTCCGGGCTGTAGGGATGGAGAAGGTCCAGTAGGTACAGGTGAGCAGTGACATGGAAGGATTTATATGCAAGGGAGGAGGATTGTGTAGGTAATGTGGAATTTGACCGGGAGCCAGTGAAGGTGAGTGAGGATGGGAGTGATGTGCTGCAACGGCCTTGTATGAGTGAGAACCCTGGCAGCCGAGTTCTCAAGCGGGAGGTGATGAGGAAATGGATGAGAGAGAAGACCGAAGTGTGGACATGTTCTTGAATGCTTAGAGAGTCAGAGGGAGGATGAGGAGGTGTTGGACAGTGAGGAGGAAGAGCAGAGGAGGAGCAGCAGAGAGGCATTTCTGAAGATCACACTGCACTTCCTGAGGAGAATGAAGCTACTAGATACAGGCTTTTTGCAAGACTACTTTCTGAATCTAAATTTGCTGTGGCAGATTTTGTGCTCAGTGCCGGAGAACTTTCAGCCCTGTAAGAGTAATATGATTCTTTCACATATTTACATTTATTCATTTAGCTGACGCTTTTATCTAAAGCGACTTGCAATTGCTATTTATGTCAGAGGCCAGAGACCAACTAGGGCTAAGTGTCTTGCTCAGGGCCACGTTGGTGGATGTGTGACAGTGAGGAATTGAACCTGGGTCTCTCACACAGAGAGTGTACACTAGAATATTATTATACAGTATCATAATTATTATTTTTTACGTTGTTTGTGTTAATGTGTTGTACATTAAGCTTTTTCTACTCTTCTCCAAGGAAGGTTAATCCATTACGGACGAAACGTCTTCTTGTATTTTAATCCAAGTTGCCCTTGATTTTAATTTTTACTTTACTTTGTGGTATTTCTCTGTTTACTTCAGTAAAGGATCTGAATTTTTCTGCCATTGTCAATTTTTAACAAAGATAAATATAAGGTCGGTCCCTTTTATTTTGAAAATCAGCACAGAAGTGCTACCAGAAGCAGGGGAACTTCCGGTGGCTAACATGCTAACTTCTCCGTTACCGTGAGATGCAGCCGGAGTTCAGCAGCAGAGCCTGCATGTGAGGATCAACGTGTTTAAGTGGACTCTGTTTAAACTTTCGGGATGTTTCACCTCAGACTCATCTCCTGTTAGCCAAGAATGCTAAAGGAAGTTAGCTTGTTAGCAGGAAGTAGCCGGAGCCGGAGCTCGGCCTCACAGTCGGAGCAGCTTCCATAGAGACCAAACTGTGTTTTTCACGGAGCCCAAATGTCCAAATGTCCAGATAGAGCTGTCTGAATAGACTCTGTGCTGTTCCCTTTATCTGAACATGTTTAACATCTGAATTATCTCCCGCTGTCCTACGAAGCTAATGCAGTTAGCTTAGCTTGCTAGCTGGAAACAGTCTGGAGGAAAAGCTGCTGTGAATCAGTAAAAATGTCTAAAGTGGAGAACGAGGAGGAACTTTGTGGACAACGCAAACTACTGGACGCTGTTTTCAAGCCTGAGCAGGTTTGTACACTTTACTGCTGATTCTCACTGTAAACTGCCTTTACTGCAGTAAAAGTACTAATACCACTCTGTGAAAATACTCCACTGCGAGTAAAAGTCCTGCATTCAAACCTTCCTTCAGTAAAAGTATGTGAGTATTATCAGCAACATGTACTTACAGTATGACAGTAAAAGTACTCACAGTGCAGTAAAATGTTCCTGTCAGAGTTTCTCTGTTATATCTGATGTTTCTGGATTAATATTCTTGCTGCATTAATGCTGAATTTTACTGCTGCAGCTCATTTTAACTCCTTTACATCCTGTTTGGTAGTTTAATTTGCAGCAATGCATCATGGTCTATAAGATCATCACTTGTGATATTAATGATCAGATGTAGTGAACGGATGTAACGGTTCTGAAAACGAGTCCGGTAACACAAGTCGACGGTCTCGGGACGCGGATCCGATGACAGATCGGCGACACACCTGCTCCCCGGACTGTTGAGCTCTCATTAAGACAGTGCGACTGTGGCGGCGGCCGGTGGGCTCTGTACCTGTGTTTATCGTATTTGTACTGACAGTAGGTTATTGTAGGTAATTTTCCACCTTATTTTAGTGTTTATTTTCTTCACACATAGCCTGAACCTCTGGTCTCTCAGGTAAACACGCCGGCTGGCTCCGCCTCTTTCTGTCTCTCCCTGGCAACTTTATGAAACGTACTGCTGATAGAGAAAGTCAGCAGAGACACATACAGTGAGAGAGAGACAGAAAGAGGCGGAGCCAGCCGGCGTGTTTACCTCAGTATAATCAGCTGATGAAAGTATGAATGAAAGCTGCAGTATGCAGGAGTGTTAAAGGATATCAGAAGACTTAATAAACACAACGCTGAGTGTTTGATATGAATTACATCATTTCAATTTCCCCTGAAACATTTAGCCTAATAAATCCCCAGACTTCATGGTGTTTGTGAGTGTGTGAGTGTCGGGAGAAGAGGAGCAGATTCAAGTAGTAGATAAACACTAAGACAAGGTTGAACATTACCTAGAACAGAGGTCACTGACTGGCGGACCGTGGTCTTGGTTCGGACCCAGCCGCCATCCTCTCCAGACCCGGACCTGAAGCTGATCTGTTATTGAGAATTACTAACTCGTGACGGAGCGTTTCTATTTTAACCTGCGCAGCTTTTCTAGCATTTCCTGTCCTGGTTTAGCTGCACAGGAAACAACTCACAGACCAATTGCATGTGTTCCAATCGGCTCATGTGACGCTGCTCAGCCAATCAAATCTGTGCATTCCGATAAACGTTGTGAGTCGAGTCCGCAAGTGAGAAACACGCACATGGAGAGATTTCACATGGCTTTTAACTAAGACAGATTCGTACATGTACTCATTCTTCCCACGGGAAGTTCAAACTGAGAATATCTCTTAAAAATCCAGGACAAGCTGCTCATGTTTCTCACTGAACAAGAGAAAGCAGGGACGTGTTTTTTAAGAGGGAATGAAAGAGAAGAGGAGTATTAAAGTGGTTTAATTGTTAAGATGTGTTGAGTGTTTATCATTAAATTGGTTCAGACTACACTTAAGCACTTCCGGTGACACTTATTTCATTTTTCTGAAATTAAGCACTTTATTCTAAGATGCACATTAAAAAAATCTCTTACGTGTTTTTTTAATGCAGCCTTTAGTTTATTTAAATTTAGAATATACTATTAGAGTAGTTATTATTTATTGTCCCTCCAGTTCGATGTGAGAACTGACAGTGGCCTAAATATTATGACCCAGCGTGAGCTGCTGTAACGTTACGTGATTTTAGAGAATGTTTAGAAGTGATGAACTGGGGACAAGTGAGAGGACCGTTGACTAGAACTGCCACACTGTTTCGGAAATAATCATAACCACGTCTGTCAGCAGCGTAGCCTCCAACTCTAAACTAATATTACTGTAACATTAAACGTGCTGCTGTGTGAGCCGGGAGAGGGCAGTGAAAAACAGGAGGGTTAACGAGTCATAAATGTTTTCAGGAGAGGAGAAGTAATTAAGGCTGTTTTATTATTATTAAAGTCATGTAATTAACGTGACAAATGACACAGCCACTCTGAAACTCTTGCTCCAGTTCATGTTGCCAAGGTGGTCGGCAACATGTACAGCTGAGCCGAAGCTGTTTACCGGCTTCTCGCTGACCCGCCCTTCTCTGCTTCTGATTGGCTAGTAGTCCTTAACTAGGAACTGTGCATGTGCAACTCCCAACAAAGATCATTTAGAGACAAGATGTATCACTCCATAGCTAAAACGAAGCCTTCAACACAGGGTGAAAAGAGGAGCTGCAGCAATGTGCAGGATGACAAAAAATATGGTGTTTTTTTTAAACATTAAACCATGTAAACCTGTTCTGGATACAACCCCTAAATAGGATTTTGAACCTGAAAATGAGTATAATACCACCTCTTTAATGTACAATGGATTTATATTCCATAGCTTCTGACCTTTCAAAGGAGACCAGAATTATGTATCTAGGCCTAATGGTTTAGGAGATATTACTGATTTATTTTAGGCGTTTTTCCTGGAAATAGGTGGCAGGTACCATTGGGTTTTAAGCATCCCATCCGATTTGTAGCAACTGGGCTAGGTGGTCAGATATATACCTAGTCAATTTGTGAGAATGACAAGTGAGGTGGAGAATAAAATGTGTAATTTTTGTTATTAGGATTCATGTATCTCCAACCATCTAATAGGTTAAATGTCTCAAGAAAATTTTGTAGTGCTCTGCCAGATTTTGATTGATTTTTATGTTGGGGGTCTCTTTCTAGAGACAGGGAAAGATAACAATTAAAATCACCTCCAATTATCATAGTTGTACAGTCTATTTCAGCAATTTTACAGAGTAGGAAGGCAAAAAAGTCTTCGTCATAGACATTAGGAGCATAAACATTTCCTAACATTACTGATTCCGTCTATATCTTAACTATTTTCAGCTGTAAGTTGCAACAGTCTATGAACTAATATAATTGCACCCCTTTTATTTGTAGTGTAAGACCCATTCCCTGAGATTTTTTGTGCTCCTCCTCATTCAAATGGGTTTCTTGGAGGAAAGCAACCTGGACATTTTCATTTTTAAGATAGTTTAGAACACCTTTCCTTTTGATAACATTATTGGAGCCCTTGATATTCCAGATAGAAAACTTAATATTCAGTATAATGTAGCATCATATCATGCTGCATAGTCTCATTTACCTTATCGCATAATTTGGATATGCTTTTAATCTGAAATCCTGCAAAAAATTGTAAGTCGCTTTGGATAAAAGCGTCAGCTAAATGAATAAATGTAAATGTAATTTATCATTTCTCCATGCATTTAAGAAAGTAGTGGTGTCAGTTTTAAAATATTAACAGGGAATTTGTGTGTATTTCATTATTCTCCACAGACGTCCAGCTGCTGTTGGTGAGTAAAGCAGCAGTTCCCCCTGAGCAGCAGGAGTGGAGCCCCAGGCTGGACCAGGAGGACCCACCAGAGCCCCCACACATTAAAGAGGAGTGGAGCCCCAGGCTGGACCAGGAGGACCCACCAGAGCCCCCACACATTAAAGAGGAGTGGAGCCCCAGGCTGGACCAGGAGGACCCATCAGAGCCCCCACACATTAAAGAGGATTGGAGCCCCAGTCTGGACCAGGAGGACCCACCAGAGCCCCCACACATTAAAGAGGAGTGGAGCCCCAGGCTGGACCAGGAGGACCCACCAGAGCCCCCACACATTAAAGAGGAGTGGAGCCCCAGGCTGGACCAGGAGGACCCACCAGAGCCCCCACACATTAAGGAGGAACAGGAGGAACTCTGGACCAGTCTTGGGGGAGAACAGCTTCGAGGGCTGGAGGAGGCTGATATCACCAAGTTTACATTAACTCCTGTCCCTGTGAAGAGTGAAGAAGATGATGAAGAGAAACCTCAGTCCTCACAGCTTCATCAAAGACTCACTGAACAGATGAAAACAGAAGCTGATGGAGAGGACTGTGGAGGACCAGAACCAGCCAGGAACTCAGATCCAGCTAGACATTTAATTCCAGCTCCTCATGACAGGATTTCAAACTCCTCTGAACCGGAGTCTGATGACAGTTTTGATTGGGAGGATATCAGGAAACAAGCTGAATGTGCTACAAGTTTGACCACAAGGGACATTTGCAGGAAAATAATGGAATCCAAACAGGAGAGAAACTATTTAGTTGCTCAGTCTGTGGTAGAAGATTCCTCTGGAAGAAGTCCTTAATGACTCATATGGTACTTCATTCAGAAGGAAAATGTTTCAGCTGCTCTGTTTGTAAAAAAACGTTTAAATGCAGGGTAATGTTTGCGAAGCATGTGAGATGTCACACAGCGGAGAAACCCTTCATTTGTTCCTTCTGTGGTAAAAGATTCCCACACAACTCAAAATTGACCCGACACTTAACAGTTCATACAGGAGAAAAACCTTTCAGCTGCTCAGTTTGTAAAACAAGTTTCGGTAACAGAAGCACTTTGTCCAAACACATGAGAGTCCACACAGGAGAGAAACCCTTCAGTTGTTCTCTCTGTGGTAGAAGATTTGCACAAAAGTCATGCTTGAAACAACACATGAGAATCCACACAGGAGAGAAACCCTTTAGTTGTTCTCTCTGTGGTAGAAGATTCGCACAAAACTCATCCTTGACCTTACACTTAAGAGTTCATACTGGAGAAAAACCTTTCACTTGCACAGTTTGTAAAACAAGTTTCCATGTCAGAGGCCATTTGTCCAGACACATGAGAATCCACACTGGAGAGAAGCTTTCTTAAAATACCTCACCTTGCTTTTCCCTTCAGTTCTCTTTTCCCTACACTCACAAACAGGGCTGCGCGAAATAACAAAAATCTCACATCTTTAATGAGATTTGAATTTCCAACTGTATCTCTTATCAACATATACACATATAACATCACAACAACAGCATGTCTAGGTGAACTGAAATGTTAGCTGAATGTCTGTGGGCAAGTCATGAAACGTTACCTGACGCACACATCATGGCTGGAACTGCTATAATAGTGTTGTGTGGCTCGTCCATACAACAGACTTCCCTCTTACGCGTGAGCTTCTCGCTTTTTTTGCATGGTCCGAGTCCTCCTGTTCAGTATTACCCAGAGTAAACTCACTCTCCTCCATGTTTGTTTATTCTGAATGCAAATTTCTTTCCTGCAATACTGGCATGTGTGGAAGAACATAGGAACAAAGTTATTTTTAAATTGGATCTGTTGAGTAATTTTGTTTCTTTCTATTACTATATGCATTAGGCTATGTCTTATGTTTTATGCATTGAGAAACATACGTTATGGAAGTTTTCCTGGGTGTTAAAAATAAACAGAAAAGCAACATAAAAATGCCAAAACTTACAAGATTCAAGTTTGAAGTCGGGAGCTCCATCTTTGAGCTGTTCGGTCGAAAGGTTTCATTTGGTTGTAAAGTTACAGCCTTGTGTTGTGTAATGGTAACTATTGAACCCTGAGAATGTGAAATTGCTTTCTAACTGAAGAGGAAGTGATGTCTTAACTGAAGACGCGCCTTGATGAGTGACAGAGAGTTTCATTTGCATTGTATCCCTTGGAAAGCTGCTTGCAATGTAAATGTAAAATTTGAGTAAAGTCCGCTATTGAGCAGATTAAGTCTTTGAAAATGAAGTGTCAAATGCTGTTCTCATTTTCATTTTCAAAAAGTTAGAAAATGGTATTTTGGGATAAAAAGACAATGGTGGAATGTAAATACAAAGTCAGCCTTCTATCACCTGAAGAATATATCGAGGATTAAAGGACTTATGTCTCAGCAAGACCTGGAAAAACTTATCCATGCATTTATCTTCAGTCAATTCGACTACTGTAACAGCGTACAGGGCTCCCTAAGAAATGCATCAGACAGCTGCAGCTGATTCAGAACGCTTCTGCTCGAGGTCTTTACATTGGCTTCCTGTATGTCAAAGAATTGATTTCAAAATCCTGCTGTTAGTTCATAAAGCACTAAATGGTTCAGGGCCAAAATACATTTCTGATCTTCTGCTTTGTTATGAACCATCCAGACCTCTCGGGTCGTCTGGGGCAGGTCTGCTTTCTGTCCCCAGAGTCAAAACTAAACAAGGAGAAGCAGCGTTCAGTTATTATGCTCCGTATATCTGGAATAAACTCCGACATAACTGCAGGTCTGCTGAAACTGTACTTTTAAATTAAGACTGAATACTTTTTTACCTTTTTTTTTTAAAGCAGTAGATTAGTAACTTTCACTGCACTGTAACATCCTGTTTTCTTTTTCTTTGTTTTTAGATTTTCAGTAAACACTATTTACACGGTGAGAAATGAGTAGGTAATTGAGTGAAAAGAGAAGGAGAGTGAGTTTGAACAGAGTGAAGGAAGTGGTCTTAAATCTCGCGCCCAAGTGATTTGCAGGAGCCTCTGTCCACCTGTAAACGCACAGGACTGTAACTGGATCAAAGTGGCCTGCGGACAGACATGTCCTGCTTTCTCTGTAGTGTCCGAGGGTTTTTGGGGTTTCCAGCTAATAAGCTGCCTCAGACATAACCAAACTCTGTGGACCCAAATATTGTTATGGACCCGAGTACAGACTAGCTAGAAAGTGTAGATTATGGTAAGAGTACTTCTGTTTTTATTCTCTTTTCAAAGACAAAAAAATAATTGTTTACTCAATTATTTGCTAAACTCTCAGCCTGCTTTGTGTTTTCTTCCCGTCGACCACTTTTTGTCATCCCAGGTCAAAGTTGACCCGGTCTGGTTTGCCTGCTCTTAAAGCATCCAGTTTAACATATCACCCAATTCTGTGTTACACCTTCTTAGCCAACTTCATTCCAACTCATTACCACTATTCTTACACTTCTTGGTGGAATTCATGGTCAATATGTCTCGTATATATGAAACTACACCAAATTTCTAAGGTAAAAAAAGCATAAATTATGAATTCTTTTGACTAACAGTTAAGATCAGAGGACTATATGTTGATGGGTTATCGCAGACTTGTATATGTCAAAGTTTAGTCTGGATACTGGTTTGAAACCATTTCATTATTTTTAATGGCAGCAAATAATCAGACTTTTTGTCCTCAAAATTGACCCGGTCAGGTTTTTCTGTTTATAAAGCATAATGAAAAATTATCACTCAATTCTGTGTTACACCTTCTTAGCCAACTTCTTTCCAAATCATTCCCACTAGTTTTACACTTTTTTTATGGAAGTCAGGGTCAAAAAATCTTAATTTATATGAAAGTATGCCTGGGCATGCTATAAACTGGCCGTGGCTTCTTCACTGGATTAGAACCAGCGAGCATCAACAGACCCAAGTAAAGAAAATCCTTTTCTTCTGCAGATTCCTCCTGGTCTCTCTCCTCCTCAACAGGGTTCCAAATTATATCTAGAGCCTCTGACACAGCATGATAGGGAGGCCTCTTTAACGTGTTGTCTCAGACTAAAAGGGCTAAAAAGCTTCAAAAGCTCAGATTTATCAACTTTTGTTGTTGTGAAAGGCATATCAAAGGAGTGGTAGGAGTACGTTTACAGAGATGTACTTACACTGAAGAAAATTATAAATGCAACACTTTTGTTTAGGCTCACATTCATTGTGAGCTGAACAAAATTTCTCTCAAATAGTATTCACAAATCTATCTAAATCTGTGTTAGTGAGCACTTCTCCTTTGCTGAGATAATCCATCCACCTCACAGGTGTGGCAGATCAAGGTGCTGATCAGACAGCATGGGGATTGCACAGGTGAGCCTTAGGCTGGCCACAATAAAAGGCCACTCCAAAATGTTCCATCACACAGCACAACGCCACAGATGTTTCAGGTTTTGAGGGAATGTGCAGTTGGCATGCTGACTGCAGGAATGTCCACCAGAGCTGTTGCCCGTGAACTGTGTAGTGAACAACAGTGTGGATTTGTGCATTTTTCATGGAATAAATGTGGAGCTACCCTAAATTCCTTTCTCCTCCCAGAGAAGATGGGGAGGGGTCAAAGTTCCTTTCTCTAAGTGCTAGCCCGACCATAAAACTGGCACCTTTTTGATTCCGAAGCTGATAACGCGGGGCCTGACTGTTAAACTGACAAAGGGACACGAGCCAGCCATTGGCATCTCCCTGAACAGCCTATCAAAACTCACCCCACCACACATGTTTCCGTGGAAACTGACCTTATTCTTTGTTTTATTACCACATCAAAAGGATACTCCTTGTCTCACCTAAGTGTGACATGTTCCAGACACTGAACTTTGGATGACAAAGGACTGCAGTCTCCAAAATACTCAAAGCATCTAATTAAATTTAATTAAATCTTTAGTTACCTGAATATGTTTGCCTCTATTTGAGTAGTTATGTTAACTGTTGTTGCTATCTGTTGTTGATATTAGTGCTGAAAAGAAGTTACTTGTGCAGTGTTTTTATTTTCAGCAAGACACTCCTTCATCTAATGTAATCAATGCTTGTTCATAATACTTTCTTACAAAATCCCTTTAGAAATGATAACAAAGAAATGTTTTACTATACTCTTAATCGCCAGCTTGAATTTAAGGATGAATCAACAATATTCCCCGGTTCCTAAGGAGAGACGATCTTTGATTTTAATCCAAGCTTTCCTCATGTAACCTGAGCTCCCCCAAGTGGACGAAGTAAGTGTTACATGCCCTCGTAGGAAATGCCGTTAAATGTACAAATATCCTGACCAATAATGTGACAATTGTTTCCTGTTACCAAATGCTTAGAACAGTACAACCGTTCAACCATTGAGGTTCGATTGTGGAAAATATTTGATTATAAAACGTGCAAATAGATTTCTTTTCTTTAGACATTAAGTTTAGAAAGGCAGTCCCTGGGGAAACCTGAGACGCCCCCTGGGGAACCACGGCCCAGGCAACAAAAGAGCGACATGCGACCTGCTCGCCAGTCTCTTCCCTCTTCTCGCTCTTCCACTCTGCCCTCTGGACGCTTCGGCACGCGCGTGGCGTGCCTCACCAGGCAACACGCCCAGACTCAGCCAGTGAAACAAACAGGCCCTTTTGTTCGCCTGAAGCTACACACCTGAAGTGCCGAGACATCGATCTGCCTTCAGTTTGTTTTATTTTCTTTATTTCTTTTGTTTGTTAAAGTTATCAGTCCGTTAAGTTACACTGGACTAATTCAGGAACGACCAAGTTCCATTTTAAGCCTTTTTCGTCAAGCCAACTTCACCGAGGTCAGACCAAGCCACGTGGTCTCGCCAGCTACAACCAAGGAAACCTGAAAACAGCCGAATTGCCAGACGGAGGAGGCGTTTTCAATCGGACACGGAGAACCCCGGGGAATCCCTAGCAAAAAGCCAGGATCGGCAGCTAGAGTGGGACCCGTGCAACAGGCCAAAAGCAGGCTGTCGACAAGCAGTAAGACTTAACACACGTCCTGTGATCAGACGTCCATTTTAACTCCTAAATTATAGCATTAGTTTACTTTCAGTAGCTCTTCTATGCCGTATGAGTCAAATGCTTCCCACAATCGAACCTCCAGGCTCATTGTTCAGCAAATGTTTATGTTCCCTGTATCCAACCATCTTTTTATCACCTTAGTTAGAGAATAAATTCACTGTAATATAATCAAGAGCTGTGTGTGTTGCCTATTTATAGTTCCTGCCAAGAGAATTGACCCTTTAGATATGAGACTGACTGACTGATTTAAGATAATTGAGCGATTATTAACTAACTGATCACTAGTAATAATTGTATAATTATTCAAAACTACCTAGAGGTCCGGAGACTCTAGGATTATAACAACTCCGGTGGTGCCCTTTACGAGGAAATTCTGATTTTATGAATAATTCATAATTGGGTATCAATTCTCATAAATTATTAAAATGCATAACTAATAAATTTAGGTCCACTACAACTGAATGTTAATTTCTCTACCATAAACCGTCTCTAAAGGCATTTCAGAGAATTTGGCAGTACATCCAACCAGCCCAGGACCTCCACATCCAGCATCTTCAGCTCCAAGATCTGAGACCAGCCACCCAGACAGCTGCTGCAACAATCGGTTTGCATAACCAAAGTATTTCTGCACAAACTGTCAGGAACCATCTCAGGGAAGCTCATCTGCAGGCTCGTCGTCCTCTTTCGGGATCTCGACCTGACCGCAGTTTGCCATCGTAACTGACTTGAGTGGGGGTTCTTTTCTATGGGCCGTCTCTGGGACAAGTGGGGGCGCCCTTCTCTGCCATCCCACACTGCAGTTAGTCGTAGAAACTGACGTGAGTGGGGAAATGCTCACATTAGATGGTGTCTGACAATTTGGAGAGGTGTTCTTCATGGATGAATCCTGGTTTTCACTGTACAGGGCAGATGGCAGACCGCGTATATGGGGTTGTGTGGGTGAACGGTTTGCTGATGTCAACGTTGTGGATCAAGTGGCCCAAGGTGGCGGTGGGGTTATGGTATGGGCGGGCTTGTGTTATGGCATTTTGAATGCACAGATCTACCATGACGAGATCCTGAGGCCCATTGTTGTGCCATTCATCCACAACCATCACCTCATCTTGCAGCATGATAATGCACAGCCCCATGTCGCAAGGACTTGTACATAATTCCTGGAAGCTGAAAACTTCCTAGTTCTTGCATGGCCTGCATACTCACCGGACATCTCACCAATTGAGCATGTTTGGGAGACTCTGGATCAGCGTCTATGACAGCGTATTCTGCCGATAGGTTTGTTTAGAGCGTAGTGTGGAAGCATCCATGTTATTTTGGTGTAATTTCATGAAAGAAAACCATATTTTCATACAAAAACATTTGTAAACGGGTCAGATTTGACCCGAAGACAACACAAGAGCTCTTTTAACCCTGATTGTACACTGCACTGTAACTTTTACTGCCCTGTTTTACCCTGTTTTTATTTTCTTATATTTTAATGGGGTTTTTTTTCAGTTTCCCTGTGTTGCTTTTATGTTTAAGCACTTTGAATTGCCTTGTTGTTGAAATGTGCTATACAAACAAACTTGCCTTGCGACGCTGAAGGCTGTCCCCAAAAGTTTGCTGTCTGGAGTCGGACCGAGAGCAGACCCTTGTCCCCTTGGAATTTCACCGGGAGCCAGTGAAGGTGAGTGAGGATGGGGGTGATGTGCTGCCAAAGTGTGAGTGAGAACCCTGGCAGCCGAGTTCTGTACATATTGCAACCTGTGCAGGACCTTGCTGGATGCCCCATACAGGACACCACTGCAGTAGTCCAAGCGGGAGGTGACGAAGGAATGGATGAGAGTGAAGGCCGAAGTGTGGAGATGTTCTTGAGGTGGAATTGATGATGAGTTTAACATGTGACTGAAATAGGATTGTAACATTTGTGAAGAACGGGCTGAAGGAGATCCAGAAATGTTCATGACTTACAACTGCTATATATGTCAGAGGCCAAAGAGCAACTAGGGCTAAGTGTCTTGCTCAGGGCCATGTTGGTGGATGTGTGACAGTGAGGAATTGAACCTGGGTCTCTCACACAGAGAGTGTACACTAGAATATTATTATACAGTATCATAATTATTATTTTTTACGTTGTTTGTGTTAATGTGTTGTACATTAAGCTTTTTCTACTCTTCTCCAAGGAAGGTTAATCCATTACGGACGAAACGTCTTCTTGTATTTTAATCCAAGTTGCCCTTGATTTTAATTTTTACTTTACTTTGTGGTATTTCTCTGTTTACTTCAGTAAAGGATCTGAATTTTTCTGCCATTGTCAATTTTTAACAAAGATATTGACCCTCTAAATAAAAGGTCGGTCCATTTTATTTTGAAAATCAGCAAAGACGTGGTACCGGAAGCAAGTGAACTTCCGGTGGCTAACATGCTAACTTTTCCTTCACGTTACCGTGAGATGCAGCCGGAGTTCAGCAGCAGAGCCTGCATGTGAGGATCAACGTGTTTAAGTGGACTCTGTTTAAACTTTCGGGATGTTTCACCTCAGACTCATCTCCTGTTAGCCAAGAATGCTAAAGGAAGTTAGCTTGTTAGCAGGAAGTAGCCGGAGCCGGAGCTCGGCCTCACAGTCGGAGCAGCTTCCATAGAGACCAAACTGTATTTTTCACGGAGCCCAATGTCCAAATGTCCAGATAGAGCTGTCTGAATAGACTCTGTGCTGTTCCCTTTATCTGAACAAGTTTAACATCTGAATTATCTCCCGCTGTCCTACGAAGCTAATGCAGTTAGCTTAGCTTGCTAGCTGGAAACAGTCTGGAGGAAAAGCTGCTGTGAATCAGTAAAAATGTCTAAAGTGGAGAACGAGGAGGAACTTTGTGGACAACGCAAACTACTGGACGCTGTTTTCAAGCCTGAAGCAGGTTTGTACACTTTACTGCTTATTCTCACTGTAAACTGCCTTTACTGCAGTAAAAGTACTAATACCACTCTGTGAAAATACTCCACTGCGAGTAAAAGTCCTGCATTCAAACCTTCCTTCCTTCCTTCCTTCCTTCCTTCCTTCGGCCGGTGTGTCTCTCTTCCTGTATGTTTCTCTGCTGACTTTCTCCATCAGCAGTACGTTTCATAAAGCCGTGTTTAACCACTTTTATAACCACCTATTTCCAGCAAAAAACGCCTGAAATAACAAACCCAAAATAAATCAGTAGTAACTCCTCAACCATTTGGCCTAGAGGCATAATTCTCTCCTTTGACAGGTCAGAAGCTAAGGAATGTAAACACCGACCACGGGGAGAGTAAAATGGTTTACAGTTAATGATAAAAAAAAATTCCAGTTCCCTTGATGTTCATGAGCTCTTCTCTGGTGAAAGAGCTCCGGGAATCACAGCCGAAACTGAGTTAACTCACAAAACAAAACAAAGCGCACCAAACACCGAGGCAGCTATACTCCGCGCCATCTTGACTGAAGATTGAGATATATATATATACTGTTTGTGTGTTCAGTGAAACATGTTATTGGGAGTTTTCTTCAAAACACTTTCTCTCCAGACAAACAACATAAAGCTTCTAAAACACTGAAATATTGATGAAAACAATTGATCAATATTCCTGTGCCGCACTCCCGCAACACAAGTTGAGAACAGAACATCCTTCTGTACTTACTGCTGTAAGCTCTTTCACTTCATCTTGAGCAGACGATTCGATTGGTATACGGGATGTCTGTGTAGCTCCAACAGGCCAGCCAGTAGAGGCCGATAAAGACCGCCTCCCCCAAAGCAACTCTTCTTCTCTCCTTCAATTTGAGGAGAGCGATTTATGTTGTGATAAAAGTTTATTTAGGTGCTTGGTGTTTGGTGTGGATAAAAATGTTCAGTTTGAGATGCCTCCTAGCTTCAAGGAGGTGTGTGGCATGCATGGAGTGACAGGTCGAAAAATCAATCGTCCTGCCCGTTAACGGGCCAAATATACTTTGGCAGGTGCTCGTATACCTGGCCGGCCCGTCCAAGTAAAGTTTTGACTGTAAATATTAATAAAATTGGTCAAAGGTATAAAATTGACAGAATAGAGGCCTACATCTTGCCCTAATTTTAAATTAACTTTAAATTGACAGATACTTAACTTGGCGGGCCGGCCAGGTATATGAGCACCTGCCAAAGTATATTTGGCTCCCCACTTTAGCATTTTGCAGAGAAGCACAAAGAGAGATGTTATTTGATGTTATGTTAATGGACTCTGAGGAAATGTTACATTACAGAGCGTCAGTGAACGCACCACTGCAGATGTCACTCACTAATGTTAAGTTTCAGTTTATATCCACATGCGGCGCACTTGAAACCTGAATCACAGGTGAGTTTATTAAACGCAGCGACTTTATGAAACGTACTGCTGATGGAGAATCCGAGAATCGAGGATTGAGGAGCTCTGAGCCATTGACCAACACGCCCCCTTACTGGGGAGCCGTTCGGACTGATCTGATGCATCAGGACATAACATTTAACCCAAGTGTTTCACTGCAAACTCTGACAGCCTATATGACTTTCTTCATTTCTAAGAAAAAATTTTATTTCTTTTATTTCTCCCATGAACTTTTTTAAGGAGACAAAGTCAGAGAGAGTCGGAGAGTCTGTCAGCTAGAAATGTGTTTTACATCATTTACCATCATTTCTATTCAGTCACATGTGAGGCTGATCATTCCTGAGTTTAGTCCAAATAGAAGACCATAAACATAGTAAACAAGTTAGGAGTCGGACAAGTCCCTAAACTGCACTAAAGTCTAATGAAGCAAGCAAAGGAAAAAAGCCTGCACATCCAGCCATCTCACCTACTGCATCTGATGGAGCAGCCGGTGGCTCCGCGAGTAAAATCAGCTGATGAAAGTATGAATGAAAGTCGCTACGCTAAAAAAACATCGTTGCATCATTTTACATCATTTCACATCATTTCAATTTCCCTGAAACATTTAGCCTAATAAATCTCAAGACACCAGGATCATATTCTGGGATATTCACTAACGAATTCACATCAGAAGCAATAAATCTAAATGCAGATAATATCAGCATTGTGCCAGTAGAAATGATCCTGTGAGCAGGACATACAGTAACCTGTAATTATTCATGTGCAGGTGTTTGTTAAACAGGTAACAGAGAATTGTGCTGCTCTGCACTGAGAACTGAGACTTTATTAGTACTGTAATAAATGTTGGTTATTAAAGATTTAACTGCCACTACCTTTGTTTACGCGCTTCGACATCGTGACGCCTCTAATGGGTATCAATTTAAATCTATTTAAGTATTTAAGATAACTCATTTGAAGACTAAGACACAAAACTATTGACAAGACAACATACAACATCAGAACTGTGTAAGCCTAAAATATATCTGCCCGGGTCTGACGACAAGAATCTCCCGTAGATCAGGAAGCGCACACAGACACGCTCCATTCAGATCATGGTTCAGATTCAGACCCCGGCTGCGGACACCTCGCTTGGATTGGCGGCTTCTGTCCATAAAGTACAGGTACTTACTAGATCCCGGTCCCTCGCTACCTAAAGGAGACGCGTGCCTCCCCTCCTAACACAAGAACAGACCCCCTGTCTGCTATCCTCACTGCCGGCAACACTAAAAGTTGGAAACAGCCACTTGCCAAAACCCACAGCCACGGACGCAAACAGTTCAGTCTCAGCTCGCTAACCAGTCATCACTGCAAGAATCCTTCCGTTCAAGTGTCAACAAGGAGATGAGAC
Organism: Micropterus salmoides; assembly: GCF_014851395.1. Lineage (NCBI taxonomy): Eukaryota > Metazoa > Chordata > Actinopteri > Centrarchiformes > Centrarchidae > Micropterus > Micropterus salmoides. The sequence continues at coordinate 2,558,272 of NW_024040040.1, forward strand.
TCTGCCCACATTTATTCATTACAGTACCAACACAGTGCGTACAGCTGTTAGAGCCGGCTGGCAGCTGATCCAGTGTTCCTGTTACTAGTTGAATTATTGAAGCGATATACAGTCATCTTTATTTCTACACTGGTACGTTAAGTGCTAAGTAGACAGAATAGGCTCAAATCGATATGCTATATTTAAGGAATTAGCCTGCTAGGCAGCCTCAGCTGGTAAAAGCACAGGCAGCATCAGAAACGAGCAGCTAAGACCATAATGGAGGATTGAGTTAATGCGCAGGGGTCCATTCAAATCAGCAGTGGTATTTTCTAGAAGTGGTTTCCATTCAGGCTTATTACAGAGATAGACTGTTTAATGGAGAGGTGGTAGTGAGAGCAATGCTGGGTCAGGTGTGACTGTGCAGCAGTGAAATTGTTTACATGGCTCACAAGTCAGGTAGGAGGGCCCCATAGCAGAAGTTTTTCTTGGGTGGTACCATAGCTGTGTGTGTTCTGACATGACAGCGCCAACATTAATGGGCTAAGCAAGGGAAGCTGGTGAGGCACATACTAACACATATTGCACACTTCAATCAAAATATATGAAAATTGTGGTCTGTGCCCCAGTACAGCTTTATGTCTAGCAACGCCCCTGTCCCAGACTGTCACTATTAACAGCGGCAATGTGAAGTACATCTACGAGACAAAGCACAAATCTTTTGAGCAAAGTATCAACTCAAATCTGAGCTGGGGGAACAGAAAATCCAATCCTAGCCGGCAGGACAAGCTGGAGCTCAGGTGTCTCACTGAACAAGAGAAAGTAGGGAAGTGATTTATAAGAGGGAATGAAAGAGAAGAGGAGGTATTAAAGCGGTTCAATTGTTCATATGTGTTGAGTGTTTATCATTAAATTGGTTCAGACTACACTTGAGTCACTTCAGGCTACACTTATTTAATTTTTCTGAAATTATGCACCTTATTTTAACATGCCTTTTTAAAAACTCATGCATTTCATTATGCAGCCTTTAGTTTATTTAAATATCGAATTTATTTTTAGGGTAGTTATTTATTATCATCCCTCCAGTTTTATGTGAAAACTGAAAGTAGTAGTAATATTTTTGAAATATTTTATTTGACAGTCAGTGTTTGACTAAAAACATATGTTTATACAACTATATGTTATTGTACTGAATGAAAATGCAAGTTAGTGGTTATGATGTTCTGGACCTTTGCTTAGGGAAATTTTCTCTAACTTGACCTCTTTGAGTTTTAATTGAATAACCCTGACCTAGAATAACCTACTGTCAATACAAATAAGATATACACCGTGGGCGTGTATTTTGTTGTGCAAACCAAAAACTGCAGACTGAATGGTTATTGTTGCATTTATTTCTACTGTGTGATAGGCTAATGTAATGTAAATCCAAACTTTATCATCACAATCCCTAGGCCTAGTCCTGCATTCAAATATATTTTACAAAATATTTATCATTTCTCCACACATTTAAGAAAGTAGTGGTGTCAGAGTTTTAAATGTTAACAGGAAGTTACAGTTTTCTAAAATGTGTATGTATTTCATTATTCTCCACAGACGTCCAGCTGCTGTTGGTGAGTAAAGCAGCAGTTCCCCCTGAGCAGCAGGAGTCGCGCCCCAGTCTGGACCAGGAGGACCCACCAGAGCCCCCACACATTAAAGAGGAGTGGAGGCCCAGTCTGGACCAGGAGGACCCACCAGAGCCCCCACACATTAAAGAGGAGTGGAGCTCCAGTCTGGACCAGGAGGACCCACCAGAGCCCCCACACATTAAAGAGGAGTGGAGGCCCAGTCTGGACCAGGAGGACCCACCAGAGCCCCCACACATTAAAGAGGAGTGGAGGCCCAGTCTGGACCAGGAGGACCCACCAGAGCCCCCACACATTAAAGAGGAGTGGAGTCCCAGTCTGGACCAGGAGGACCAACCAGAGCCCCCACACATTAAAGAGGAGTGGAGCCCAGTCTGGACCAGGAGGACCCACCAGAGCCCCCACACATTAAAGAGGAGTGGAGGCCCAGTCTGGACCAGGAGGACCCACCAGAGCCCCCGCACATTAAGGAGGAGTGGAGCCCCAGTCTGGACCAGGAAGACCCACCAGAGCCCCCACACATTAAAGAGGAGTGGAGGCCCAGTCTGGACCAGGAGGACCCACCAGAGCCTCGACACATTAAAGATGAGTGGAGGCCCAGTCTGGACCAGGAGAACCCACCAGAGCCTCGACACATTAAAGAAGAAAAGGAGGAGCTGTGGACTAGTCTTGGGGGAGAGCAGCTTCGAGAGTTGGAGGAGGCTGATATCACCAAGGTCACATTCACTCCTGTCCCTGTGAAGAGTGAGGAAGACAATGAAGAGAAACCTCAGTCCTCACAGCTTCATCAAAGACTAAGTGATGAGATGAAAACAGAAGCTGATGGAGAGGACTGTGGAGGACCAGAACCAGCCAGGAACTCTGATCCAGCTAGACATTTAATTCCAGCTCCTCATGACAGGATTTCAAACTCCTCTGAACCGGAGTCTGATGACAGTTTTGATTGGGAGGATATCAGGAAACAAGCTGAATGTGCTACAAGCTTTGACCACAAGGGACATTTGCAGGAAAATAATGGAATCCAAACAGGAGAGAAACTATTTAGTTGCTCAATCTGTGGTAGAAGATTCCTCTGGAAGAAGTCCTTAATGACTCATATGGTACTTCATTCAGAAGGAAAATGTTTCAGCTGCTCTGTTTGTAAAAAAACGTTTAAATGCAGGGTAATGTTTGTGAATCATGTGAGATTTCACACAGTGGAGAAACCCTTCATTTGTTCCTTCTGTGGTAAAAGATTCCCACAAAACTCAAATTTGACCCGACACTTAAGAGTTCATACAGGAGAAAAACCTTTCAGCTGCTCAGTTTGTAAAACAAGTTTCGGTAACAGAAGCACTTTGTCCCAACACATGAGAGTCCACACAGGAGAGAAACCCTTCAGTTGTTCTGTCTGTGGTAGAAGATTTGCAAAAAAGTCATCCTTGACCTTACACGTAAGAGTTCATACTGGAGAAAAACCCTTCAGTTGTTCTGTCTGTGGTAGAAGATTCGCACAAAACTCATCCTTGACCTTACACTTAAGAGTTCATACTGGAGAAAAACCTTTCACATGCTCAGTTTGTAAAACAAGTTTCCGTATCAGAGGCAATTTGTCCAGACACATGAGAACCCACACAGGAGAGAAGCTTTTTTAAAATACCTCACCTTGCTTTTCCCTTCAGTTCTCTTTTCCCTACACTCTCACATAGGGCTGCGCGAAGTAACTAAAATCTTGCAACCCGAAAATGAAACATTTTGTCAATTCAATGACATTGGAATTTCCAACTGTAACTCTTTATGCCGTTTATTTTGGTCAGTAGACAGCATTAACAGTGTTATCTGTTGAAATGCAACTGCAGAGATGGTTAGGCTACTGAGTGAATTACTCTGTTCCTAAATACAATCCATATAATTTATTTTAAAATGGCTATTGTAACGTTACCCCTTTATCCTTCCCGAAACACAGGCTAAACTATACTCAGAACACAAATACATGCATAGAATGTACTGTACATGCAGAATAAATAAATATATGTCTACTGTATATCACGTCCTAATTTAATGTTGTGTAAAGACACATTCACATAAAGATCCCCAACAAGTGAATATCAATAAATAACTGAAGCTGCTCAGTTTAAGTCAAGAGAGAAGTTTGGTCAGTAGTACAAAATATGGCATATATATAAGGCAACCAATTGCATTCAACAAGACACTTTATTATGTATTATCTACAGGGAGGTTGAGGTAAGTGAGGTTGTTTTTGTTGAGGACTTTCCACTGTCAGAAGCAGACCAGGTCATAGGCCCCAGATGAGACCAGGTCTTGAGGAGACACGAGCCTGGTGCTGCTGGAAAGAACAGGGAGAAGAAAGATGAAACTGTGTTAATACAAGGTTAATACATTTAAGACAATGATTTAAAAAAAAAAAATATATATATATATATATATAATATTATACATGGAAAGCCAATGTTTCCCAAATAATTTCATAAGGTTGAGATTACAGGAGTACACAGTTGGGTCCAGTTGTATCTGGACATTGGCATGATTTCGGTTATTTGGTTCTGAACCCCAGTAAAGAATTCGATATTATGTAACTATAAACTTTAGTTCATGTTATTTCAGTGGACTAAAAGTTGTAAGACAAGTTCCTTTACACCTTAATAATATGATCATATTTAGTACTACTACTTTGTTGCAAATTCTTTGAATTTAATGACCAAATAATACCAGAAGAAGAATCAAGTGTGCACATATCCAGGTAAAAAGCCAAATCAATCGCTGCAAGGTAAAGTAAAAAAGTCTGCACACTTTTAGGCTGCATTTCAACCTACAAGATTTAAATGTGTAGACTTTCCTCAGATTATAAAGTAAGCTTTTGTTGGTCATCACTGTTGAGATTAGTTGTAGTTTTGGTGGCAGGCTAGCCCACTGGTTTGGGTGACCCATACAGTCTATGGGGTGACCACACACAACCACACATCCCAGAGTAGCAGCAGTGAAAACCTTGACTTGTGTCTGCAGTGGTCACTTTATTAGGTACACCTATACAATCTAATGTAATACAGTGGATTTTAAGAGACTATGAGGGGTGGTGATGGCGCAATGGATAAGACTATGTCTTTGGTGTGAGATACCCGGGTTCAATCCCCCATTATGACCCATCCACCATTGTGTCCCTGACACTTAACCCCTAGTTGCTCCAGAGGCGTGACCTCTGACATGTATAGCAATTGTAAGTCGCTTTATTAGCATCAGCTTAGTGAATAAATGTAAATGGTGGGTGGGCCTCGGACACTCGGGGTGTCTGGGGGTATGCGCCCCGGAAGAAAACTTTGTACATTTTAAAGTTAAATGCATTAATTTGGTGCAGTATCTAAGAAATATTTTTTATACGCTTGTAAACAATGTTGTGCTCTAATAAACTATTTGATCATAAACCTATTGTAGAGCTATAAATGGTGATGATGGTGATAATGTTTTTCCAAAAACCCTAAATCAAAGAATAGAAAATAGAATAAGTACTCTCTAACTCTCTAACATGTTATTATTGTTGTTTTTTACTTTTAATGGACTCATGTAATATGTTTATACTTTCAGTGAATTTAATCCAATTAATTTTATTTCCATACTGTTTAGATACCTTATTTTGAAAACCGGGCCTTGTCACATGTGTATCCTCGTGCTAAATTCATCCAGTCCGACCCAGTTTGATAAATAATGTTGTATGTGGTTCTCGTACGGCGTAACATGAAGACTTCACAGCCTCTCTTCAGGCAGGACTCTCATCCTGCAGCTCTTGTCTTTGTAAAGAGACAAACTGACAAGATAAAGTCTCTAACCTGCCTGTCAGCTCGCTCTGGGCCGTTACAATGGATTTACCATGAAGGCTTTAATACGTGTGCACTCCAAATGTAATCGCCTTCTAAGAAACAAGTGACAGAAACAGGCCGTTAACATTACTGTAGTTACCTGAGAATAAAAGTGGTTGTCTCGAGTCGAATGCCAAAGTGTGCAAGCTTAGAGTATAGCGGAGCGGTGGCGCAAAACACAACTTTAGAGGTCTGAAATGTAATTATGAGATGTGTAAAACATGTCATTTTGAAACTATGGCGGAGCAAATTAGACTATGGCGGGCCTCGTTAATTAATGGGAAACACTAAAAAAAAAAAACACCAGCTCAGCCATCTGCTTTTATGATGCCTGTACTGTTCAGGATTTATTTACACAGACATACATAGAAGTGTTAATTCACTCACATGTTTTATAATTGGTGATGTTGGTGTTGTACTGAGCTGCATTATATTTAGAGGAGTTTTTTGATATTCTGGCCCTGTAATGTACAGTATGTAAATAGGAAAGACGAAAAAAAAACCTCATATCCAACACAATGTAGTTCAGTAAAACACCCTTTAATTTTAACCTCAGTATTAAACATTTAATTAAATGTACACATTTATGCTATATGCTGTTGTATTGAACTGCATTACATTGTAAAGGTGCACCTATTAAGGCCACTAAGAGCATTCAACACAGTAAGACCAACAGCTGAAAGGATGTGTAAATGCCTCTGTAGCTCAAATTATTTGTATGTCTCATGTCACGATATTCATATTTGGATCAATGTGGAAGAAAGTTTATCCTGGTTATTGTTGGCTGGATATGGTATTTGCACTCCACTAGCTTACTCTTAAATTAGTCCTGCAATAATCCTACCTTCATGAAGGTTAAAATGTTCAGTTTTTGCTGTTCAGAGGCACTGATTCAACACGGAGAGCTGTTTCTGACAGGGACATAACTCGGTGATATTTGGATCCTTTGGGGATAACTGGCCTCCTCAACAGGAAAACATATGAAGTTGTTATCTATCTGCTGCAGTTATAACGTTACTTGCTTTTTGTGCTGCCGATGCACTGTCCAACGTTAATGACTGAATTAACGTTAACCAAGGAACAACCTTGCTAGATACAAGCTTGTCATGTGTCTATTTACATAGCTAATGTTACCGTTCATAGTAACGTTCTCAGGTTAGCTAGCTGCACTTAGAATCTGATTAAATTAGTTAATATCTTCCAATAAACATGAACTAAAGCTGGCTACATAAAATACCACTATTGACTAAATTCAAAAGATTAAAAAGGTTAAAGGTTAAAATGTCTAAAAAGGCTGTCATTTCATCAACTTACCAGCGAGCATAGGTTGGTCGGACACAACAAAAATGAAAGGGATACAGCGCTGAAACTTCTTCTTTTGTGTTTATTGGCGGTGGGCAAACCAGTTTAATGGTGCATTACCGTCACCAACTGGACTGGAATGTGGAACGAGAGACTAAGCAGCAAAATAAATAAACAAAACAAAAATAATTTTAACCAAATCAGTTTTTATAAGAAACTTAATTATATAACAATATATCTTGCTTGCGGTTTTCCCCAAGAGACCTGACAATGATAAATCATGATGTTTTCAGAACTTTTTGTTTGTTTGTGTGTTTTCAAAACTATCGGCTGCCCCGTGACACCCGTGACTCCCACGTACATTTTCACATACGAGGAATTTGCCTTGGTATGAATTGGTGCTTACAGTACACATAACATAAATAGTAATATAAATATATAAAAAGTAAGGAGATCAAAAAAAATGTACAAGTATACAAAAAATATAAACAGGTACACTAATACTATAATAAAATGCTGACAAGTATGTGCAGAAGTTGGCAACATGAGTATAAAGCACAGTTGAGCGTTGTTGTAAAGTGTGGGGTCAGGAGAGTATATGAGTGTGGGTGATTTTGGGGAGAGGGGCATGAGAGTCACTGACAGTGGGGACCCGGGGCCCTGTTGAGGAAGCCCACTGCCATCGGAAAGAAACTGTTCTTGTGGCAAGAGGTTTTGGTCCTGATGGACTGCCGCCTTCTGCCAGAGGGGAGAGTCTGAAACAGTTTGTGCCCGGGGTGGGAGGAGTCAGCTGCAATCTTTCCTGCTCGCCTCAGAGTCCTGGAGGCGTACAGGTCCAGAAGAGAAGGAAGATTGCATCAACTTCTCTGCAGAGCGAATGATGCGCTGCAGCCTGCCCTTGTCCCTGGCAGTGGCAGCAGCGTACCAGATGGTGATGGAGGAGGTGAGGATGGGCTCAGTGATGGTGGTGTAGAAGTGCACCATCATTGTCTTTGGCAGGCTGAGCTTCTTCAGCTGCCGCAGGAAGTAGATCCTCTGCTGGGCCCTCTTGGTGAGGGAGGTGATGTTCAGCTCCCACCTGAGGTCCTGGGAGGTGATGGTGCCCAGGAAGCAGAAGGAGTCCACAGTGGTGACGGGGGAGTCACACAGGATGATGGGGGAGGGTGGGGCTGGGCTCTTTCTGAAGTCCATGACCATCTCCACAGTATTCTGAGCGTTGAGCTCCAGACTGTTCTGGCTGCACCAGGTCACCAGATGGTCGATCTCCCACCTGTAGGCGGACTCATCCTCACCTGAGATGAGCCCAGTGAGGGTGGTGTCATCCGCAAACTTCAGGAGCTTGACAGACTGGTGACTGGAGGTGCAGCTGTTGGTGTACAGGGAGAAGAGAAGGGAGGAAAGAACGCAGCCTTGAGGGGAACCAGTGCTGATGGTCCTGGAATCAGAGACATGTTTTCCCAGCTTCACGTGCTGCTTCCTGTCCGTCAGGAAGTCAGTGATCCACCTGCAGGTGGAGTCAGGCACGCTCAGCTGGGAGAGCTTGTCCTGCAGCAGGGCCAGGATGATGGTGTTAAAAGCAGAGCTGAAGTCCACAAACAGGATCCTGGCGTAGGTTCCTGGGGAGTCCAGGTCTTGGAGGATGTAGTGAAGGACCATGTTTACTGCATCACCTACAGACCTGTTGGCTCTGTAGGCGAACTGCAGGGGGTCCAGGAAGAGGGTCTGTAATGGATTTCAGGTGGGACAACACAAGGACTTCATAACCACAGAGGTCAGGGCGGTCTGTAGTCTGTAGTCGTTTAGTCCAGTGGTCCTTGGTTTTTTGGGGACAGGGATGATGGTGGAGACTTTGAAGCAGGCTGGCACATGGCATGTCTCCAGTGAAGGATTAAAAATGTCTGTGAACACCGGATACAGCTGATCAGTACAGTGCTTCAGGGTGGATGTAGAAACAGAATCCGGCCCAGCTGCTTTGCGAGGTTTCTGCCTCCTGAACAGTCTGTTGACGTCCCTCTCCAGAATGGTAAGAGACGGGGATGAGATGGTGGACTGTGGCCGATCAGTGGTGTGACGGGGGATGGTGTCAGGTCTGTCCCATTGTCTTTCAAAGCGACAGTAAAACTGGTTCAACTCGTTGGCAAGGCGTGAGTCGTTCATGGTTTGGGGGATTTTGGTTTGTAGCTGGTGATCTGTCTGAATCCTCTCTAGACAGAAGCAGAGTCATTATTTGAGAACTGGTGTTGTAGTACAGCTGTTTAGCATTTTGCTAAACCTTAAATCTGGCCCGGTCGCCACTCCTAAACGCCTCTTCCTTTTCCAACCTCAGCTGTCTGAGTTTAGCTGTGAATCAGGGTTTGTCACCCTGGTCCGTGTTGCAATGCAGCTGTCTTCACAGAAACTGATGTAGGACGTCACAGCCTCTGTATACTCATCCAGACTGTTGGTAGCAGTCCTGAAAACATCCCAGTCAGTGCAGTCCAAGCATGCCTGGAGGTTCTCCACAGCTTCACTGGTCCACTGCTTTGATGTCCTCACCACAGATTTACAGATTTTTTGTTTTTGTCTGTATGCAGGAATCAAGTAAACTATGGCGTGGTCAGAGTGTCCCAGTGGAGCTTGGCGTGATAGGCACTGCTAAATGTGGTGTAGCAGTGATCCAAGTGTTCTCCTCTCTGATTGGACACTTTATGAACTGTCTGTATTTGGGGAGTTCTTAGCTGAGGTTTCCTTTGTTAAAGTCAGGAACAATAACTAAGGAGTCCGGGAATGTCCGTTCTACCCACAGTATCTGATCGGCCAGCGTGCGCTGTGCCTCCTGCACGTTGGCCTGCGGTGCGATGTAAACACCGAGCAGAAAGTAGCCTGCAAACTCACGGGGGGAGTAGAACGGTTTACAGTGTATCAGTAAATATTCCAGGTCATGAGAACAGTGAATCACTGTCACGTCATTACACCGGCCATTGTTAATGTAAAAACACCTCCACCTTTTGTTTTGCCAGAGAGTTCCATGTCGCGGTCCGCTCTAGACCTGGAAGCCAGCCAGCTGCAGCGCGGAGTCCGGTATTGATCACACAGCCACGTCTCTGTGAAGCACATAACAGAAGATGAATAAAAGTCTGTTTTTCCCCACCAGTAGCCGAAGTTCGTCCATTTTATTGCACAGTGAGCACATGTTGGAGAGAAATATTCCCGGTAGTTCGGTGTAGTCGACAGCTGAGGTTGGAAAAGGAAGTTTAGGATGGCGACAGGGCCAGGTTTAAGGAGTCAAAGTACAGGTTTAGCAAGATGCTAAACAGCTGTACGCAGAGAGACTACAACACCAGTTCTCAAATAATGACTCTGCGCTGCACCAGGGTATTGGACCTCCTCCGGCGTCTCACCGCATAACAGCGGAAAGTGAAGCCTTGACCAGAATGTCCAATAATTCCACTGATGACACAAGAAAAGTCGTGGAAGCTCGTGGAAAGGTTAATTTTTGCATGTGTGGAGTAACATAATTTCCTTGTGAGCATGTTTTACATGCTCACAACTTACGACCAAAAATAAACACCATACTCTTCATGTATCAACATATACACATATAACATCACAACAACAGCATGTCTAGGTGAACTGAAATGTTAGCTGAATGTCTGTGGGCAAGTCATGAAACGTTACCTGACGCACACATCATGGCTGGAACTCCTATAATAGTGTTGTGTGGCTCGTCCATACAACAGACTTCCCTCTTACGCGTGAGCTTTTTTTGCATGGTCCGAGTCCTCCTGTTCAGTATTACCCAGAGTAAACTTCACTCTCCTCCATGTTTGTTTATTCTGAATGCAAATTTCTTTCCTGCAACACCGGCATGTGTGGAAGAACATAGGAACAAAGTTATTTTTAAATTGGATCTGTTGAGTAATTTTGTTTCTTTCTATTACTATATGCATTAGGCTATGTCTTATGTTTTATGCATTGAGAAACATACGTTATGGAAGTTTTCCTGGGTGTTAAAAATAAACAGAAAAGCAACAGAAAAGTCGGGAGCTCCATCTTTGAGCTGTTCGGTCGAAAGGTTTCATTTGGTTGTAAAGTTACAGCCTTGTGTTGTGTAATGGTAACTATTGAACCCTGAGAATGTGAAATTGCTTTCTAACTGAAGAGGAAGTGATGTCTTAACTGAAGACGCGCCTTGATGAGTGACAGAGAGTTTCATTTGCATTGTATCCCTTGGAAAGCTGCTTGCAATGTAAATGTAAAATTTGAGTAAAGTCCGCTATTGAGCAGATTAAGTCTTTGAAAATGTCAAATGCTGTTCTCATTTTCATTTTAATATGGTCCTGGAAAGCCCACGCAAGTATGTGAACAAGAAAATTGGATCATTGCATTTTAATTTTTACTTAAATAACACATATGTATATATGAAACATTTAAATGCTATTGTGGAATTACATTTTCATTTTCAAATGTGCAAGATAATTTGAATAAAGTCCCAGGAAAACTTCCATACTGGATGCTAATTTTGATGCATACGTTCTTAAACAGAGTGAGGTGAAGTGGTCGCCTCACACACACGCCCGCCGCCAAAGTTGAATTGTCTTTATCTTATTGTATGCGACGCGCAGCACAAATCATTTGAAGAGAGACTGATCCTCACTTTTTGTGAGTTTCCAGAATCTATTACTGTTTAACTAAATAGGACATCAACAGGAGGGAATTCGCATGGCAGTGCATCCCCGCAAAACTACATGAAGTAAAACTACATGGAGCCTATAATTTTAATATAAGTTAAATTGGCTACAGCTGTGTAGCACATAGAAGCCGTTGCCATGGTTACTCAATAGAGTGCCTGCCGTTTTCTCATGTTGCGTAGTCTGCTGACCCTCCACTGCTTGTTTGGGTGGCTGATTTGCAGGCTGGTCAACACATAGACAAGAAATCCCACGAACCTTCTAGAAAGATGAGATCAGTCATAGAAAGAGGAGGAGACCGTGCAAAAATCCCAATACACAAATACCTATAAAAAACAATGTTTGTAAGCTGTTCCTTCAGTTCATCTTGGGGGTCGCGGCTGTTGAAGTTGACTGTATTCAAGTGATATCAAAAGCAAAGAGATTAGGAACAGTAGTTTATTTTGAAAATCAGCACAGAAGAGGTACCGGAAGCAAGTGTACTTCCGGTGGCCAACATGCTAACTTTTCCGTTACCGTGAGATGCAGCCGGAGTTCAGCAGCAGAGCCTGCATGTGAGGATCAACGTGTTTAAGTGGACTCTGTTTAAACTTTCGGGATGTTTCACCTCAGACTCATCTCCTGTTAGCCAAGAATGCTAAAGGAAGTTAGCTTGTTAGCAGGAAGTAGCCGGAGCCGGAGCTCGGCCTCACAGTCGGAGCAGCTTCCATAGAGACCAAACTGTATTTTTCACGGAGCCCAAATGTCCAGATAGAGCTGTCTGAATAGACTCTGTGCTGTTCCCTTTATCTGAACATGTTTAACATCTGAATTATCTCCCGGTGTCCTACGAAGCTAATGCAGTTAGCTTAGCTTGCTAGCTGGAAACAGTCTGGAGGAAAAGCTGCTGTGAATCAGTAAAAATGTCTAAAGTGGAGAACGAGGAGGAACTTTGTGGACAACGCAAACTACTGGACGCTGTTTTCAAGCCTGAAGCAGGTTTGTGCACTTTACTGCTTATTCTCACTGTAAACTGCCTTTACTGCAGTAAAAGTACTAATACCACTCTGTGAAAATACTCCACTGCGAGTAAAAGTCCTGCATTCAAACCTTCTTCACACACCTGCTCCCCGGACTGTTGAGCTCTCATTAAGACAGTGCGACTGTGGCGGCGGCCGGTGGGCTCTGTAGCTGTGTTTATCGTATTTGTACTGACAGTAGGTTATTGTAGGTAATGTGGATCAAAACCGAAACTAGTACGTTAGTAAGTGAAATCTGCAGTAGTGCCCCAAGTAAAGTATATGTTGAAGAGACTGTATTCAAAGTTAGTGCAAGCACTAGGCCTCTATTTTCCAAATATTACAAATAAAGCAGACAAATACTGCAGCTTCTCGAGACTCCTGAAAAAGAGCGTTCTCTTTCTGCCACCATCATCCCTGAGACCTCAAGACCAAGAATGCAAAGAACTGTGGAGAGGCTTCATCACCCAAAACAATAAGCTCACAATCTGATTTATTGCCAAGTAGGTTTAACTTTAAAACAAAGATTTTAGGCTTTGGAACTTTATCAAATAAAAACACAATAAAGGCAAGTTCTTTAACCACAACTGTACACTAACAATGTAATATCTATTTAGAATAATTCCTGCATCATACTTCTTCTGTAGTTTATTTTTTTCAAAGTATATTTTATAAGTTTTATAAGTGGAGAATGTTCTGTAGGCTGCATCACGAGCCAGATGTTTCTTGATTTACTCAGACTGTAACGACAGAATAAGAGTGGATCTGCTGCAGCGGTCTGAGTAACTGGGACCGGGGCGCTCTGTGGGCGTGACTGGCCAGACGGCTGGCACGACTAACCTCGTGGGCCCTTGTGGACCTTCTCAACCCCAAAAACATTGAGAAGACCTCACATTTTGGATTTTCCATCAACTTTAGCAAAACTGCGAAGTTCTACACAGTTGATTTCTCGCCTCAAAAGTTTATTTTGTGATGAAATAGCGTACAAATCTTTTTTCGTTGCTTTTCCCTTCTCGCATGAATGCTTCTTCTTCGTGAGTAGTCTTACACAAGCAGTCATGGCCAGGGGTCGACCAATAATGGGCCTGGCCGATTATCGGCACAGATTTTACACATTTTTACAATAATCTGCATCGCTCATTTTAAAAACATTTAGCCGATACATTTACGTAGCTGACGCTTTTATCAAAAGCGAATTACAATTGCTAGACATGTCAGAGGTCGCACACCTCTGGAGCAACTGAGGGTTAAGTGAAAACAGACTGGGAGTTGTCGCAAAGTAAATACAGTGACATGCACAGTAGGCTAGGCTAACTGTTAAGTGTTATTTACACAGTACTTATATTTTAATAAAAATACCAAAACTAAAACTCTAAAGCATCTGCAAGCGACTCACAAAGCCAAATCTGAGTGTGTTTTTGTTTTATAAAGTCCTCTGTTTTGTCCATCAGATCAGCAGCGTTTTCAAACAAACATCTTCTGATTCACCGTTTTAATCTGGACGGGAGGCGGAAACGTAGCAAAAGGTCTCCGTTTTTGTTACGAAAACAGAGAGAGGCAGTCAGCTGATTGAGTGGCACCGCTCTTTGCATCAGGAAACTCACACTGAAGGATCAGTCTCTCTCTGCCTGATGCGCTGAGTCTGTAAAACTCCGGTTGCAGGTGGCGTGTGAGTGAGATGAGCACAGCTGCGACAGTTTAACATGATCGCTCTTGTGCATGTTACTCCACTTGTCTGATTGCTGCTCAACTCTAATTGTAAATGATTATGTGGACACATTAATCTCTTCTTGTCTGAGATGGACTTTGGTGCTAGCTAGCTTTGAAAACCGCTCACACAGCGTAGTGAAACATTTTAGCTGCTGTTGAAAATTTGTCTGGCAAGTACTGCATCATCTGATCGGCTTTTCTTATCTGCCTTTTTAGTGACCACTGATCAAACTAGTTAAATCCATTATCGGTCGATTATGATCGGTGACCGATCGATCGGAGCACACTTACTCTAAGCTTTTTAAATAGTGTTAAAATCTAAAAGGACAGTAAAAGATACAGTGCAGTGTAAGTTATCAATCTACTAGTTAAAGGCAGGGGTAAAAAGAAAAGTCTTCAGTCTTAATTTAAAAGAACTGACAGTTTCAGCAGACCTGCAGTTATCTGGGAGTTTGTTCCAAATATACGGAGCATAATAACTGAACGCTGCTTCTCCTTGTTTAGTTGTGACTCTGGGGACAGAAAGCAGACCTGCCCCAGACGACCTGAGAGGTCTGAATGATTCATAACGAAGCAGAAGTTCAGAAATGTATTTTGGCCCTAAACCATTTAGTGCTTTATAAACTAACAGCAGGATTTTGAAATCAATTTTTTGACATACAGGAAGCCAATGTAAAGACCTCAGAACTGGAGTGATGTGATCCACCTTTTTGGTCTTAGTGAGGACTCGAGCAGCTGCGTTCTGAATCAGCTGCAGCTGTCTGATGGATTTCTTAGGGAGCCTGTAAAGACACCGTTACAGTAGTCGAGTCGACTGAAGATATATGCATGGATATGTTTTTCCAGGTCTTGCTGAGACATAAGTCCTTTAATCCTTGATATATTCTTCAGGTGATAGTAGGCTGAATTTGTAATTGTCTTAATGTGGCTCCTCAAATTCAGGTCTGAGTCCATGACTACACCAAGATTTCTGGCTTGATTTGTGGTTCTTAACATTAGAGATTGAAGTCGAGCACTGACTTTCAATCGTTCCTCCCTAACTCCAGTTTTATCCTTGTTTAATTGAAGAAAATTCTGGCACATCCAGTCTTTGACCTGCTCAGTACAGTTACTCAGCACCTGTATGGGATCGTAGTCCCCTGGTGAAATGGTTATGTAAATCTGTGTGTCATCTGCATAATTATGGTAACATATTTTGTTGGTTTTCATAATCTGAGCCAGTGGAAGCATGTAAATGTTAAACAAAAGAGGTCCCAGAATGGAGCCTTGGGGAACTCCACATGTCATTTTTGTCAGCTCAGATGTGTGATTACCTATAGACACAAAGTAGTCCCTGTCCTTTAAGTAGGATTCAAACCAGTTTAGTACTGTGCCAGAAAGTCCAACCCAGTTTTCAAGTCTGTCTAGTAATATGTTGTGGTCAACTGTGTCGAATGCAGCACTGAGATCCAATAATACTAAGACTGAAATTCTGCCACTGTCACAATGTTTAAATGGATATCATTGAAGACCTTAACAAGAGCCATCTCAGTGCTGTGGTGTGGTCGAAAACCTGACTGCAAGACATCAAAACAGTTATTTAGTGCCAAGAAAGCACTAAGCTGTTGAAAAACAGCTTTTTCAATGATTTTATTTAAAAATAGGAGATTTGAGATGGGCCTATAAGTGCTCATTTTTTTAAGATTGACTTAATGACTGCAGTTTTCATGGCCTGTAGAGAATATTATAAAAACTTATATAAATCACAAATCGATCCATCTAGCTCTAACATGGATGCATTTCTGAACAATATAGATTTGCCAAGGTTAGATGATGAACAGGAAGCTCTCTTACATATGCCGAATAATAAAGGTCACACCTGGTATAATACACTCCGACCAAACAGGATTTGTTAAGGGCAGGCACTCCACCAACAATACACACCTGGCTACTTAATGTAATAGACTATGCCACTATTCATAACCTGGAAACTACAGTTGTTTCTTTTGATGCAGAGAAAGCATTTGACAGAGTAAATTGGAAATTTCTATTCGCTACTTTATATAAATTTGGATTTGGAAACTCTTTCATAGATTGGATTAAAATCTTATACAGTTCCCCAAGAGCTTCTGTCAGGATAAACGATCATACTTCTCCATACTTTAGTCTTCTGACTGGTATCAGGCAGGGTTGCCTACTCTCTCCCTCGCTATTTGCCATTTTTATAGAACGGGGAATTAAAGGAATTCAAACAGAAAATGTACACCATAAAATAAGCCTTTATGCAGATGATGTATTGCTTTTCCTCCTAAACTCACAAACTTCTATTTCTGAGACAATCACACTTATAGATAAATTCTCATCCATTTCAGACTACTCCATTAACTGGAGTAAATCCATAGTTTTACTTGTAATGTGTGATTCCCAGAGTAAATTTACCACACTGCTATAGTCTGGGAATATTAAATATCTGGGTGTCAATATTTCCTCCAGGCTGTCAGAACTAACATGGCTAAACTACACGCCTTTACTTAAATCAATAGAGGATGACCTTGTAAAATGGATATCATTGCCTGTCTCCACCATAAAAATGATGGTCCTACCTAAAATCAATTACCTGTTTTCAATGTTACCCACCAAACCCTCTGCTGTCTGGTTTAAATCACTGGACTGAAACATCTCAAAATTTTTGTGGAAAAATAAACCCCCACGAATCAGTTTAAAAACTCTGCAAAAAGCAAAAGATTGTGGTGGTTTAGAACTGCCATATTTTTCTCATTACTTTCCTGTCCAATAGACTACAGTATCTCAAAATGGATCAATCAAAGCCCCCTGGACCACTCATGGATGTACATAGAACAAACAAGGAAATTATTATTATTAAATTAAAATTTCCGATATGCCATTCATCAGTTCCAGCATTAAACATTATACCATAAGTGTCCCAGAGAAAAGGGCTGCATGATCATTTACACAGTCTGAGCATCTATGTTTTGGGGAACAAAAGATGGAGAAGAACAGCTACTGAGGAAAACAATCAACAACCCCACATCCCTGACCTAAACCCCACACATGTGGACAGACTGGAATAACAAGAACAATAATAAAGATGGAATTTCGGTTCTCGGAGGGGTCTGGCGGCTGGTTGTTGGAGGGGTGGGGGACCAGGAAGAAGGGGGTTGACGCGGTGGGTTGGGGATGCGGGCTGGTTCTTTTTTGAACTGGTTTGAACTCCTTGGGATTTTGGTGCTTGGACTGGATGCTTGGTGGTTGTACGAGGATCCTGTGTGGGAAGGATTGTGCTTTGGGGTGTGTCGATGGTTGTTTTGTGGTCGGGTCGTGGGGTGCTGGGAGATTCCTGCCCCTAAGTGGGTCCTAGGGGCTGGGTTTATCTGGTGACTTCCTGGGGCTCAGGGGCTGTTGCTGCTGTCGCGGGGTGACTGGTGTCTCTTTTCTTTGGGTGGGGGGGAATGCTTTGCTGCTGGGGAGGGAAGGGTGCGGGGGGTGGGTGTTTTCTGGCCTGGCCTGGGTGGCCTTGCTTCCTGCGTGTGGGTGGACCTTCGGGTCTGGGCCCTAGGGGCCGTTGGGCCATACTGTTCCTGGGCTGGGTCCTTGCCGCCCCGGACCTGCTCCCTTGTGGGGGTGGCGAGTTGTGCCAGCTTCGATAGCCTGATGATGCTCGGGGTGCTCCTGATTGTGTGGTAGCAGAGAGGTGGGGGGCTGCGGGGCTGCGTCGGGGGTTTGGTAACTCTGGGTCTGTGGTGGGTCTGCGCGATGCCCCCCCCCCCCCGGACCCGTCCTTGGGCTGGGCAGTGTTGTCGCTGACTCTGGGGTGCAGCCGGTGCTAGAGGGGCTCTTGCTATAAGCCCTGGGGTTTGGGTGTTTTGGTTGTTCAGTCTGCGGCGGTTAGGTGCTGGTTGGGGGGGGGGGCACTGGTCTATGTTGTGTACACGCGTTGTTTGGGCGTCTGTTGGTTGGGCCGGGGTCTTCCGTGTTTGCGTCAGAACAACAGAGTGAATTAGATTTTTGTGACATTAATTTCAAGGAATTTCTGATTTTTGTTCCTGAAAGTTGAGACTTTCATCTAGGATTTTTTTTCTCGGTTTATTAACCCTCACCCTGGCTTTGTATTTTTTAGACACGTAAAATAGTCAAACTAAATACGTGAAAACAGTTAGGGTAATTTAAATATAGCCTACAGATGGGCTACATCTAAGAAATTGGCCTGTTATTTAATTAAGATTTCCTCCCTAAAATCACAGAGGCTGCAGGGCTCGCTGTAGGCTTAATGCTGATGTGTTTCCTAATTTAATTTCATCTGTAACCACAAGATAAAATCTAAACATATTTTATGAAATGGTGTATTAATATCCTACTTCTCATCATTAACACTGAGTACAGATGTGCTGTGTAGTCCGCATACAGGGTAACCTCGAGTAAACCACGAACAAAACCTGCTCGGAGCAGTTTAGAGATGCAGTGTAAATTGCCATCACCTATCCACCTTTCGTAGTACAGACTGTTCAAATACGTTTTACGAAATATTTATTTCTCCACACATTTAAGACAGTAGTGGTATCAGTGGTCTGAATGTATATAATGTATGTATTTCATTATTCTCCACAGACGTCCAGCTGCTGTTGGTGAGTAAAGAAGAGGCTCCCCCTGAGCAGCAGGAGTGGAGGCCCAGTCTGGACCAGGATTACCCACCAGAGCCCCCACACATTAAAGAGGAGTGGAGCCCCAGTCTGGACCAGGAGGACCCACCAGAGCCCCCGCACATTAAAGAGGAGTGGAGCCCCAGTCTGGACCAGGAGGACCCACCAGAGCCCCCACACATTAAAGAAGAACAGGAGGAGCTCTGGACCAGTCAGGAGGGAGAGCAGCTTCAAGGACTGGAGGAGGCTGATATCACCAAGTTTACATTCACTCCTGTCCCTGTGAAGAGTGAAGAAAATGATGAAGAGAAACCTCAGTCCTCACAGCTTCATCAAAGACTAACTGAACAGATGAAAACAGAAGCTGATGGAGAGGACTGTGGAGGACCAGAACCAGCCAGGAACTCAGATCCAGATAGACATTTAAAACCAGCTGCTCCTGACAGGATTTCAAACTCCTCTGAACCGGAGTCTGATGATAGTTTTGATTGGGAGGAGATCAGGAAACAAGCTGAATGTGCTACAAGCTTTGACCACAAGGTACATTTGCAGGAAAATAATGGAATCCAAACAGGAGAGAAACTATTTAGTTGCTCAATCTGTGGCAGAAGATTCCTCTGGAAGAAGTCCTTAATGACTCATATGATACTTCATTCAGAAGGAAAATGTTTCAGCTGCTCTGTTTGTAAAAAAACATTTAAATGCAGGGTAAAGTTTGTGAAGCATGTGAGATTTCACACAGTGGAGAAACGCTACGTTTGTTCCTTCTGTGGTAAAAGATTCCCACACAACTCAAATTTGACCCGACACTTAACAGTTCATACTGGAGAAAAACCTTTCAGCTGCTCAGTTTGTTTAAAAAGTTTTGGTAACAGAGACACTTTGTCCCAACACATGAGAGTCCACACAGGAGAGAAACCCTTCAGTTGTTCTCTCTGTGGTAGAAGATACGCAAATAAGTCACTTCTGAAAGAACACATGAGAATCCACACAGGAGAGAAACCCTTCACATGTTCAGTTTGTAAAAGAAGTTTTCGTGTCAGAGACCAGTTGTCCAAACACATGAGAATCCACACAGGGGAGAAACCCTGCAGTTGTTCTGTCTGTGGTAAAATAATTGCAAAAAAGTCACGTCTGAAACAACACATGAGAATCCACACAGGAGAAAAACCTTTTACATGCTCAGTTTGTAAAAGAAGTTTTCGTGTCAGAGACCATTTGTCCAGACACATGAGAATCCACACTGGGAAGAATCTATTTAGTTGCTCTGTCTGTGGTAAAACATGTGTTGGAAATATGAGTAGACACATGAAAACCCACAGAAAGGAGAAACCATTTTGTTGCACTGTATGTAATAAAAGATACACTCGGCTTGAGCATCTTAAAAAGCACAAGTGTGCTGGTGAGAGCAGTGGAAGTAAATGAAGCTGCAACTAAGGGCAATACCAGTAGGTATGGGCTACATTACTGCAGGAATCACTGTTTAAACTAATCTGTATAAAACTGATCAATGAACAGTATATGATGTGAATATTTCTGAGTGAGGATGAATGTTGTGCAGCTGAAACAAATGTAGTTTAAAAGTGAGTTTTTCATTATCTGCTGATAGTCTGAATGTGTTTTGACATAATTTAATTAAATACGAAATCGGCAAGATTTTATTAACGTGAAATAGACGTCTAAAACTTAACAGTCAGTGTGAGCTTACAGACATATTTTCCACTTCCAAATAAATCATTAATAGGCTGACCTGCTGGGTCAGACTGTGACTTTACAATCACAGGTCCACAAGTAAACTGTGCCTTATTTTGTTTGTTAGGCCTACATAGCTTCATCTTCAGGAAGCCAATTGCTACCAGCATCTTGTCCCTTCAGATTAAATACCTTATTTAAAAATTGAATGTAGCCTTTTAGGCCTACCTTATCATTCATTAAGGAAATTCCAGTCCGGCAAACGATGAACGAGCAACGCTGTATAAAATGCAATTGTTAATGTATTGAGTCTGTCATCCACTTCGGATCGGCTGTTCTGAAACCGAAAAGTTGGGACTTTCTGAAACAGAACCCAGGTGAGATCATCTCTGTTTTTTGTCTTGTAAAATAATAGACTCTTCTTGTACCAATTATTGACTGACTCCAGTATGTTTTTCTGACTACAAGTCAAGCTTTTGGGTTTTCAGTTGGCCTTGCCATTAATGTTTTGGCAGCGTTTATTCTGGCGGTATCAGGTGACTCCCCTGCGTCTTCAGTGCACATTAAAAATAGAATGTTTGAAATGTTGAAAACTGTTGTCATGGTTTTGAGTTAACCAAACATAATTTGGGCCGCACCTTTGTGACATCATTTCAAGCTTCATTGCTGCGGGATCCTGGTTCCCCTCCACTCGGGAGATGGCGAAATTGTCCTCCCCAAGTATGCCCTGCACCACCTTACAAAAGGCGCTCAGTGTTTTGCCTGTGAGGCCTCCACCTGAGTTTGAATATCAGTAATAATAAAGATTATAAGTAAATAAGGCAGAGCTAATTGCAAAGGGCCTATAGGTATGCGAAAGGGAAATAAATGAATTATACCTGTGCACAAAATGTTGGATTTTTGGCGGCTCTGATCTGTGAAGCGTTTAAAAGCCTGGAGATGTCCTCCCATGCCAATTACTTATCAGCGCTGGTTAATCTTGGGCTGAATTTGCCTTTTTATAACATGCTTCCTCTGTTCAGCAAATTCAGCAAGCAGTAGTGCTGCTTATTCCCTCCAGTTCAGTTTTCTTTTGAAATCCACGGTGGCTATGATTGGATCATAAAATCCAGGCTATAAATAGGCAAGTCAGTAAACAGCTCTCCGGTTTAAAATTTGTAAATAAGAAGCGGTGGATAACGTGCAGGAAACTTTTTTCTTTAATTTCCAATGTGCATATCATAATGTATTCTCTGGAAAATTCTTTATTGTCAAACGTGTTCATGTAAACCCCTCTTCACCATTTAAGGTGAATGTATTTGAGAATATTCTTAAAGAAGGAAATCTAGTGATTCTCTGTGATTGGTCCTTGCCTATGTTGTCATCCAAAATCCTGTTTGTGAACCAGCTCTGCAACTGACACTTAAGATTTACTCCTACACTTAACTTAAATTAGGACTGAGATGTTCCATGAGTAAAGTTCCAGAAACTTTAAGACTTTAAAACAGACACTACTAACCTTTTTAAATGCAGAAATTACTCATCTTTTATTTTCTGATATTACTATAATTTAACTAACACGTCCTGCTGTTGTCATAAGATGGAAGTATTTTTCTTTTTTAGAAATGTATCATACATTTATTCAGCAGGATGGAAGTGGCTGTTGAAGTTGACTCTTCACCTGATATCAGATCAAAGAGACGCAAAGTGAGATTAGGAACCGTAGTTTATTTTGGAAATCAGCACAGAATTGCTACCGGAAGCAAGTGTACTTCCGGTGGCTAACATGCTAACTTTTCCCGGTAAGTTACCGTGAGATGCAGCCGGAGTTCAGCAGCAGAGCCTGCATGTGAGGATCAACGTGTTTAAGTGGACTCTGTTTAAACTTTCGGGATGTTTCACCTCAGACTCATCTCCTGTTAGCCAAGAATGCTAAAGGAAGTTAGCTTGTTAGCAGGAAGTAGCCGGAGCCGGAGCTCGGCCTCACAGTCGGAGCAGCTTCCATAGAGACCAAACTGTATTTTTCACGGAGCCCAAATGTCCAAATGTCCAGATAGAGCTGTCTGAATAGACTCTGTGCTGTTCCCTTTATCTGAACATGTTTAACATCTGAATTATCTCCCGCTGTCCTACGAAGCTAATGCAGTTAGCTTAGCTTGCTAGCTGGAAACAGTCTGCAGGAAAAGCTGCTGTGAATCAGTAAAAATGTCTAAAGTGGAGAACGAGGAGGAACTTTGTGGACAACGCAAACTACTGGACGCTGTTTTCAAGCCTGGAGCAGGTTTGTACACTGTACTTCAGACCCACGTGTCTAAACAGTCAGAAAAACAGCCTGTTTTCCGTTCGTGTCGATTCGTTTTCCAGCTGATCGAAGAGGGTTTAAATTTTAAAGTCTTTATTCAGCTGAAGAAGAAGGAGGGAACACTAAAAGTAATCTGAAAAGGAACTACTAACTTAAGCTATCAGACAAAATGTAGTAGATGAAAAAGTAAAGTACAAGTACCTCATTAAAGAACCTGGATGTTGGAGATGTATTAAACAAGATGGCCCTGTAAAGTGTTGTCCTGTTGTTTGCCCACCACACATTTATTATTATTTAAACCAAGCTAATATCCATCAGACCATACTTTTAAAAAAAATATTATCCAGTGCGACCATTTCACTCACACATCCCCTAAAAATAGATAAGTGAATGAAAGCAACCCACAAAAATGAAACTGTTGAATTGTTATTATACTAGTGGCATACTATCCAGTATACTATTCGAGGTCTACAAAATTTCCTTTGGATGATGTCTAAAATGAAACCTCGGGGTGGATGATGTCATTGGGTGCATGTGTTCTCGCACAGTTAAATCGTTAAAAAATTGGTAGACTATTAACTTACGTTACAAGTCGCAGTGGATATTTTACGCACAGACCTGGTAAAGAAACAGTGAACACACAGGGTGCAGATGTTGGTTTCAGTTGTTTGATTGGCTGCGTCATTAAAAAGCACATAGAGAGGCGAGTCAAGCCGGGGTGTTTACCTGAGGTGTAGGTGTGTGCGTTTCAGTGTGGGGAGCAAAGCATACTTAAAAACAATAATAAGAATGTTCGTGGTCATTAAAACCTCCTTTCACAGGGTGATAGCCTATAATGTGAAAATTTAAAAAACATTTGCTGGGGGGGCGCGGTTTTACAATCATGATGCCGGCTCAACGTCGGGATGTCTGTCAGCCATCGCTGATGGACGATGGCATCGTCTATCAGCCCAACCCTACCACCTAACTCTAATTAAACCATATATCTAATTAAATATCTTTCAAGTGAATTACTGATATACTCCAACACACAGACTTTCTACCTTTAAGTTGAAGAGGTTCACCATTCAGAATGAACACTAGTATCATCGAAAGGGGGGAAAAAATAGCGAAGAAGACAAGGCAGGGTAGGGTTAGGGTTAAGACAAGACAGGGTACTCCTATAATTCACTGATTTACTTTTGCACTTAACACGTTAGCTAACACAACTTAAATAGCGTTCTCTTAGCCAGTACCATCCATAAGACCTCAAACCCAAGAAAGATGATTGAAGAGGCAGCAGTTCTCCAAGGTAACAGCCATATTGGTGCATAAATATTAAGAATTATTATTTAAATAAAACCAAATACAAAAGTAGGGTAACCACAACTGCACACCCAACAATGTAATGTCTCTTTAGAATAATAAAGCAACTCTCTCCTCCTACTTCTGTTCGTTAGTTTTTCACAAGCAAATAATTTTCTGTACATCATGAGCTACATGTCTCTTGATTTACGTTTAAATGTTACATTATCCAGAATGTAAAGTCAGAATACCAGCGGTACGACTATCTTACAGTGGCCTTTCCTCTGCTGTTGCTCTGTTGTCATCTGCTACAGTGGTCTGTGTGGCTGTGGGACCAGAGAGCTTCCTCAGCAAGACTGGCCGGCTGGCTTGCTAGCTCCCATTTAATGTTAGCTGTACTGGTGCATTTTGTTGTTCAACATGTTCAACTCTTCATAAAGCCTGTGTGCTCATCAGTGTCACTTTTCGCCAACTGATCTGTCAGAGCCTGGATGGGGCAGGACATTAAACAAAGTCTGACGTACTACATCAAACTTTGAAATGTTACACAAAATTATTATTGAGAAGTTAGGACTTCGTATTAAAAAGTTTACAAGACCAATGTAAAGCTTTTTTCTTGCACAAGGATTTAATGGATAAAAACAACCCCCAGAAATGAAACGGCTGTAACTGGATTTTATATGAAACTAGTGGTAAGATAGCCTTATACTAACAGTATGCTACTAACTAAACTTTATGTTTTATTTAATGTTATAATGTTAAAGTAATAAACTAAAATATACTAGTTCCTCATGCAGGTTGTGGACTGCGTCTGCAGAGGACAGATGTAGATTTAGCCAGAGCCAGGATGCCAGTGTGCCAATATGTACTGTATTTCTTGTTTGTGCGAGTTAAATGCCAGTATTTTGTGCATTTCCTTTTTAATCAAGCAAGTAGACTCATAGTACCATTTGTACCATTATATCGCAATTGAAAATTGCAATATTGTCTGCAGTAACCGCATTATGACTTTTCTCTAAATTGTGCAGCCCTACTGGCCTCCTGTGACTAACTGGCCAATGAAATCTTGGTCTGACTGATGGTTTAGTTGACTATTAGAAGGCAGCTTGAAGTCTCAGAAATTAGTGGTGTCAGTGGTTTTAAATGTTAACAGGACATTAGTTTTCTAAAACGTGTATGTATTTCATTATTCTCAACAGACATCCAGCTTCTGTTGGTGAGTAAAGAAGAGGTTCCCCCTGAGCAGCAGGAGAGGAGCCCCAGTCTGGACCAGGAGGACCCACCAGAGCCCCCACACATGAAAGAGGAGTGGAGCCCCAATCTGGACCAGGAGGACCCGCCAGAGCCCCCACACATGAAAGAGGAGTGGAGCCCCAATCTGGACCAGGAGGACCCACCAGAGCCCCCACACATTAAAGAGGAACAGGAGGAGTTCTGGACCAGTCAGGAGGGAGATGAGCTTCCACAGCTGGAGGAGGCTGATATCACCACGGTCACATTCACTTCTGTCCCTGTGAAGAGTGAAGAAGACGATGAAGAGAAACCTCTGTCCTCACAGCTTCATCAAAGACTAACTGAACAGATGGAAACAGAAGCTGATGGAGAGGACTGTGGAGGACCAGAACCATCCAGGAACTCAGATCCAGATAGACATTTACGACCAGATAGTTCAGACTCCTCTGAACCTGAGACTGATGATAGTTGTGACTGGGAGGAGATCGAGAAATGTCAGTCAGGTTCAAACCCTCTGCAAAACAATGAAGTAGCTGTAAGTGATGTGGAATGTAATAATGGGAAGAAATCATGTAGCTCCTCTGAATGTGCTACAAGCTTTGGCTGCAAGGGACATCTGCAGGAACACAATGAACTCGAAACAGCAGAGAATGCATTTAGTTGCTCAGATTGTGGTAAAAGATTCCTCTGCAAGAGCTCCTTAATGGATCATATGAGGCTTCATACAGAACAAAAACATTTCAGCTGCTCAGTTTGTGAAAAAACTTTTGAGTTTAAAGAATATCTTGCGAGGCACATGAAAGTTCACTCACAGAAGAGACCATTTAGTTGTTCAGTTTGTAAAAAATCATTTAAATGGAGATGTAAGTGTTTGAATCATATGAGAATCCACACAGGGGAGAAACCCTTCAGTTGTTCTGTCTGTGGTAGAAGATTCACACTAAGCTCAGGTTTGAGCTCACATTTAAAGGTTCATACAGGAGAAAAACCCTTCAGCTGCTCAGTTTGTAAAAAATGTTTCCGTCAAAGAAGCTATTTTTCTAGACACATGAGAATCCACACAGGGAAGAAAGACTTCAGCTGTTCTGTCTGTAGTAAAACATTTGGCCAAAGTTCAGATATGAACAAACACTTGAGAGTCCATACAGGAGAAAAACCTTTTAGCTGCTCAGTTTGTAAAAAATGTTTCCGTCAAAGAAGCAGTTTGTCCTCACACATGAGATTACACACAGGCGAGAAAGACTTCAGCTGTTCTGTCTGTAATAAAACATTTGGCCAAAGTTCAGATATGAACAAACACTTGAGAGTCCATACAGGAGAAAAACCTTTTAGCTGCTCAGTTTGTAAAAAAAGTTTCAGTCAAAGAAGCAGTTTGTCCAGACACATGAAAATCCACACAGGGTAGAAGCCAAGTAGTTGAAGCGTTTGTGATAAAACATTCACTGGGTTCGAATATCTCAAAATACAGAAGTGTGCTGGTGAGAGCAGTGGAAGTAAATGAAGCTGCAGAGATGCTCGTTGAGCCAATTCCTTCCAGCAGGACTGAAGTACTGAAGGCAAGACTTGGCTCAACACTGATCAGTTCAGAACTGTGATACAGACAAAATAAGTGAAGCTTCATATTTTCAGCTAAGATGAAGCCATCCGGTCATTTTAATTATGGTTTTCTTTTGTTTGTTTTTTACTAGGGGTGTAACAATTCTCCAAATACACGTTTCGATTCATACCTCTATTTTTGTTTCCTGTTTTTTGGAGGGCATTATTATTATTATTATTATTATTATGTTTATTATCATCATCATTATTATTTCCATCTCAGGTTAAAGTAGTCTAACTTGCGGCCATGATCACTCAACCATGACTGGACCAAAATAGTCACGTGACGTGCATTTGGAAGACAATAAAATAACTGTATGGTGTAATATGTACAAAATATAGACCTACAGCTTGTCCTAACTTTAAATACAGTGTCTCACACATTTACTTTAATTGGGCGGGCCGCCCACGTAGGGGTGATTGATATTACAATATTAAAATGAACAAAATTATAAAGGCAACCCTTTTGTTTTTTCCGCCATTCATCATGAGCTGAACTCAAAGATCTAAGACTTTCTCTTTGCACACAAAAGGCCTATTTCTCTCAAATATTCACTCACAAATCTGTCTAAATATGTGTTAGTGAGCACTTCTCCTTTGCCCAGATAATCCATCCACCTCACAGGTGTGGCAGATCAAGATGCTGATCTGAAAGCATGGGGATTGCACAGGTGTGCCTTATGCTGGCCACAATAAAAAGGCCTTAGGCTGGCCACAATAAAAGGCCACTCCAAAATGTGCAGTTTCACTGTATTGGAGGGGTCAGGAGACCAGTCGGTATCTGGTGTGAACACCATTGGCCTCACGCAGTACAACACATCTCCTTCGCATAGAGTTGATCAGGTTGTTGATTGTGGCCTGTGGAGTGTTGGTCCACTCCTCTTCAATGAATGTGCGAAGTTGCAGTCAGGTCGAGACCCCGATGAGGACGACGAGCATGCAGATGAGCTTCACTGAGACGGTTCCTGACAGTTTGTGCAGAAATTCTTTGGTTATGCAAACCAATTGTTGCAGCAGCTGTCCAGGTGGCTGGTCTCAGACGATCTTGGAGGTGAAGATTCTATCTTATCTAATTAGCTCAGTTAGCCGTGCAATTGTGGTCATAGCTGACCCAGATTGAGAGCTCGGAGAACCAAGGACTGGAGGTTTTCAGGCCAGGATAACAGCAGGGAGCAGCGTCAGGCGGGCAACCAAACCTCACTCAGCACCAGTGGCAGCTGGTGAAAATATTTTAGGTGGGCTGTGCGATATCCAGTCAGTTTCAGAAACCGTCGCAATACAATTGAACACAAACTGCAGAATACAAGTGCTTTGTGAAATAGTCAGAAATGATTTAATGCAAATATTATATTAATATACAAAAATATTAACAGAGAAAGTGGCATGAAAAGTACAATTAGGCTTCCTCTAATTTGTACTTCAGTAGAGTAGGCCAACCTAAGTTACTGTTACCACTGGAAATAACCACATCTTAACACTTCAGAGCTGCCTATTAACTTTACAGCTGACCTCTGTGGCCAACAGACAGTGGGTGGAAATGTCAGATATCTCATCTGCCTGAACAGCAAGATAATCTGCATTTTTTACTTCTTCCAGAATGTAATCTATAAGAATTGACAGCATGCAGTCCTAAAGTCTTTGAGGTGCCTTTGGTAGCTGTCTTAAGGTGCGCCTCCAACACACTGTCCAGCAAGGCAAAAAGATCTACTGAAAACGCCAGGGTTGTCAGAGGATGCGGTCTCATTGTGGCCGCGCAAGGCCGATGTTACCTCTGCCTAGCATGGCTAGCTTCACTGTGTTTTCCATCCATTCCAATCTTCTCAGATAAATGTATCGTGTCGTTTACTCCTGTAACAGTCCGTGATGTATCCGTGAGTGAGTTAGCAGGAAGTTAATTTCCCCCCCAAACATAATTATTTAGCCTGTATTTTATATATTACACATTATTGTGCATTTTAAATACACATATATTTAAAAAGGTAATTACTGTTTATTTAAAAAAAGTTTATTTTAAAAAGAAAAATCTAAATACTTTCTACCCATAGACTGTCTATAAAAAGTTTCCACCACAGGGGAGGGCGGCGCCCTAGTGCCCTCTGTTGGCCAGCCGCCACTGCTCAGCACCTTCCGAGTGAACGGGACTGAACACAAAGACCAACAGGGAAAACTACAGAGGTGATTTACAGTTTCACAGATAAATTAACTTTTTACTAAACCGCAGACAGCTGCTAACTTCATCAGGAGCTAATTAGCTCTGTTAGCTGTGCAGCTAGCTGTCCTATTAGCTGACTGAGCCCCGGGTGCCAAGAGCCAAACCGGACGAAAACAGGTTTTTGTGAAAAGTGAAATAAAGTCATATAATTTGCCATTTCATACAGAAGACCATTGGAGCTAAGTGCAGATGAATCCAGAAATTAAAAAGATGAAAGAACTTTGACTCTAAACGGTTATGTTTTCAAGATAACCTGCCAATTTTGGTGAGTTTTTGTCCAGCAGATTTTGCTGCACGGACAGTTTAAGGGGAGAAAAAGAAGAAAGAAAGAATAATAATAATAATGAGAACAGCTCCAGCAGCTTTGCTGCCCAGCTCCCTTATCAGTGACGTTAGTGAGCAGAGGATGGTAAGCAAACTTCATTTTACATTCACATAATCTTTATGGATTTATACATTAGCTAGCCTCTGTTCTTGTGTTAAACAGTCATATCCTTGAGTTTATCCACGGCATGCTTGCTTTAAGTTTTGTCAAAGTTGCATTATAGTTGTTGAGTAAAGCAGGTTAGGCTTTTGGAGTCAACCAGCAAGCAACGATTTTCAGTTTGACACAAGATTCAAGAGTCTGCGATCTGATTTTCATACAGCACTGAATGGATAAATGCATGGAATAGGCTGAAAATACATCAAATAAGCAAAACACACTAGCATGGCTCCCTCAGTGCTTTGCTGTGAAGTCAAGGTAAATCTATAATCTGTAGGGATTGGGATAAGTGTCCCTCTGATATGAAAGGTGCTCCTCAAATGACCCAGCAGACTTAATGAGGATTGAGTTAGTGCGCAGAGGTCCATTTCCTAGAAGAGGTTTCTATTAAAGATTGTCACAGAGACAGGCTTTTTACAGGAGGGAGGGATTGTAGTGAGAACACTGTGGTGTCAGGTGTTGAGTGGGCAGCAATGATAAAATTGTTTACATGGTGGAAAACCAGAAAACATGGGAATGCTGTGCAGTGACATATTGGCTTCCTGCCATCCAACCAGTGTGCAGCTCAAGAATTGAAATGGCCGCTTAGTGTTAGTAAAATTTAAACAATGGTCACTGTGTAGTTGTGACATGACGACCTCACAAGTCCTGAGGGCTTTTTTAAAGGCCCAGTTTCTGAATAAGGGAAGTTTGCATTTCTCCCTTGATATGTTCACAGTATTTATACGACAACTAGACCTGCTTTATAATCAAAAACCCACATGTAAATTTTTAGAGGACAAGTCCTTAGTTTGATGCAGTCATTGTAATTTTCACCAGTGCTGTCTCTGTGCTATGATGACGGAGAAAGTCACACAACTGATTTTTTACTGCTTTCTCTTAAACCTCTTTTACACCAACCCTGTTTTCAAGCGTTACAAAAAGAACAGACAAACTCACCCAGTGGAAATGTAAAAGATGTCAAACCTTTATTTGAAGCACCTTTACCCATGTGGGGGACAGCTTGTCCCCGGGTTCCTGGTCTGAGCCGCTGTAAATCACCTTGGTGCTGTATTCCCTGTCGTCAAACTGGCCTCCTTCGAAATCTGACACCGTTTTTATTTTCTGTGACTAACTGGCCAATGAACCCAAAGCAAATAACAACAGAATGGCTCCAGCAGAAGAAAATACGCCTTCAGAGTCCTGACTTCAACCCAACACTCCTTTATGACTCGTACAATGAAGAAACTTCAAGACTTAAAAACCGACACTATTAACCCCTTTAAATGTGACTTATCGAGACTGATAGTCAAATGCAGACTTTAATTTAAAACTGTAATGTTTCTCGATGATTCATCATCAGGGGTTGATTCATAGTCTGAGTGTTCAACAAACACGTCCTGCTGTTGTTTCTTTTATAGAAATGTATCAGACATTTGTTCAGCAGGATAGAAGAGGCTGTTAGAGTTGACTGTATTTACCTGATATCAGAATCAGATTTATTGGCCAAGTATGTGAACACATTTCAGTGACATCTTTTAAACACGTCCCAATACTTATCTGTATGAAGCCTTTTATTAATGCCACCACCACTCTGTTTAATTTCAACATGTCTCATCTGTTTTATCAATATTATTGTTGGCTATTTTATTACTTACTTACCTGAATCCTGTTTCAACCATGTAAAGAACTTTGTAACTTTGTTTATAAAGTAATGTATAAATAAAGTTTATTTGTTATTACAGGACCCACAACTAGTGTGGTACTGCAACATTATCTCAAGCAAAGATGTGGTTGTACTTCCTGTGGCTAACATGCTAATTTACTTTAATGTGTCTGAAAGCTGCGCATATGTAGAGGCATGAAAGACAAATCGGCTCCTTAAATTCTTGGGTTTGTGGTTTGATGTATTGCTAATGTGAAGAAATCATTTTGATAAGGTGGAAGATAAATGTAAGAGAGTATTGAATATTATGAGGTGTTTAACAGGCAGTGTTTAGGGAGCTGATTGCGTTAAGAAATATTTATATAGCATTAGATCAGTTCTTGAATATGGATGTATAGTTTTTGGATCGGCTGCTAGAACATCTTTAAAAAGGTTGGATATAATTCAGGCCCAAGCGTTGAGGTTATGCTGTGGAGCCGTAAAGTCAACACCAATATCAGCGCTTCAGGTTGGAGAAATGCCACTGAATCTAAGAAGGAAACAGCTAATTAGTGGGTAAATTTACAAAGTCAAAAGGACACACGTCCCACAGAAAGGATAATGAATGAAAGTTGGGAAAACAACAAAATTAAAAAGGAGGTATTCAGTAATGTAATGTTTTGGATATAACAAAGGAGTCAGGAATCAACGATTGGGTCGCTAGTCCAGCTGCTTTAATGCCAGCTGTTCCACCATGGTTATTACCTCAGCCTAGAGTTGATCTTTCTCTACTGAAACAGGTTCGTTCAAGTAAAAACATTTTAGATATGCAAGCTTATGTTAACACGGTGCTGCATGAGAAATATGGGTCCTACATACATTTATTTACAGATGGCTCTAAAAACCCAGAGAACGTAAAATCCAGCTGTGATTTTTACCTCCCAGAATTAAAAATTAAGGTGTTTGAAAGATGAACCTGCCATTTATCGGTGTCTGCAGCAGAAATGACGGAGGTCTTGTTTGCACTACAGCGGATAGAGGAAGTCAAACCAATGAGAATGATCATTTGTTCAGATTCAAGCGCAGCTCTGGGTCGTCTCAAAAGTACAATGTCAAAATGTAGGGAGGATATATTGTTTGAAATATTGATATCTTTATACAGAGTGAGTAGTCTGGGGACCGATGTTCAGTTTCTATGGGTCCCGGCACACATTAGCTAAAAACAGGTAGAAAGTAAATCAGGCAGAGGCGGCAGGACCAGTTAGCAAAGAGGAGATCAAAGCAAAGTTAAGATGCAGTGGCAGTTGGGGTTTGGTTTGATGAGAAGCTCACCTGGAATACTCATTTAGACAAAGTTAAGTGTAAAAAGGTCATCAATATACTTCATTGTCTGTCAGGACAAGAGTGGGGAGCAAGCAGAGCAGCTCTACAAAATATATACTGGGCACTCATGAGATCCGTTTTTGACTATGGATGTGTAGCGTACATGTCAGCAGCGGAATCAAACCTTAAGAAGTTGGATGTATTACAAGCTCAGGCCTTGAGAATTTGCAATGGATCAGTCAGAACATCTCCGGTGTCAGCAATGCAGGTGGAAATGGGAGAAATGACGTTAAGAATCAGGCGAGTAAAGTTAATGTTGGCATACTGGGTTAATCTCCAGGGGCAATGTGATTCTCATCCTGCCAAGAGTCTCTTAATAGATTGCTGGGAACACAATGAGACAAATTTCACAAGTTTTGGGTGGATTGGTGATGCAAAGGCAGAAGTCATAGGATTACGACAATTAGACTACAGCCCTACAGTGTCACAGTCTTCCATTCCTCCCTGGTTATTCCCAACACCAATTGTAGACCTAAACATACAGCAGGAATTGAAGGATATGTCAAAGAAACTTCCAGCATGCAGTATAGTACAGAATTACTTTGATTTACATTTTTCAGACTCCATGGTTATATTCACAGATGGCTCCAAAGATCCTGATACAGGGCGTGCAGGTGCAGCAGTCTTTATCCCAACAAGTGAGTCATATATCAAGAAAAGAATATCAGATCATGTCTCAGTGTATACCACAGAGTTGACTGCAATATTACTGGAAGAGAGGGAAACAAAAAATACTGTTATTGCATCTGATAGCTTGTCTGCTCTAATGAGTATTAAATCTGGCAAATCATCATTTAGATCCAAAATCCTCAATGACATATTCCTTAAATTGTACAGGATGGAGCTAAAAGGTTTATCCACATGCTTCCTTTGGGTTCCTGCTCATGTTGGTGTGGAGGGAAATGAGCAGGTGGATATTCTGGCCAAAGGAACACTCAGAACCAAACATGTAGACCTAAAAACCCCTTTAACTAAAGATGAAGCTAAGACATTTATCAGGACCTATGCACAGTCAGTTTGGCAGGAGCACTGGGACAACAGTGAAACTGGAAGGCACCTATATAATGTACAGAGACAGGTTGGTGCCGGCAGGATGGTGGGCTGGAAACGTAGGGAAGAAAATATAATCACTCGTCTGAGAATAGGACATACAGGTCTCCACCTTTCGTTATATAAAATAGGTAAGCACCCAACTGGGAAATGTATATATTGTAACCAACTAGAAACGGTTGAACATGTTCTCCTTCAGTGTAGGAGATACACTATCAAGAGGAAACGCCTCTTTCAGTCATTACGGAAGGCAAAACATCATGATATCTCATTGACGGGTCTCTTGGGGAAAACAGCAGGGAAGATATATTGTCATATAATTAAGTTTCTTAAAGAAACTGAGTTAGAAAAAAGTATTTAATTTATGTTTGTTTTTGTTTTTTTTGTTTTTTTTTGTTTAATTTCATTCATTTCCTGCTTAATCTCTCGTTCCACACTGCAGTCCAGCTTGTGGCGATAATGCACCGTTAAACTGGTTTGCCAACCGCCATTAAACCCTAAAGAAGAAGAAGAAGAGTTTATGGGATAATAGAAATAAAGGAAGATATTTAGATTCAGCAGAAAGTGAGGAGGAACAGTCAATTCAGCAGAACTTGGTCACACAAAGTTAAATGCATCTCTGCACCTTGTTGGAAAACATCCATCCATAAACACATCTCATCTTTTTTTACAACAAACTGGACTGAACACAAGGATTTAAGTAACTAGGAGGCAGTAGGTGGCGATAATGCTGCTCCATCTGGGTACAAGTCGCCAGAAAAAGAAGAAGAAGAAATCGGCTCGTTTCGAACAAACAGCCGGAGTTCAGCAGCAGAGCCTGCATGTGAGGATAAACGTGTTTAAGTGGACTCTGTTTAAACTTTCGGGATGTTTCACCTCAGACTCATCTCCTGTTAGCCAAGAATGCTAAAGGAAGTTAGCTTGTCAGCAGGAAGTAGCCGGAGCCGGAGCTCGGCCTCACAGTGTGTATTTTATCAGAGTGAGCTGCGTGTCTGTAACGGAGTGTGTCTGGAGGAAAAGCTGCTGTAAACATGTCTAAAGTCCAAACGCTGAGAGCTTTTGTCCAGCAGCGACTAAGTGCGGCTGCTGAAGAGATATTTGAGCTGTTTGAAAGAACGATAGCAGAGTACGAGGAGGAACTTTGTGGACAACGCAAACTACTGGACGCTGTTTTCAAGCCTGAAGTCCGGTTACACAGAGCAGGTTTGTGCTTCAGAACCACGGGTCTGTAAACAGCCTGTTGTCAGTTCGTGACGATTCATTTTCCAGCTGATCCAAGAGGGTTTAAATACAAGAGGTTAAAGGAGGAACGCTAAAAGTAAATCTGGAAAGGAAGTAAAAAGACAATACTTTATCAATCCACCTGTCTGTAAGGTAACGTTAAACATGTATAAAGGGTTAATTTAATCCTCTCTGTCCTCAGTATCTCATCCTGTATGTTTCAAGCACAGCTAACGCTAGCTTGGCATTAGCCAAATGTTAAAAACGAGCTAAATAGAAAGCTGTCTGTCTGGAGCACAGACTGGTCTGTAGTCTTAAAAACAAACCAGCCGCTCCTCCTTCTACCTGGTAACGTTACCTGCATCCAGGAGAGAGGAGGAGGGACTGAAACAGACTCATGTTGTACTTTCTAAACATCACTCGCTACTTGTGATGTCAGATAAAGTTATTGAGTTACTTTGCTGTTGTAAATATTAATGTTGCTGCTCTAGAAACAACATTTAGCTGTATTTAAAATATTAAATTAAAAACAACCAGCCAGTTAATATGTACACTTCAATATATGTTTATTTATCGCACGTGATACGTCATCTCAATATATAACGTTATCACACATATTTTCCTCATACCGTGCAGGCCTACCTCAGGCCCGTTGGGTCTGCTCTTACCAAATAACCATCACTAAATAATAGTAAAGTATCGATAAAGAATCGGATCGTTAAGCCGTCTCAATAAGGGTATCATTATCAATACAAATTAACGGTGAGGATAGAAACAAAAATTGACCGGTAGATCGAGAGCTTTGCCTTACGGCTCAGCTCTCTTTTCATCACAATGGTGCGGTAAAGCATGTGCAATACCGCTCCCGCTGCTCCGATTCTCCTGCTCCAGTCTCCCCTCACTCGTGAACAAGCCCCCGAGGTACTTGAACTCCTTCACTTGGGGTAAGGACTCATTCCCTACCCGTAGTTGGCACTCCACCGGTTTCCTGCTGAGAACCATGGCCACAGATTTAGAGGTGCTAATCCTCATCCCAACCGCTTCACACTCTGCTGCGAACCAATCCAGTAAGAGCTGAAGGTCACGGACCGATGATACCATCAGGACCACATCATCCACAAAAAGCAGTGACGAGATCCCAAGCCCCCCGAACCACAGCCCCTCCTCGCCACGACTACGCCTCGATATCCTGTCCATGAATATCACAAACAGGATTGGTGACAAAGCGCAGCCCTGGCAGAGGCCAACCCTCACCGGGAAAGAGTCCTGGAGAGTAAAGAGCTGGTCAGTTGTTCCAGGACCGGGACGAAAACCGCATTGTTCCTCTTCAATCTGAGGTTCGACAATCGGCCGAACCCTCCGTTCCAGCACCCTGGAGTAGACTTTACCGGGGAGGCTGAGAAGTGTGATACCCCTGTAATTGGCACACAATCTCTGGTCCCCATTTTTGAACAGGGAAACCACAACCCCAATCTGACACTCCTTGGGCACTGTACCCGACTTCCACTCAATGTTAGAGAGAGAGACGTGTAAGAGACGAGTCATCCAAGACAGCCCCTCCACACCCAAAGCTTTTAGCATTTCTGGGCGGATCTCATCAATCCCTGGGGCTTTGCCACTGTGGAGTTGTGGAGCCTCCCGCTGCGGCTTTAGCAATAGAAGCTTTGAACATTGCCCACTCATGTTAAATGTCTCCAACCTCCACAAGGATGCCAGAAAAGCTCCGCCAGAGGTTTGAAGATCTCGCAGACAGGGTCCTCTCCAGACATTCCCAGTTCACCCGCACTACCCGTTTGGGCTTACCAGGTCTGTCCAGAGTCTTCCCCCGTGTCCTGACCCAACTCACCACCAGATGGTGATCAGTTGACAGCTCCGCCCCTCTCTTCAACCGAGTGGCCGAAACATGCGGCAAATCAGATTAAACGATTACAAAATCAATCATCGATCTTCGGCCTAGGGTGCTCTGGTACCACGTACACTTATGAGCAACCGCATGTTTGAACATGGTGTTCGTTATAGACAATCCATGACTAGCACAGAAGTCTAACAACAAACACCCACTCGGGTTCAGATCAGGGGGGCTGTTTCTCCCAATCACGCCTTTCCAGGTATCTCCATCATTGCCCACATGCACGTTGAAGTCTCCCAGTAGAACTATGGAGTCCCTTACTGGAGCCACATGCAGAACTCCATTCAGGGTCTCCAAGAAGGCCGAGTACTCTAAACTGCTGTTTGGTGCATATGCACAGACAACAGTCAGTTTAGCCCCACCAGATCTAACCGGTAGCGCTCCACCTCCCGCACAAGTTTCGGCTCCTTCCCCCACAAAGAGGTGACGTTCCACTTCCCCAGAGCCAGCCTCTGCTGCCCGGGTCTGGTCCGTCGAGGCCCCTGACCTTCACCGCCACCCATGTAGCAGCACATGTGACCCATGTGGATCTTCATGTGGATGGTGGGTCCAAAAGACGGAGAGAGGGGGATGCCACGTTGCTTTTTCAGGCTGTGCCCGGCCGGGCTCTGTGGCAAACCAGGCGCTCGCCGGCGAGCCCTCCCTCTGGGCCTGGTTCCTGACAGGGCCCTGGGATTCCTCCAGGCAGAGTCTCACCTCCCTTTCCTCGTAATTTCACAAGAACGTAAAATAAGATATATTATAATGTTGTGAAAATGTATGCACACAAAATGGGTTTTGTAGAATAAAGTGATGTATGTCGTGAATTGATTAAAATTACTTTAATAGAAAAGAATTCACAACTAAAATTCAAAAACTAAAAGTCCCACATGCCACAAGCTGCAATGCACAAGTCCAAGTAGAGTTTCCTGGGATTCCTGGGAGTGTTTTGAAAAGCTGTTTACAAAGTGGCAAAATCACTTTTTTTGGACTGGTGGCAAAAAAAAAAAAAACTGCTAGTTTAACTTTGTTCGAGTTTAGAAACACACATTTCAAAATGTCAGTATTTTGTGCATTTTCCTTATTAATCAAGCAAGTAGACTCATAGGACCATTTGTTCTATTATATCGCAATCGCATTCATTACTAAAATGCTCCAACAAATTGCAATATTGTCCACAATAACCGCAACATGACTTTTTCTCCAAATTGTGCAGCCCTTCTGGCCTCCATCAGTATCTGAGACTCTGTGACTAACTGGCCAATGAAAACTTTGACTGATGGTTTAGTCGACTATTAGAGGGCAGACTGAAATCTAAGAAGGTAGTGGTGTCAGTGGTTTAAATGTTAACTGGACGTTAGTTTTCTAAAACATGTATGTATTTCATTATTCTCCGCAGACGTCCAGGTGCTGTTGGTGAGTAAAAAAGAGGTTCCCCCTGAGGAGCAGGAGAGGAGCCCCAGGCTGGACCAGGAGGACCCACCAGAGCCCCCACATATTAAAGAGGAACTGGAGGAACTCTGGACCAGTCAGGAGGGAGAGCAGCTTCGAGGGCTGGAGGAGGCTGATACAACCAAGTTCACATTCATTTGTGTCCCTGTGAAGAGTGAAGAAGATGAAGAGAAACCTCAGCTTCATCAAAGACCCACTGAACAGGTGAAAACAGACGCTGATGGAGAGGACTGTGCTGGCCCAGAACCAGGGAGGCACTCAGATCCAGATAGACATTTACAACCACATACTGATGACAAGATGTCAGACTCCTCTGAACCTGAGACTGATGACAGTTGTGATTGGGAGGAGACCAGGGAACCCCAGTCAGGTTTAAACTCTCTGCAAAACAATGAAGGACCTGCAAGTGATCAGGAATGTAATAATGGGAAGAAATCATGTAGCTCCTCTGAATGTGCTACAAGCTTTGGCTGCAAGGGACATCTGCAGAAAGACAATGAACTCAAAACAGGAAAGAAACCCTCCTTAATATACCATAAGAAACTTCATTCAGAACAAAAACATTTCAGTTGCTCAGTTTGTAAAGAAACATTTCAGTTAAAAAAATATGTTGTGAGGCATATGAAAGTCCACACAGAGGAGAAACCCCTTAGTTGTTCCATTTGTAAAAAAAAATTTAAATGGAGATTTACATTTGTGAATCATATGAGAGTCCACACAGAAGAGAACTTCTTTCGTTGTTCTGTCTGTGGTAGAAGATTCACCCGAAGCTCAGGTTTGACCAAACATTTAAGAGTTCATACAGGAAAAAAACCTTTCAGCTGCTCAGTTTGTAAAAAAAGTTTCAGTTTCAGTTACACTTTGTCCAGACACATGAGATTGCACACAGGGGAGAGACTCTTAAGTTGTTCTGTGTGTAATAAAACATTTGCCCAAAGCTCAGATTTGAACAAACACTCGAGAGTTCATACAGGAGAAAAACCTTTCAGCTGCTCAGTTTGTAAAACTAGTTTCAGTTTCAGATACGCTTTGTCCAGACACATGAAAATCCACACAGGAGAGA
Organism: Micropterus salmoides; assembly: GCF_014851395.1. NCBI lineage: Eukaryota > Metazoa > Chordata > Actinopteri > Centrarchiformes > Centrarchidae > Micropterus > Micropterus salmoides. The sequence goes on from NW_024040040.1 coordinate 2,597,507, forward strand.
GACCATTTAGTTGCAGTGTTTGTGATAAAACATTCACTCGGTTCGAATATCTCAAAAATCACAAGTGTGCTGGTGAGAGCAGAGGAAGTAAATGAAGCTGCAGAGATTCCTTCCAGCAGGACTGAAGTACTGAAGGCAAGACTTGGCTCAACACTGATCAGTTCAGAATTGTGATACAGACAAAATAAGTGAAGCTTCATATTTTCAGCTAAGATGAAGCCATCCGATCATTGTAATTCTGTTTATTTATTTTTTCTTTTTCAGGGGTGTAACGATTCTCCAAATACACGTTTTGATTCATACCTCTATTTTTGTTTCCTGTTTTTTGGGGGAGGGTCGCAGTGCATTATTATTATTATGTTATCAACAGGCATGATCACTCAACCATGACTGGACCAAAATGGACCTGCATTTGGAAGACCATAAAATAAATGTATGGTGTTATATTTACAAAATATAGTCTTACAGCTTGTCCTAACTTTAAATACAGTGTCTCACACATTTACTTTGATTGGGCCCAATTCTCCCAGGTAGGGGTGTTCGATATTACCATATTAGATCTTGAACTATTAAAATGTTTACCACAATCTGCCTTTTTAGAAAGACCGTTATCGTTCTACAGTGCACATTCTGTCAGTTGTAGTTCTATGGCTCATTTATGGAGTTTGCTGATAGTATTACTTGTTGCTAAAGTAAACACTTAACTAGCTGCCATTATCTAATTAGCTCAGTTAGCCATGCAATTGTAGTTACAGCTGACTCAGCCTGGATTGAGAGCTCGGACCAGGAGGACTGGAGGTTTTCAGGCCAGGATAATGGCAGGGAGCAGCGCTGGGCGGGCAACCAAACCTCATTCAGCAGCCTCCGAGTGAACGGGACTGAACACAGACCAACAGGGAAAACAGTACCGAGGTGATTTACAGTTTCTTGATGGACAGGTAAATTAACTTTATGCTAAACTGCAGACAGCTGCTAACTTTATCAGTGGCTAATTAGCTCTGTTAGCTGTGCTGCTAGCTGTCCTATTAGCTGACTCAGGTCAGCCCCAGGTGCCAGGTGCCAGCCCCAAGGCCGCAGTGTTCACTCACTGGGCAGCTCCCAGTGATCCAATCTGCACATGACGGGGAGGGTGGGGCGTAACGCACATTCAGCGCCATTGGCTACTGTAAACATTAATCAATATGTCCAACAAGTCCCTCCCTGAGAGAGACAGTAAGAGGCGAGGTGGAGTGTGGGGAAAAGAGAAGTGAAGAGAAAGGGAGCGGATTCAAGCAGGTTAGTGAGTAAACACTGAAATAAGGTGGAGAATTAAGTAGAGTTAAATGATGAAATAATAAAATAACATACAAGAAATACAAATACATTCTACACTGTTACCCTGGCGGTTGTGTCACGATTCTGTCCTTCGGACGTTAGTCTCGCGACTTCGGTCTCTAATTACAGAATGTGGTTGTTTTCCGTTTTTGATATTATTTGTATTCATTGATTTAAAATGGATTAAAATTGGCATTTTTTCCTTGTGGCCTCTGTGTAATGAAACAAGCTGTGTCTCTCCCAAACATCCTTTCCTCACATTCCACACCAAGACAAGTGGCCAAATTTATGACAGAATAAACTAAAGGACAGAGAGCTAGAGGAAGTTGAAATGTACAGGGGTTGGACAATGAAACTGAAACACCTGGTTTTAGACTACAATAATTTATTAGTATGGTGTAGGGCCTCCTTTTGCGGCCAATACAGCGTCAATTCGTCTTGGGAATGACATATACAAGTCCTGCACAGTGGTCAGAGGGATTTTAAGCCATTCTTCTTGCAGGATAGTGGCCAGGTCACGACGTGATGCTGGTGGAGGAAAATGTTTCCTGACTCGCTCCTCCAAAACACCCCAAAGTGGCTCAATAATATTTAGATCTGGTGACTGTGCAGGCCATGGGAGATGTTCAACTTCACTTTCATGTTCATCAAACCAATCTTTCACCAGTCTTGCTGTGTGTATTGGTGCATTGTCATCCTGATACACGGCACCTCCTTCAGGATACAATGTTTGAACCATTGGATGCACATGGTCCTCCAGAATGGTTCGGTAGTCCTTGGCAGTGACGCGCCCATCTAGCACAAGTATGGGGCCAAGGGAATGCCATGATATGGCAGCCCAAACCATCACTGATCCACCCCCATGCTTCACTCTGGGCATGCAACAGTCTGGGTGGTACGCTTCTTTGGGGCTTCTCCACACCGTAACTCTCCCGGATGTGGGGAAAACAGTGAAGGCGGACTCATCAGAGAACAATACATGTTTCACATTGTCCACATCCCAAGATTTGCGCTCCTTGCACCATTGAAACCGAAGTTTGGCATTGGCACAAGGGACCAAAGGTTTGGCTATAGCAGCCCGGCCGTGTATATTGACCCCGTGGAGCTCCCGACGGACAGTTTTGGTGGAAACAGGAGAGTTGAGGTGCACATTTAATTCTGCCGTGATTTGGGCAGCCGTGGTTTTATGTTTTTTGGATACAATCCAGGTTAGCACCCGAACATCCCTTTCAGACAGCTTCCTCTTGCGTCCACAGTTAATCCTGTTGGATGTGGTTCGTCCTTCTTGGTGGTATGCTGACATTACCCTGGATACCGTGGCTCTTGATACATCACAAAGACTTGCTGTCTTGGTCACAGATGCGCACCAACAATTTGTCCTCTTTTGAACTCTGGTATGTCACCCATAATGTTGTGTGCATTGCAATATTTTGAGCAAAACTGTGCTCTTACCCTGCTAATTGGACCTTCACAGTCTGCTCTTATTGGTTCAATGTGCAATTAATGGAGATTGGCCACCAGGCTGGTCCAATTTAGCCATGAAACCTCCCACACTAAAATGAGAGGCGTCTCAGTTTCATTGTCCAACCCCTGTACATTAATGTCATTTACCATACAGGTGAAACTTGAAAAATTAGCATATCGTGCAAAAGTTCATTTATTTCAGTAATTCAACTTAAAAGGTGAAACTAATATATTATATAGACTCATTACATGCAAAGTGAGATATTTCAAGCCTTTATTTGATATAATTTCGATGATTATTGCATGCAGCTTATGAAAACCCCAAATTCAAAATCTCAGAAAATTAGAACATCACAGGAAATCAATTTAAAAAAAAAAAAAAAAAAAAAAAATGATTTTAAATACAGAAATGTCAGCCCTCTGAAAAGTATAATCATGCGTATGTACTCAGTACTTGGTTTGGGCCCCTTTTGCATGAATTACTGCCTCAATGCGGCGTCGCATGGATGCCATCAGCCTGTGGCACTGCTGAGGTGTTATGGAAGACCAGGATGCTTCAATAGCGACCTTCAGCTCTTTGCATTGTTCGTCTCATGTCTTTCATCTTTCTCTTGGAAATGCCCCATAGATTCTCTCTGGGGTTCAGGTCAGGCCAGTTTGCTGGCCAATCAAGCACAGTAATCTCATGGTTATTGAACCAGGTTTTGGTACTTTTGGCAGTGTAGGCAGGTGCCAAGTCCTGCTGGAAAATGAAGTCAGCATCTCCATAAAGCTCGTCTGCTGAAGGAAGCATAAAGTGCTCTAAAATGTCCTGGTAGACGGCTGCGCTGACTCTGGACTTAATAAAGCACAGTGGACCAACACCAGCAGATGACATGGCCCCCCAAACCAACACAGACTGTGGAAACTTCACACTGGACTTCAAGCATCTTGGATTGTGTACCTCTCCATTCTTCCTCCAGACTCTGGGACCTTGGTTTCCAAATGAGATGCAAAAGTAAAGTATTAATGTGCCTTGATACAGCATTTTGAGAACATCCAACTTCTTTTACAATTACCTTTTGAGGCTTTCCCTCTTTGTGTCAATGATGGTTTTCTGCACAACTGTCAGGTCAGCAGTCTTCTTCCACTGAACCAGACTGAGCGACCAATTAAAGGCTCAGGAACACTTTGCAGGTGTTTTGGATTAATTAGCTGATTAGAGTGGGACACTTTGAGCCTACAATACTGAACCTTTTCACAATATTCAAATTTTCTGAGATTTTGAATTTGGGGTTTCATAAACTGCACACAATAATCATCAAAATTATATAAAATAAAGGCTTGAAATATTTCACTTTGCATGTAATGAGTCTATATAATATTAGTTTCACCTTTTAAGTTGAATTACTGAAATAAATGAACTTTTGCACGATATGCAAATTTTTTGAGTTTCACCTGTAAGTTGACATGCTTATTTGGATGCAAAGGAAATAAACCCTGAACTAACAAAAACTGCTTCTTTATAGAAAGAAAGTGTGTATCAAGATTATCGTTATCGAAAACGAACGAAATAAAGAAAACTAGTGTGAATGTTGTGAAGAAACATTGTCATTCACTGAAATAAAAATAAAAAAGAGGCTTTAGAAATACTCGATAAACTGAAACTGTATTGGATTTTTGCTAAACTGACGTTAAATGTTCTGTATTTGTATTTGCTGTTGTCCTTCGTATGAAGAGTTGGCACGCTGCATGTCCAGTGGCTGTCCTGCCACAATGTGAATGAGTCTGATTTGGTGGAGAGCTCATGTAACGTTGGGGGTAACTTAGTCAGGGAGACCCAAGTAGGGATCAGCTGCATAGCTGTTGGGGTTTGAACATGTTTTCTAATACTACTAAACAGAATAATATAAATGCAACAACTTTATTGAGTTTTGTTTTGTACTATAATTTAAAACTGTAATGTTTCTCAATGATTTTTCTTTTATAGAAATGTATCAGACATTTGTTCAGCAGGATAGAAGAGGCTGTTAGAGTTGACTGTATTTACCTGATATCAGAATCAGATTTATTGGCCAAGTATGTGAACACATTTCAGTGACATCTTTTAAACACGTCCCAATACTTATCTGTATGAAGCCTTTTATTAATGCCACCACCACTCTGTTTAATTTCAACATGTCTCATCTGTTTTATCAATATTGTTGATGTCTTTATTGTTGGCTATTTATTACTTTTAATTTTATTTACCTCAGTCCTGTTTCAACCATGTAAAAACTTATTATTACAGTCATCCATAACAATTAGTGTTGTACTTCAATAGTATCTCAAGCAAAGGTACTGGTTAGTAAAAGTAGTTTATTTTGAAATTCTGCAAAAGGTGGTACCGGAAATGGTTGTACTTCCTGTGGCACATGCTAACTTACGTGTCAGGAAGCTGCACATATGCAGAATCATGAAAGATAAATCGGCTCATTTCGAACAAACAGCGGTCGTTAAGATGCAGCCGGAGTTCAGCAGCAGAGCCTGCATGTGAGGATCAACGTGTTTAAGTGGACTCTGTTTAAACTTTCGGGATGTTTCACCTCAGACTCATCTCCTGTTAGCCAAGAATGCTAAAGGAAGTTAGCTTGTTAGCAGGAAGTAGCCGGAGCCGGAGCTCGGCCTCACAGTCGGAGCAGCTTCCATAGAGACCAAACTGTGTTTTTCACGGAGCCCAAATGTCCAAATGTCCAGATAGAGCTGTCTGAATAGACTCTGTGCTGTTCCCTTTATCTGAACATGTTTAACATCTGAATTATCTCCCGGTGTCCTACGAAGCTAATGCAGTTAGCTTAGCTTGCTAGCTGGAAATAGACGGAGCCCGAACGTAACGTCAGTTTAACGTGGAGGAAAAGCTGCTGTAAACATGTCTAAAGTCCAAACGCTGAGAGCTTTTGTCCAGCAGCGACTAAGTGCGGCTGCTGAAGAGATATTTGAGCTGTTTGAAAGAACGATAGCAGAGTACGAGGAGGAACTTTGTGGACAACGCAAACTACTGGACGCTGTTTTCAAGCCTGAAGTCCGGTTACACAGAGCAGGTTTGTGCACTTTACTGCTTATTCTCACTGGAAACTGCCTTTACTGCAGTAAAAGTACTAATACCACTCTGTGAAAATACTCCACTGCCAGTAAAAGTCCTGCATTCAAACCTTCCTTAAAAAGTATGCGAGTATTATCAGCAACATGTACTTACAGTATGACAGAATTGTTCTTTGTGGCGATTTTAATTTTCATGTTGATGACCCCAACAATGTTAATGCAACTGACTTTTTAAATATGGCCACTTCTTTTAACTTCAAACAACATGTCAAAGGGCAAACACATAACCGTGGTCATACACTGGACTTGGTTTTTACCCTGGGTGTCAGCATTTCCTCGGTGGAATTGGTGGACATGACCATATCTGACCACAGATGTATTGTTTTTAGCTGCGATTCGCCTGTTACTCATGCCGCCTCACCAAGCTCCGTGTGTTGTCGCATCTTTAATGAACAAAGTGTTTCAAAGTTTTGCGCATTCTTTCAGAGCCAAAGCCAACACCTGTCTGATTCCAACACCAACAATCTGGTCGATCACTTCAATCATATCTGCTTGTCGTCACTAAATATTACTGCTCCTCTAAAGGTTAGGCCTACGTCTAAAGCTAGTAAGCAACCCTGGATAAATGACAGCATTCGCAGCCTAAAAGGGAATGCAGGAAAGCAGAGCGCAGATGGAAAAAGTCCAGTCTCCAAGTCCATTACCTCAGTCTGAAGGATTTATTAATTAACTACAATAACATGGTTAAGGATGCGAGAACACACTATTTTTCTGAACTCATTACTACACATAAACACAATCCCAGGTTTCTGTTTAAGACTGTGGTTCAGCTGGTAAACCCAACCCCTCCTTGTGCCTCAGCTGGAAGTAATGATGACTGTGAATTGTTTTTATCTTACTTTACCAATAAGGTGGTGTCAATCAGAGCCTCTATTACCCCTGCGGCCTCTTACTCAGAGGTTCCTCACCAGCAACAAGAGAGTTTTAACCAGTTTTATCCCATCGACTTGTCTGAGCTTTTAAAAACAGTATCACAAATGAGAGTGTCCTCCAGCCCACTTGATATAATGCCTACAAAGTTTTTACTGAAAGTAATAGATTCTGTTGGGCCCCATTTGATCTCTGTTTTCAACAGCTCCCTATCTACTGGTTGTGTCCCTGATTATTTTAAAACGGCTTGCGTGAACCCACTTTTAAAGAAACCTGGTTTAGATCCCTCCCTCCCACATAATTTTAGACCAATTTCAAAACTGCCTTTTACTGCAAAGATTCTAGAAAGAATTGTGTCCAAACAGCTGCTCACTGTGCTGGAAAATAACAAATTATTTGAAAGGTTTCAGTCTGGTTTTAGGAAGTACCACAGCACTGAGACTGCCCTGCTTAAAGTCACCAATGACCAATTTGTTTTCCTTGTATCTGCTTCCCCTTGGACATATTATCCATAAACATGGCATTTCTTTTCATATTTATGCTGATGACACACAAATATACTTGCCCGTCGGATCCACAGACCCTGGAATGCTGAGCTCACTTAACAACTGCCTTTGTGAAGTTAAAAAATGGATGTTAAATAATTTCCTCCAGCTGAACTCAGACAAAACAGAAATCCTGGTCATCGGGTCCCAGCAGATGGCAAATCAAATACTGCCATCTGCTGGTTCCCTAGTAAATCACATTAAGCCTGTGGCAAAGAACCTTGGTGTTTGGTTTGATAGTAATTTAAATTTCGAGCAGCACACCACAAAGCTTGTTCAATCATGTTTTTATCAACTTAGAAATATAGCTAAAATTCGATCTATGTTAACTTTTAAGGACACCGAGACCATTTTACACGCCTTCATCTCATCACGCCTGGATTATTGCAACAGCCTTTTCACCTGTTTAACCCAAAAATCTATTGATCGACTCCAGACTGTCCAGAACTCAGCTGCCAGGCTTTTAACCAGAACAAAGAAATATGACCACATTACTCCTATTTTAGCTTCATTACACTGGCTCCCAGTATGTTTTAGAATTGACTTTAAAATTCTATTGATCACTTTTAAAGCTCTTCATGGCCTCTCGCCTTGTTATATTTCTGACCTTTTAGTCCCATACGCACCAGCACGTACCTTGAGATCCTCGGGCAGAGGTCTGTTGTCTGTTCCAGAGTCTCGACTGAAAACTAAAGGGGACAGAGCGTTTGCTGTCAGGGCCCCGAGGCTCTGGAACAGCCTGCCCGAGGAAATCAGGTCGGCTGAGTCAGTGAACTCTTTTAAGTCCCTTCTTAAAACACACTTTTATAGGAGAGCTTTTCCCGATCTTATTTGACTTTATTTTATCCCTTTTATTTTATTGTATTTTACTAATTTTATATTTATCTGTATTTTAGTCTTTTTAATGTTTTCATGCTTTTATCTTGTATTGTTTTTGTATTATTGTCTTTACACTTGTTAAAGCACTTTGTAACTTGTTTTTGAAAAGTGCTCTACAAATAAAGATTATTATTATTACTTACAGTATGACAGTAAAAGTACTCACAGTGCAGTAAAATGTTCCTGTCAGAGTTTCTCTGTTATATCTGATGTTTCTGGATATATATATATATAAAATATATTCCCGCTGCATTTTACTGCTCCAAATGTTTAAGGTCATTTTAACTCCTTTGTATCCTGATGGATAGTTTAATCTGCAGCAGTGAATCATTTTCTATAACATCATCTTGTGTTCATAGCGTCGCTGTTTTCTATAAATGGAAGTAATGCAAGTTCATTGATAAGGATGGCGGTGATGAAAACGTGTGAATTGAACAGTTGATTTAGATTTCATTAATTTAAAACTGATTTAATTCGGGTGGCTTGGTCTCACGAGTAAGAGTGTATCGCCCACTAAGATTAGTTACTGAAGTCAAGCCAGCCTCTACTTCGACAACGACAGTCAAGCCAGCCCTCGCACTGTTTTGCGATGCGTGTTTTTTCTCTAGCCATTACGGTAACATCGTGTTGCAGCACATTTCAAAATAAAAGTGAGCTTCTGCTGAACATAATGCAATTGAAGTGGCAGAAACGATTGAATAATAAAATAAGATAAAATATTACACTCTCACAGAAGACTTACCTACATTCAGCTAAGATTCGAACTCTTGTAAAAAGAAAACATTCTGTTTCCACTGACTGATTTCACTTGGTGAAGATCCGATATACACTATGTTTCAAAATTTTTAGGACACTTGCCTTTACATGTACACAAGATGGTTAATGAAAGGGTTTAATATGGAGTTGGCCCACCCTTTGTAGATATAACAGCTTCAACCCTTCTGGGAAGGCTGTCCACAAGGTTTAGGAGTGTGTTTCTTTTTGACGGTTCTTCTATAACCCCATTTGTGAGGTCAGGCACAGATGTTGGACGAGAAGGCCTGGCTCGCAGTCTGGCTCTAATTCATCCCAGAGGTGTTCTTTGGGTTGAGATCAGGACTCTGTCAAGCCAGTCAGATTCTCCACACCAAAGTCGCTCATCCATGTCTTTCTAAAAAGAAAACCTGCAGTTTCCACCAACTCATTTCACTCCCCAGAAATAGCAGACCACCATAGAGCATCCCTCAGTCAGTATTGGAGATTTGATGTATGGTCACAAAATTAAAGCCCAATAAAATGTCTTCTATTTTCACTTTATGCCCCCTGAATTCAGATTGATGGTAAAAAACACAAAGGTTATGTTAACCTTAAGGGTAACCCTAGTCCTCAACTTGACTATAAGGGTGTCACCTCCTCCAATCACACCCACACATCACACACTGAAATTTGAATTGTGCACGTAGATGAGTTAGTGGAATCAGAAGGTTTTCTTTTTACGTCCATCTGAAATCAGCAAATGTGCTGCGACACAATGTTACCATAACAGGGGGGACAACAGGAAAACTCTGCTGCTGTCTCCTTAAACACACACCCGTACAGTAAACTGTAGCCTAGAGCAGTTTTGTACAAAGTTATTTAATAGTTGATATTTTGATATGAACGTATGATTAATGGACTCAAGGAAGAGTAAGCAATGCTTATGCTGGTGCTTATGGGGATTCTAATATATAAATCTCTTATCTGATCTGCCAATTAAATGTTCCAGTCTTTGTTAATAGGGATGTGATGGTGAATGGAACTAAAATCTAATTAAACCAGTACAGAGAAAAGGCCCAAGTCTGATGCAATTAGGTCAATTGTAATTTTCAGTAGTGCTGTCTCTTTGCTATGATGCTCTAAATCCTGACTGATTGGTGACTGCTTTCTCTTAAACCTCTTTTAGACCAACCCTGTTTTCAAGCGTAAGCAAGCACAAAAGCTGGTTGTCCCCAAAGTCCTGGTCAGATCTGCTGTAAATCACTGTGGTTTTCTGTGACTAACTGGCCAATGAAAACTTGGTCTGACTTGATGGTTTAGTTGAGTATTAGAGGGCAGCTTGAAGTCTCAGAAAGTAGTGCTGTCGGGGGTTTAAATGTTAACAAAGAAGTTAGTTTTCTAAAACGTGTATGTATTTCATTTTTCTCCACAGACGTCCAGCTGCTGTTGGTGAGTGAAGCAGCGGTTCCCTCTGAGCAGCAGGCGTGGAGGCCCAGTCTGGACCAGGAGGACCCACCGGAGTCTCTGCACATAATAAAGGAGTTGAGGCCCAGTCTGGACCAGGAGGACCCCCCAGAGCCCCCACATATTAAGGAGGAGTGGAGCCCCAGTCTGGACCAGGAGGACCCGCCAGAGCCCCCACACATTAAAGAGGAACAGGAGGAACTCTGGACGAGTCAGGACGGAGAGCAGCTTCGAGGGCTGGAGGAGGCTGATATCACCAAGTTCACATTCACTTCTGTCCCTGTGAAGAGCGAAGAAGACGATGAAGAGAAACCTCAGTCCTCACAGCTTCATCAAAGACTAACTGAACAGATGGAAGCAGAAGCTGATGGAGAGGACTGTGGGGGACAAGAACCATCCAGGAACTCAGATCCAAAGAGACATTTACAAGCAGATAGTTCAGACTCCTCTGAACCTGAGACTGATGATAGTTTTGATTGGGAGGAGATCAAGAAATGTCAGTCAGGTTCAAACCCTCTGCAAAACAATGAAGTAGCTGTAAGTGATGTGGAATGTAATACAGGAAAAACATCACTTTGCTCCTCTGAATGTGCTACAAGCTTTGGCCACAAAGAACATCTGCAGGAACACAATGAACTCGAAACAGCAGAGAATCCATTTAGTTGCTCAGATTGTGGTAAAAGATTCCTCTGCAAGAGCTCCTTAATGGATCATATGAGGCTTCATTCAGAACAAAAACATTCCAGCTGCTCAGTTTGTGAAAAAACTATTAAGTTTAAAGAATATGTTGCGAGGCACATGAAAGTCCGCGCAGGGGAGAAACCATTTAGTTGTACAGTTTGTAAAAAATCATTTAAATGGAGATGTACATGTTTGAATCATATGAGAATCCACACAGGGGAGAAACCTTTTTGTTGTTCTGTCTGTGGTAGAAGATTCACACTAAGCTCAGGTTTGACCAAACACCTAAAAGTTCATTCAGGAGAAAAACCTTTCAGCTGCTCCATTTGTAAAAAACGTTTCCTTCGAAAGAGCAATTTGTCCACACACATGAGATACCACACAGGGGAAAAACTCTTCAGCTGTTCTGTCTGTGGCAAAACATTTGCCCAAAGCGCAGATTTGACCAAACACTTGAGAGTTCATACAGGAGAAAAACCTTTCGGCTGCTCGGTGTGTAAAAAAAGATTCAGTCAAAGAAGCAATTTGTCGTCACACATGAGAGTCCACACGGGGAAGAAACCAATTAGTTGCAGAGTTTGTGATAAAACATTCACTCAGCTCGACCAACTTAAATCGCACGAATGTGCTGGTGAGAACACTGGAAGTAAATGAAGCATCAGAGATGCTTTTTGAGCCGATTCCTTCCAGCAAGTACTGAAGTACTGAGGGCAAGATGGAGCCACGTTATCACTTAAATTCTGTTTTTTGAATGTTTCCAGGGTGCTTTTTGGTATTTCTTGTATTCATTGATTTAAATAGTCTAAAAGTATTTTATGTCACATGTAAATCACCATGGTCAACTTTAGGGCTGCAGCTAACAATGATTTTAGTATTCAAAGCTTCTATAGATTATTTCAACGATTCATCCATACGTTGTTTAAGGCGCGCCTCCCGTAACGGGATCAGCTGTGCACGTTTATAGGTGATAGATATTTATTAGTCCTTTCGGAAATTCATAGTGTGTCATACAGCAAACATCAGACCAACAACCAGACAGCTGCTTTATGATGATGCAAAGAATTTGCGTCGATGCATTTTATCGATTTAATGGATGAATCGTTTCAGCCCATAAATGTGATTTATAAATGAAATGACTTGACTTTTGCAACAGTTTATTTCTAATTGAATTGATCTCATGTGTAAAACATGAGTAGTTGATTCTTAACCTGCTCATACTGTATTTGTGTTATTTCGGTCAGATCAAAACTCTTGAGACAAACTTTGATTTCACACAGCTGGACAGCTGATGTCTTTGATTTAGCCATGTTGTGTGACACAGATTCTGAACATTTAATTTCTTTTCTTGTATGAAGAATTAATATTTTCTCTTTGTGTCATGAAATAAGCTGTGATGGAGTCTCTCCCAAACATCCTTTCTTCACATTCTTCTGGTTCATAAAACCCACCGGGACTCAGAAACGACTCTAAGGGAAAGCAAGTGACAAGTGTCCAATTCTCAACAGACCAGATACTCTCATATCCCAGGAGATGGAAGTCACAGCACATGACTCTGAACTCAGAAACAAAGGACAGAACAAATTTTTAAATGTACATTTATGTTTCTGACCTTATAAAATGTTTTGAGTTGACATGCTGATTTGGATGCAGAGGAAATAAACCCTGAACTAACAACATTCTTGCTTCTTTATCCTTGTTTATATGAAGAAATGAAGTGTGGATGTCTTCAAAGTATGACTCTAAACTGCTTTTCAGCAGCATGTTAAATAATTTGGGACATGTAGGTCCTGGTGTTCAACTCCAAAGACATGTTTCAAGGATTTTTCTAAAAGATTTTTTGTTGTTTTAACCATAATCACTTATAAAGGGTGTTCAAAATATTTGAATGGCAAACAAAATGTGAAAATGGATCAACAAAAGGAATGAACCATAGCTTGTAATAAGATGAAACATAAATGGAACGCTAAATCTCACATCCCCTCAGAATATTTGTGGATCTGCTGCTGCTGAGCAACTTTTCCTACTTAATTAGGAAATCTATCAACCCAGGTACAATATCTACATGTCTTCAGATGATTAATAATAATCAATCACTCTTTGACTTTGCAGACTTCTCAGTTGCTTCTCAGTGCTTGAAGTTGATCTCACTGGTAAATATCAAAGTTTATCCACATAGTGGTTTCCTGTGTTTACTAAGTTAAAGAGGTGGTATTCTGCTCATTTTTAGGTTCAAAATCTTATTTAGGGGTTGTACCAGAACAGGTTCATTTAATAAAATGCTCATGCTGCACATTGCTGCAGCTCCTCTTTTCAGCCTGTGTTGAAGGCTTCGTTTTAGCTATGGAGTGATGCATCTTGTCTCTACATGATCTTTGTTGGGAGTTGCACATGCTCAGTTCCTAGTTAAGGACTACTAGCCAATCAGAAGCAGAGAAGGGCGGGTCAGCGAGAAGCCGGTAAACAGCTCGGGTTCAGCCGTACGTGTTGCCGACCGGCTCGGCAACACGGACTGTAGCGAGAGTTTCAGAGCGGTGAGTTATTAATCTGTATCCATAAAGTTTTAACTGAGCTCTGTCTCTACATCACAGGAACAACTTTATGTCCACTGACTGCCTGGAGGGTAGCTAGTGTTTGGAAGGGAGAGGAGAGCTGTGTGCTGCAGCTCGCTGTTTCTGAGGGCGAGTGTTACATAAGGCGCGTTTAGCTTTCATCCCTGTGACGTCACAGACATCCGCTGCATCATCTGGTATCACATGGTTATAAGTTCAATAATTATTGGTTCATTAGTTTCTGCCTCTTATTTATTTAAGGTTGCATTTATCTGTTAAATATGTGTCTAGCAGTTATTAGTTTTGTTTGTGAGGTCAGTAGCTTATTTTATGTGAAGATATACACAAACAAAACATGTTTTCATTCGTTTAAAAATATCTGAATTAGATGCCGGATCTGTTTTTAAGTTCTTTGGGTCTATAAAACCTTTTGAAGCCCACAGAGCGCCTTCTTGAGCTAGTTTAAGGCTGCTTTGATTGCACATATAAATATAATATTTTGAATGGTGATTATGGGCACATTTTACTCCAGTTAGATTCTCCACAATTCATTTGATCAGTTTATTTATGGAAATTAATGAGCGCCAAAGTATAATTCATTTAACAGTATGGTAAAAAGAACTGGTGACTCCATAAATTTGAAGCTGTAATAAAGTCAGGCATGTGTCCATTCCTTGATTATTAATATTACTTTAGTCCATAAGTGTCCAAAAAATCGAAGCAATTTTCCGTCGGCTTTCTTCCTTTCTAAGGTGACTACTTTGAAACGGGTCTCTCTCTCTCTGAACGTGATGTTGGCCTAGATGCACAGTCTCTCAGAACTAAATCAAATGATTCATTATTGACATGTAATCCAATAGCCTTATACATATATACTTTTTAAAAGTAAAAATCACAATGCTTGAAATTAAATATTTTATAGTAGCCTGTTTTACATCTTTGATGAGCGAGGGTTTTGGGTTGTAAAGGCCTGTCCCACAGAGAAACCTGTTCCAAATATAGACAGGTTTAAGTTCAGTGATTTAATAGCAGTCACACACATTATTTTAATAATTAATGTAAACCTTGGACTCAGATGAGGTGGCACTGAATATGTGAAGAGTCGAAGCATCTATGTTCTCTGTGCTATTCAGACTTCAGGGACAACTGAGTTGTTTGACCTTGTAGCTGGATAATTAACAGCTCTTAATAACTTGCGTCTGTTTATTTCATATTGATATATTTTTTTACGTTTATGTCAACTGTATGTTTGTCTACGTGTAGGACCTTATCGCCAAAGATGATTCTTATTCTACATTTACCGCGGTCAGGTGATCAGTAAACATTTAAGTTCCATCTGGATTTTCTCTCCATTTTCTTTGCACTGCACTCAAGGCTACATCTGTCGGCCCACTGGACTCTTCTCCATCTAAAGTGTATGTAGTTTACTTTTATCAACCTATTTCTTTTATATTTATATTTAAATAAACATGAGCCTACATTTAAAAATTGTGTTTCCCAGAATGCTTAGAGAGTCAGAAGGAGCATGAGAAGGTGTTGTGAGGAGGAAGAGCTGATGAGAAGCAGCACGGAGGCATTTCTGAAGATCACACTGCACTTCCTTTTCACTACAGTCCTTTTGTTTTGCTTTGTTTTAATCAAGATTTTGTCAGCGGACCTCTGTTTTATTTAATTTTAGTCAATGTTTTAGTCATAATTCTCATACCACATGGTACTTATTTTGTTGAAGGCCATTGTGCCCTCTATATTGTGTTAGGAACATTTCCTTCTCTGTTAAACTTGTTCTGTATGTTTACCGTAACTATAACCGTGGTACTGTACAAACACAGTACTGTGCTGTGCTATTCGCTTGTTTAATCCTTTTTAAATACAGTCTGTGGTTTAATGTAGGTTCTCTTTTGACTGCTGAAACAGGGCATGAAAGTTTTTTCTCATCAGTGCACAATGACTTAAGATTTTCTCATAATTTGTATTATAAAGCATTTTATAATTTACATTGTCGTTACAGTAAAGTCCCAGATCAAGCACTCGGGAGGTGGTCCACGTTCTGAGCTGTCAGCACAAGACTCCGGCAAGAGGAGGTGGACTACATCGATGCTGCTTGGTGCACAAATGCAGTCAGGATGGACTCTGTTTCCCAAATGTCAGACTGTTTATTGTGAGGATGATCATGTTGTCATCTAGTTGCTGCTGTTAACATTAACCTCAGATGCAAACTCAAAAATTGATTTTATAAGTTACCATATTTTAATATAAACCCCCTCCTAATTATATTGTGCTGTATAATGACCAATAAACCAATAAACGCTGACCCTGTTGTTTGTTGTTGTATATATAAAAGGTCTGAAATAACAGTGTACATGAGAATATGTCTTAACTATACTTAGAGTTGTCTGTATATGTGTACATACATTAATATAGTGTACATTATGCTTTTACTTTACTTTGTCGTTTTTCTACGTTTACTTAAGAATCTAGGTAGTTGTACCTTTTGGTCATTTTTATTTTGAAGCTCAGCACAGAAGTGAAGCAAGTGTACTTCCGGTTGCTAACATGCTAACTTTTCCTTCACGTTACCGTGAGATGCAGCCGGAGTTCAGCAGCAGAGCCTGCATGTGAGGATCAACGTGTTTAAGTGGACTCTGTTTAAACTTTCGGGATGTTTCACCTCAGACTCATCTCCTGTTAGCCAAGAATGCTAAAGGAAGTTAGCTTGTTAGCAGGAAGTAGCCGGAGCCGGAGCTCGGCCTCACAGTCGGAGCAGCTTCCATAGAGACCAAACTGTATTTTTCACGGAGCCCAAATGTCCAAATGTCCAGATAGAGCTGTCTGAATAGACTCTGTGCTGTTCCCTTTATCTGAACATGTTTAACATCTGAATTATCTCCCGCTGTCCTACGAAGCTAATGCAGTTAGCTTAGCTTGCTAGCTGGAAACAGTCTGGAGGAAAAGCTGCTGTGAATCAGTAAAAATGTCTAAAGTGGAGAACGAGGAGGAACTTTGTGGACAACGCAAACTACTGGACGCTGTTTTCAAGCCTGAAGCAGGTTTGTACACTTTACTGCTTATTCTCACTGTAAACTGCCTTTACTGCAGTAAAAGTACTAATACCACTCTGTGAAAATACTCCACTGCGAGTAAAAGTCCTGCATTCAAACCTTCCTTCAGTAAAAGTATGTGAGTATTATCAGCAACATGTACTTACAGTATGACAGTAAAAGTACTCACAGTGCAGTAAAATGTTCCTGCCAGAGTTCATTTGTAAAAACTGATACCTGAAACAAATTACTTCTTTTCATCATTGCCAAACAATCTATACCTAACTGGTCATTCAAAACCATATGTTTGTTCTCGAATTATGGATTTTTATATCACCAGGGAAGCACCGAAATGGCCGAAGCCGAAATCGAATATAATGAAGAAATTAGCGCATTCACATTTTTTCCTCTTTTTTTTTTTTTTTTACCATTGCATAAATTAAACAGTCAAAAAGTGCTTTTTACTCAGTGTAAAGTAAAAAAAACATATTACATGTGTCCATTAAAAGTAAATGGACACATGCAATATGTTTTATACTTTCTGTGAATATAATCCAATTAATCTTATTTCCATCCTGTACAGACGCCTTATTTTGAAAACCGGACGTTGTCACATCTGTATCCCCCTCGCGCTAAATTCATCCACTCCGACCCAGTTTCACAGCCTCTCTTCAGGCAGGACTCTCATACTGCAACACTTGTCTTTGTAAAGAGACAAACTGACAGGATAAAGTCTCTAACCTGCCTGTCAGCTCGCACTGGGCCGCTTCACTTACCGTAAAGGCTTGAGTACATGTGCACTCCAAATGTAGGTGCGGCTAGCTTCATCTCCTTCTCACAGACGAGTGACAGAAACACTCAGAGCGGTTCTTTTCACCGATGGAGTGGATGTGCTGGGAGACAGTTCAGCAGAACAGTGTCTGCAAAGAGCGACACTTTAAAATGCTTCCACACTGCCGACATGTCAACGTAATTGTAAAATTTATTCGGTCTTTGGACTTATTAGGCCTTATTTTTGCTATTTTCAGTTGATTAATTTCAGTGGCCGAACATTCGGTGCATCCCTACATTTTACTTGTTATTGATACAACCGTTGTTTTAGTTCTTTAACTTGTAAACACCGTAGTCACTTATCACTAGGGATGGGAAACAAGATCTGGTTCTTAACTAACAGGCTGGGGCTAAAGATCGTAGCGTTTATTATCAGGCTGCAGCCTGAACTGCTGGCTACTTCACGCCCTCGTTCGCTTCACTCCTCATTTGGTCAGTTAGTTGCATGTTAGGATGGCTGGAGACCTCAAAGTGGTCAAAGCCATGGCTACATTTCACTAAAGCCAAAGATGAGGAGGAAGCGAAATGCCATTCATGTTCCAAGTTCATTTCTTGTACAACAATGGTGCTAAAGCAGCTCAACTTTGCGCATCAGTTAAAGAAAAAACCTTTGACTGTCTTTGAGTCGGAACACTGCCAACTCCGGCTGCAGTTGGGTCTTGTTGTTACAGAAAAGTAGATGGATAAGGACTCGTCTTAACAGTGAGAGAAGTTACTCAGATTATTAGACTGATCAAAAGTTATCGAGTATAATTTTTTCATGGTACAGTTCCCTCTTTACATAAACAGCGGTGATGCCCCTTTGACTAGTGTTTTACTAAGTTTGTTAAGTTCACTACATACACTATGTCTTAGATTCTCATTTTTACTTGCGTGATTTTCTTTTCACACGTATTGTTTGTAGGAATTACGGTTCTTTGAAAGGAAGCTGGATCTTAGGTTCTTCTCCAAGAACAGTTCTTTTGGCTACCAAACGATTTTTCATTTGGAATATGTTCCAAAAGGACTTGAAACTAATTGAACGAATCTCTCTAAATGCTTTTAAATCAAAAAATGACAGAATTAGAGGGCGCCTCCTTTAAAATGTAAATGTCTTTAAATCGTAAAAATTTATGAAAATTACTTTCTGAACTGTGAGTTCATTATTCTTCTGTGTTATTTGTTTGTACCTATGTGGTTTTCATTTTCATATAAATCCTGCTGCATGTCTTGGCCAGTACAACCTTGCAAAAGAGATTCTTAATCTCAATGGGACTCTCCTGCATAAATAAAGATTATATTAATAATATTAATAATTATAGTACCACCTCTGCTGGTCATTGTGTAAGTCACATTATCCTGGTCTTTCAGATTAGCACAAAAACCATGAATATTGCACACCATTTGTGTGACATCAGTCTAAAGAAAATGTCAGCACCATCAACTGAGTGCCTTCCAGCGCCCCTGAAGTCTAAGAAAGTCGTGGTGTCAGTGGTTTAAATGTTTACAGTTTTCTAAAATGTATTTCATTATTCTTCACAGGCGTTGAGCTGCTGTTGGTGAATAAAAAAGGGGTTCCCCCTGAGCAGCAGGAGTGGAGGCCCAGTCTGGACCAGGAGGACCCACCAGAGCCCCCGCACATTAAAGAGGAGTGGAGCCCCAGTCTGGACCAGGAGGACCCACCAGAGCCCCCACACATTAAGGAGGAAAAGGAGGAGCTCTGGACGAGTCAGGAGGGAGAGCAGCTTCAAGGGCTGGAGGAGGCTGATATCACCAAGTTCACATTCACTCCTGTCCCTGTGAAGAGTGAAGAAGATGATGATGAGAAACCTCAGTCCTTACAGCTTCATCAAAGACTCACTGAACAGATGAAAACAGAGGCTGATGGAGAGGACTGTGGAGGACTAGAACCAGCCGAGAACTCAGATCCAGATAGAAATTTACAACCAGCTACTCATGAAAAGATGTCACACTCTGAACCGGAGTCTGATGACAGTTTTGATTGGGAGGAGATAAGGAAACATGCTCGATGTGCTACAAGCTCTGACCACAAGGGATATCTCCAGGAAAATTATGGAATCCAAATAAGAGGGAAACGACTCAATTGCTCAATTTGTGGTAAAAGATTCTTCTGGAAAAACTCTTTAATGACTCATATGAGACTTCATTCAGAAGGAAAATGTTTCAGCTGCTCTGTTTGTAAAAAAACTTTTCAATGCTGGGTAAAGTTTGATAAGCACGTAAAATTCCACTCACTGGAGAAACACTTAAGTTGTTCTGTCTGTGGTAAAAGATTCCCATTCAGGTCAAATTTGACCCGACACTTAAGAGTTCATACAGGCGAAAAACCTTTTACATGCTCCGTTTGTAAAAAACATTTTGCTACCAAAAGCTGTTTGACCAAACACATGAGAATCCACACAGGGGAGAAACCCTTCAGTTGTTCTGTCTGCAGTAGAGGATTCAAGCAAAGCTCAGCTTTGACCAAACACATGAGAATCCACACAGGGGAGAAACCCTTAATCTGTTCTGTCTGTGGTAAAAGATTCACAAACAGGTCAAATTTGACCCGACACTTAAGAGTTCATACAGGAGAAAAACCTTTCACATGCTCCGTTTGTAAAAAAAGTTTCAGTTTAAGAGCCCAGTTATACAGACACATGAGAATCCACACAAGGGATTAAACATTTAGTTGCAGTGTTTGTGATAATAGATTTACTCGATTACCTCAAAAACCACAAGTATACTGGTCAGAGCAGAGGCAGTAAATGAAGCTGTGGAGATGTTTGTTGAGCTGATTTCTTCCAGCAGGGTTGAAGTACTTGTGGGTTATTTCTTATTTCACAGTTTTAATTCTACTTCATTCTCCATCTTATTTTAGTGTTTACTCCTTGAATCTGCTTACCTTGGTTTTTCCTACACGCACAGATTACACCTTTGTTCTCTCACTGCAAACACACCGAGTTGCCTCGCCTCTTCCTCTCCCTGTATGTGTCTGCTCTGTTGGCTTTCTCCATCAGCAGTACATTTTTCCACCTGTGATTTCACAGCTGCAGGTGCACTGCATCTGGAGGAGGCTTGTTTATGACCTAGCCTATCGAAATGTTTGAACTTATACTGAATGACATCTCCACCTGTGTGTTCACTTTTCACTGTTGCTTCAACTGGTCCATGCTTGTGTCAGTGTCTTGTAAAGTACTACCAGGTAACATCTCTCTCTGTGTTTCTTTGCAAAGTGCTAAACAGTTCATTAGTATACTGTGCCAAAGTAAAGTCTCTAAGTGGGAAACACTCCTAAGGGTGGGACTTCAAGACTGATCAGTTCAAAATGTTGACACTGTCATGTGTTGCCACGTGTGCTCTAAAATCTCGTGGTAGACGTTGCATTGACTCTGGACTTGTTAAAAGTGTAACAAAGTGTCTTCCGGACAGCTGTCAAGTCAGAGGTCTTCCCCATGATTGTGGTTTTGTGTACTGAACCAGACTGAGAGATTAAAGGCTCTTCTCAGCTTATTTTTTGATTCTTGTATTATAATATTTTGAGAGTTTCTGTAAGCTGTAATCAAGATTAAAACAACAAAAGTCTTAAAAAAATTTCACTTCTCTTCTTACTTCTAACATACCAGTCGACTACTACTACTACGACTTGTATGTATTCAACGTAGTGACGAAACAAACTCTATAGAGCAGTTTGTCCGTTAGGGCTTCTGTAGATACATGGCGGCGCAACATCTAAGAGGACCCGTGGCGTATGTAGATAGAAATGACTCATTCTAAGGTAATACAAACATCACGGTTCGTCATGTAAGGTCTTTATACACCACTGAAAACATAGTTATGGATATTATACTGCATTTCTGTCAATACATCCTCAGAAATATTACACACTTGACCTTTAACTGTTTTGATTAATTCCAACGTAAAAAATTTTTTTTTATAGTGACTCAACTCACTTATGTACATGTAACTTAACTTTTGGACTGCATTTAGTTAGACCAACATGTGGCAACCACTGGATTTTAAAAATGTCCCCATTGACCAGATAATATCTTCAATATAAATAGAACCAACAAAAAAATTATATTCTTGATGAGACATTTTCATGCTCTTTACATGAATGGTAACAATGACCTATAATGAAAAACAAAATTAGTTAACTTCAATGCTGGTGCATCAACAAAGTCTTTCATCACTGCCTAAAAGAGACATCCAGATATTCACAGTTTATGTTAGGAAGGACTGACTGCTGAAGATTTATTCTGATGGATAAAGGGGTTAGTATCTTCATGGCTTTTAATTAAGTCAGCCATACAGTCGCTTCTTGTGTTGATGATGCCAGAAAGTCAGCAGTACATAAATACATCTTAAGCCATATTGTAGCTACACAACAGTAGTAGATTTTTCTGCAGTGGAATTCTGTCTCAGTGCAGGAGAACTTTAAGCCCTGATGCCAACAGATAAAACAGACAAATGAGTCAAACAGTGCACACTAGAATATTATACAGCTTCATATGTATACTTAGAGTTGTCTATGTGTATTATAATGCAATGTAAATTAATATAGTGTAGATTATGTTTTAGTATGTACTTCAGTAAAGGATCCGGGTATTTACTACCACTGTTAATTAAAAGAGATATGGGCTTGTAAATTCAAGGTTGGTCACTTTAACTTGAAAACCAGCAAAAACGTGGTACCGGAAGCAGGTGAACTTCCGGTTGCTAACACGCTAACTTTATTCGGTACGTTGCACGTTCGTTCCAGCCGGAGTTCAGCAGCAGAGCCTGCATGTGAGGATAAACGTGTTTAAGTGGACTCTGTTTAAACTTTCGGGATGTTTCACCTCAGACTCATCTCCTGTTAGCCAAGAATGCTAAAGGAAGTTAGCTTGTCAGCAGGAAGTAGCCGGAGCCGGAGCTCGGCCTCACAGTGTGTATTTTATCAGAGTGAGCTGCGTGTCTGTAACGGAGTGTGTCTGGAGGAAAAGCTGCTGTAAACATGTCTAAAGTCCAAACGCTGAGAGCTTTTGTCCAGCAGCGACTAAGTGCGGCTGCTGAAGAGATATTTGAGCTGTTTGAAAGAACGATAGCAGAGTACGAGGAGGAACTTTGTGGACAACGCAAACTACTGGACGCTGTTTTCAAGCCTGAAGCAGGTTTGTGCACTTTACTGCTTATTCTCACTGTAAACTGCCTTTACTGCAGTAAAAGTACTAATACCACTCTGTGAAAATACTCCACTGCGAGTAAAGTCCTGCATTCAAACCTTCCTTCAGTAAAAGTATGTGAGTATTATCAGCAACATGTACTTACAGTATGACAGTAAAAGTACTCACAGTGCAGTAAAATGTTCCTGTCAGAGTTTCTCTGTTATATCTGATGTATCTGGATTAATATTCCTGCTGCATATTCCTGGTTATTTTAACTAAGCGCCCTCTGCTTTATGTCTGCATGTTAAACACCAAAACAACACATGTTGCAAACAAAAGTCATAAAGTTTGAGTGTTTTCTCCAAGTCTCCAAACCTTAGGTGCATGTATTTGATGGTGGCGGGGGTCCAATGAAAGAATATTTAATTTCACATTTTTGGGCCATTATTATCATATCTGTAAAGAAGTTGGGAAAGCTGGATCAGATAGATGATCTACACAGTGATTTTATAAATATGCCACAGCAGCAATTGGTCTAAAGAAATGTGGGGTAGCCTAAACTAAATTATTTCATGATATTTATTACATTTGCTATATTCTGACCAGCTGAACTTTCTGCATTCATTGGCTGTAATAAGTTAAATAAATATGTAGATGTTGATAGGTTATACGGTATGTTACAGGCCCCAGGCACAGGGCATGTGGACAGATAATGGTGAGTCCTCCATGCACGCCAAAGTTAGTCATGGAGTTCCTCAAGGATCTGTCCTCGGACCAATCCTCTTCACTTTATATATGCTTCCTTTAGGCAATATTATCAGGAAATATTCCATAAGCTTTCATTGTTATGCAGATGATACTCAGTTATATCTATCGATCAAGCCAGATGAAACTCATCAGTTAGCTAAACTTCAAATGTGCCTTCAGGATGTTAAAACCTGGATGACCTGTAATTTTCTAATGTTAAACTCAGATAAAACTGAAGTTATTGCTCTGGGGCCTAAGCACCTCCGTGACACATTATCTAAAGATATAGTTTCCCTGATGGCATCGCCTTGGCCTCCAGCACCACTGTGAGGAATCTTGGAGTTATCTTTGATCAGGACATGTCGTTTAAGTCTCACATTAAGCAAATTTCAAGGACCGCCTTTTTTCACCTACGTAATATTGCGAAAATCAGGAACATCCTGTCTAAAAATGATGCAGAAAAACTAGTCCATGCATTTGTTACTTCTAGGCTGGATTACTGCAATTCCTTATTATCAGGCTGCTCGAAAAAGTCCATTAAGACTCTTCAGCTGATCCAGAATGCTGCAGCACGTGTTCTGACAGGAACCAGGAAAAGAGATCACATTTCTCCTGTTTTAGCTTCTTTGCATTGGCTTCTAGTAAAATCCAGAATAGAATTTAAAATCATTCTTCTTACCTACAAAGCTCTTAATGGTCAGGCACCATCTTATCTTAAAGAGCTCATAGTACCTTACTACCCCACCAGAGCACTGCGCTCCAGAATGCAGGGTTACTTGTGGTTCCTAGAGTCTCCAAAAGTAGACTAGGAGCCAGAGCGTTCAGCTATCAAGCTCCTCTCCTGTGGAACCAGGTTCCAGTTTGGGTTCAGGAGGCAGACACCATCTCCACATTTAAGAGTAGGCTTAAGACTTTCCTCTTTGATAAAGCTTATAGTTAGGGCTGGCTCAGGTAGTCCTGAACCATCCCTTAGTTATGCTGCTATAGGCCTAGAATGCCGGGGGATTTCCCATGATGCACTGAGCTCCTCTCTCCTCTACTTTCTCTCCCTCTGTATGCAACCTCATCCCATTATTGCATGTTACTAACACAACTTCTCCCCTTTCTGGTAGTCTTGTGCTTTCTCGTCTCTCTCTCTCTCTCCTATCACTTCCTGCAGGTTTTCTGGCTCTGGAGCTGTGGAGTCTGGATCTGTGGTTGCGGGTCACCTGCTGCCCCCGTGTTCCTGCTCGACACCCTCTGCTGCAACAACTATTGTTGCTACTATTATTGTTATTATAATCATTAACATTATGATTGTTATCATTAACACTACTATAAATATCTGTACCATTTTTCATTTAGTCTATAGCAACATTACCTTTACTGTCTGTACCTCTGTGTGTGGATATTGTGTAGGCTCTCTCTCTCTCTCTCTCTCTCTCTCTCTCTCTCTCTCTCTCTCTCTCTCTCTCTCTCTCTCCCCCTCCTCCCTTCACCCCAACCGGTCGAGGCAGATGGCCGCCCACCCTGAGTCATGGTTCTGCTCGAGGTTTCTGCCTCTTAAAGGAAGTTTTTCCTTGCCTCTGTCTCCTAGTGCTGCTCTTGGTGGGAACTGTTGGGCTTCTGTAAATAACATCACAGAGTACGGTCTAGACCTGCTCTTTTATGAAAAGCGCTGTGAGATAACTGTTGTGATTTGGCGCTATATAAATAAAATTGAATTGAATAGATAATAAAACCTGTAAAACAGGAGAATTTATAAACACGGGAAACTTGCTGCCGTTAGTCTTGACTGTCTTGCCAGAAGATGATTAATAAATACAGTAATTTAAGTCCATCACTAAAGTCTTTATGTTCACATCACTCATTTTCAACTAAATTACATAAAGTAAACAACATCCATCTATCATAATTCACATAGTTTCAAACACAAATATGACAATTAATCCACCTAGTCATTAAACCTCATTCAACACATTAGAAGGGACTGAAAACCTTTCATATATTAGCAGGGAAAATAAACCTTTTATTTATTGTTCCAGGCAAGATTGTGACCTTTTTTAGCATTTAACTGATATATCTAACCAACACAAAACATATATTTTTATAAACAAAATACAAACACTTTAAATTTAAAAGGAAGAAAATGCCCAGGAGCTGTAAAGAGTTATGGTGGACATTTACCAGGGAGCAGGAGTGCTAGCTAACGTTAATGTTTATGTTTTACTGTTAATGTCATTCTTAATGGGCGTCCTTTAACATAACAGAGTGTAAGTAACCTATAATTAAGCTACACAGTAAATACATAAAAACAACCCAAACATAACGATTCACCGTGCCCATTTATCGGTATTGTGCTTTTGTGCAACTTACTGACCTGTAAAACAGGAGAAATGATTAACACAGGAAACGTGCTGCCGTTGGTCTTACGACAGCTACATCATCAAAACAGTCTCCCAATCGCAGCAGGCAAGCTCTCTGCTGCCCCCTACTGTCTGTAGTGGTATACATATTTGAAATTCAAAAGCATTGAAGGACCATGTCGATTTTCCATTAAATTTACACACACAGTGCCACAAAAAAAGATGATGTTAAACCAAAAAATGTTATCCAAATGTTATATCCATATCAGATTTATTGTTTTGTTTTTTCTTTTTACCGTGGTATTGAATTGGGTATCGAGAAAAGTGGAATTTCACTGGTATTGGTATGGACTACTAAATTTCTGGTAACATGATATCTCCACTTCCAAATGTGTTGTACAAAATGTGCATCATTTTCTTTTCCACGTTAAGAAAGTAGTGGAGTCGGTGGTCTAAATGTTTACAAAAAGTTAGTTTTCTAAAACGTGTGTATGCATTTCATTATTCTCTGCAGACGTCCAGCTGCTGTTGGTGAGTAAAGAGGAGGTTCCTCTTGAGCAGCAGGAGTGGAGCCTCAGTCTGGACCAGGAGGACCCACCAGAGCCCCCATACATTAAAGAGGAACAGAAGGAACTCTGGACCAGTCAGAAGGGAGAGCAGCTTCGAGGGCTGGAGGAGGCTGATACCACCAAGGTCACATTCACTCCTGTTCTTGTGAAGAGTGAAGAAGACAATAAAGAGAAACCTCAGTCCTCACAGCTTCATCAAAGACTCACTGAACAGGAGAAAACAGATGCTGATGGAGAGGACTGTGGAGGACCAGAACTAGCTAGGAACTCTGATCCAGATAGACCTTTACAACCAGATACTGAGGATGTGACATCAGAGACCAGGGAACCTCAGTCATGTTTAAATCTTTTGCAAAACAACAGTGGATGTATCACTGGTGAGAAACCTTTCGGCTGCTCAGAGTGTGATAAACGATTCTACACTAAATCAAGTCTGAGACAACACATGAAAATCCACACAGGACAGAAACCCTTCAGTTGTTCTGTCTGTGGTAAAAGATTTTTCGAAAGCTCAGATTTGATCAAACACTTCAGAGTTCACACAGGAGAAAAACCTTTCAGCTGCCCAGTTTGTAAAAACCGTTTCAGTGACAGAAGCAATTTGTACTCTCACATGAAAATCCACACAGGAGAAAAACCCTTCAGTTGTTCTGTCTGTGGTAAAAGATTCGCACAAAGATCAAGTTTGACCAAACACTTCAGAGTTCATACAGGAGAAAAACCTTTCAGCTGCTCAGATTGTACAAAATGTTTCAGTGCCAGAAGCAATTTGTCCAAACACATGAGAGTCCACACAGGAGAAAAACCCTTCAGTTGTTCTCTCTGTGGTAGAAGATTCACAAAACGCTCAAGTTTGACCTCCCACTTAAATGTTCATACAGGAAAAAAAACTTTCAGTTGCTCTGTTTGTAAAACAAGTTTTGATGAGAAAAGCGATTTGTCCAAACACATAAGAATGCACGCCGGGAAGAAACTCTGTAGTTCCAGCCTTTCTGGTAAAAAAAAAAATCAACTCGCCGTGATGCCTTCAAAAAGCATGCTGGTGAGAGCAGAGGAAGGAAATTAAGCTGCAGAGATGCTTTTTGGGCCAATTCCTTCCAGCAGGACTGAAGTACTGACTTTGCTCAACGCTGATGAGTTCAGACTCCAGAATAAGTCGAGCTTCATCTTTTCAGCGAAGACGAAGCCATGTGATCATTTTAATTCTGTTCTTATTTGTGTCACATTATTCGGTCATTTTCCAGGTGCTTCTTGGTATTGCTTGTATTTGTTGATTTAAAATGGATTAAAACTGTCTGAACGTATTTTAAGTCACCTGTACATCACAGTGGTCAACACGTGTTGTTTCAAAATGTGATTTATAAATGAAATGACTTACTTCCTAAACAACACAGGGTATTTCTAAGTGAATGGACTGTCCTGGTCTTGAATCGATTTCTTTGTGTTAAACATGAAGAGCTGATTCTTGAACAGCTCTTACTGTATTTGTGTTATTTCTATCAGATCACAAGTGTTTAGAAAAATTCTGATTTCACACAATTGGACAGCTGATCTGTTTGATTCACCCAGTTGCCTTTAAATGTGAACGTTTACTGCAGTTGTTTTGTTTTGTTGGTGAGACATATGTCTCCAACCGGAGTTTTGTAGAACAGAGACAGTAATGATACAGTTGATGTTGATTTATCATTTGGGAACCCAAATAGTTACGGATCAGTAAGTAATTTATAGATTATCTGATAGTAAGTAAAATAAAATACTTCCATATTTACTGGAACCTTTAAACCGGTTTGTGGATGTTTCATGTGTTTCTCATGATGTTATAAAAGGTATAAACCATGATGCCACTGGTGTGTTTCTGTTACAGGCGTCTTAGAAGTCTGCGATGATGATTGTATTATTTGACCCCACAGACACTCAACATTTGAGCCAGAACAGCCTGATATTGCTGTTTGACAGAACGTCTGACTGCACCAAATAGTTTTAAAAAAAGCTCTGTCCTGAGGCATTTATTAGTTTCTGACTCTGATGGGGGGGAACTGTTCCCAAAAACTGTGTCTCTGAACTCTCACACATGTCGGCTCTTCTATGTGATCTCCTTTTGAATCTAATGCAAAAAGTAATGCAGTATTGTTTCACACTTTGAAAACCCCTGATGTGACTGAACCCCTCATCTCTTCTGAAGCAATGCACTCTAGGCTACTTCTGCCTGCATGCTGGACTCTACTCCATATAAAAGTGTATATAGTTTACTTTTGAATACTTTATCGCTTTGTTTTACATTTAAATGTTTTTAATGAGCCTATGTCTGAAAATTGTGTTTACAGGAGCTGTAACACAGCAGTGGTATTTTACCTTTTTTGTGGGGGGGGGGAGGAAGATCTCAAATTTATTGTATAAAGAATGCATTTCATGTGTATG
Organism: Micropterus salmoides; assembly: GCF_014851395.1. Classification (NCBI taxonomy): domain Eukaryota; kingdom Metazoa; phylum Chordata; class Actinopteri; order Centrarchiformes; family Centrarchidae; genus Micropterus; species Micropterus salmoides. The sequence continues at coordinate 2,626,202 of NW_024040040.1, forward strand.
TTATAGATTAAATGAAATGCAGTATTCCTGAGTTTATAGAATACAGAACTTTTCATGTAATGTTACAAAGCTTTCTTTAACATAGGAAGGTGTAACGTAAACAAAAATAAATGTATACTGCACAACTTCACAACAACAACAATTCATGATCACTTATATTTCATACAAGACTCAAATGTAGGCTCATATTTATTTAAACACACATGTAAAACAAACGCAGCAATAAAGTATTCAAAAGCAAACAGAAAGGTTTCAGTGGGTCGGCAGAAGTAATGTAGTTTAGGGAGGCTTAGAGTTCAGCAACAACTCTTACGGGAGGAGAGATGAGGAGGAGGTGCTGCTGAGAATGACACCCTCTTATAAGATTTAACGTATTGACCTGCATTAAAAAGTAGAACAGCTATCAGGGAGGTGATGATGGTACGACGATGTTTCCCCTGATGTCCATTGGATGGCATACGTCTCGCTGATCTACATTCAGAAACTGAGAAATCCAACTTTTCCACTTTTTCCTAAACATTCCTGCTGACGTTTGTTTCTGTGTGAGGACCAGTTCCAGAAAATTCAGGAATAACAGACATATAAACAAACAAACTGATCTTTCAATAAAATGTAAAAATGACTAGATTTTAAGACTGTAAAGTTTCTAAAGGATTAATTCAGAGGTTGATTCATAGTTCAACTAACACACCCTGCTGTTCTAAAGTGTCGTGCACAACCAACAATACACACACTTTAAAATTAAATGTTATTATTTTGGCAATAGTATAAAATGAATGTCGCTTTGTGTTGTAAAGTGGTGAAGACATAAGGGCGAGTTTCTAAGAGTTTCTTTCTATAAGTTTCACATTGCTGTGCTTCAATAAATTAGATGGAGAATTGTCGCGGTTGAAAGGTTTTTGCTTTCTAAGCTCTATCTATCCAACAATGTCTGTAAAACTCACCTGTGAGACCGTCGGGCTTTGTCAAGAGAGAGGCGACCGATTACTGCATCGACTTCTGTAATTGTTCTTTTATTAATTCAATTCAATTCAATTCAATTTTATTTATATAGCGCCAAATCACAACAACAGTTATCTCACAGCGCTTTTCATAAAAGAGCAGGTCTAGACCGTACTCTCTGATGCTATTTACAGAAGCCCAACAGTTCCCACCAAGAGCAGCACTAGGAGACAGAGGCAAGGAAAAACTTCCTTTAAGAGGCAGAAACCTCGAGCAGAACCATGGCTCAGGGTGGGCGGCCATCTGCCTCGACCGGTTGGGGTGAGAGAGAGAGAGAGAGAGAGAGAGAGAGAGAGAGAGAGAGGCAGCCTACACAATATACACACAGAGGTACAGACAGTGAAGGTAATGTTGCTATAAACTAAATGAAAAATGGTACAGATATTTATAATAGTGTTAATGGTAACCATCGTAATGTTAATGATTATAATAACAATAATAACAATAATAGTAGCAACAATAGTTGTTGCAGCAGAGGGTGTCGAGCAGGAACACGGGGGCAGCAGGTGACCCGCAACCACAGATCCAGACTCCACAGCTCCAGAGCCAGAAAACCTGCAGGAAGTGATAGGAGGAGAGAGGAGAGGACGAGAAAGCACAAGACTACCAGAAAGGGGAGAAGTTGTGTTAGTAACATGCAATAATGGGATGAGGTTGCATACAGAGGGAGAGAAAGTAGAGGAGAGAGGAGCTCAGTGCATCATGGGAAATCCCCCGGCAGTCTAGGCCTATAGCAGCATAACTAAGGGATGGTTCAGGACTCACCTGAGCCAGCCCTAACTATAAGCTTTATCAAAGAGGAAAGTCTTAAGCCTACTCTTAAATGTGGAGATGGTGTCTGCCTCCTGAACCCAAACTGGAACCTGGTTCCACAGGAGAGGAGCTTGATAGCTGAACGCTCTGGCTCCTAGTCTACTTTTGGAGACTCTAGGAACCACAAGTAACCCTGCATTCTGGGAGCGCAGTGCTCTGGTGGGGTAGTAAGGTACTATGAGCTCTTGTAGGTAAGAAGAATGATTTTAAATTCTATTCTGGATTTTACTAGAAGCCAATGCAAAGAAGCTAAAACAGGAGAAAAGTGATCTCTTTTCCTGGTTCCTGTCAGAACAGGTGCTGCAGCATTCTGGATCAGCTGAAGAGTCTTAATGGACTTTTTCGAGCAGCCTGATAATAAGGAATTGCAGTAATCCAGCCTAGAAGTAACAAATGCATGGACTAGTTTTTCTGCATCATTTTAGACAGGATGTTCCTGATTTTCGCAATATTACGTAGGTGAAAAAAGGCGGTCCTTGAAATTTGCTTAATGTGAGACTTAAACGACATGTCCTGATCAAAGATAACTCCAAGATTCCTCACAGTGGTGCTGGAGGCCAGGGCGATGCCATCAGGGAAACTATATCTTTAGATAATGCGTCACGGAGGTGCTTAGGCCCCAGAGCAATAACTTCAGTTTTATCTGAGTTTAACATGAGAAAATTACAGGTCATCCAGGTTTTAACATCCTGAAGGCACATTTGAAGTTTAGCTAACTGATGAGTTTCATCTGGCTTGATCGATAGATATAACTGAGTATCATCTGCATAACAATGAAAGCTTATGGAATGTTTCCTGATAATATTGCCTAAAGGAAGCATATATAAAGTGAAGAGGATTGGTCCAAGGACAGATCCTTGAGGAACTCCATGAGTAACTTTGGCGTGCATGGAGGACTCATCGTTAACATGTACAAACTGAAATCGATCTGATAAATAGGACTTAAACCAGCTTAAGCGGTTCCTTTAATGCCAATGAAATATTCCAGTCTCTGTAATAGGATCTGATGGTCAATGGTATCAAATGCAGCACTAAGATCTAATAAAACCAGTACAGAGACAAGTCCTTTGTCTGATGCAATAAGGAGGTCGTTAGTAATTTTCACCAGTGCTGTCTCTGTGCTATGATGAGCTCTAAATCCTGACTGAAAATCCTCAAATAAACTATTGCTCTGTAGAAAGTCACACAGCTGTTTAGCAACTGCTTTCTCCAGAACCTTAGAGAGAAATGGAAGGTTAGATATAGGTCTATAGTTGGCTAAAACATCCGGATCAAGTTTGGGCTTTTTCAGAAGAGGTTTAATTACAGCGACTTTAAAGTACTGTGGTACATAGCCTGTTGATAAAGATAGATTGATCATATCTAGTATAGAAGTGCTGACTAAGGGTAAAACATCTTTAAGCAGCCTAGTCGGGATGGGGTCTAAGAGGCAGGTTGATGGTTTAGATGAAGAAATTATTGAAGTTAGTTGGTAAAGATTGAGGGAAAACAGTCTAAACATGTATCTGGTTCTACAGCTGTTTCTAAGGTTCCTGAGTTAAGAGATAAGTCGGTGCCAGTTGAGGGCAGGTCTTGGTGAATTTTGTCTCTAATAGCTAGAATTTTATCATTAAAGAAGCTCATGAAGTCGTAACTACTGAGAGCTATGGGAATCCTTGGCTCAATAGAGCTGCGACTCTCTGTCAGCCTGGCTACAGTGCTGAAAAGAAACCTGGGGTTGTTCCTATTTTCCTCTATTAATGACGAGTAGTACGCTGCTCTGGCATTACGGAGGGCCTTCCTATAAGTTTTAAGACTATCTTGCCAAATTAAACGAATTTTCCACTTTGGTGGAACGCCAATTCCTCTCAAGTTTCAGTGATATTTGCTTTAATTTGCGAGTTTCAGTATTATACCATGGAGCTAACCGTCTTTGTTTTAGTATTTTCTTTTTTATTACATGTTTGTTTGAGGCTATCCTAAAATCTAAAGCTGGCTGTAGAATTTCAGGATTTCTGAGATAATATAATAATATATTAATATTTTCACAACTATCAAGGATCTAATTTTTTTGTTGTTGTCTTCACAGAAATATGCTGAATTTCTGGGTATTTCCACCATTGTTCATTTTAAACAGAGATATGGGCCAGTACATAAAAGGTTGGTCACTTTTATTTTGGAAATCAGCACAGATGCGTGGTACCGGAAGTAATTGTACTTCCTGTGCTAACTCTTTCTGTTACGTACGTAGCGGTTCTGTGGATTACAGTAAGATGCAGCCAGAGTTCAGCAGCAGAGCCTGCATGTGAGGATAAACGTGTTTAAGTGGACTCTGTTTAAACTTTCGGGATGTTTCACCTCAGACTCATCTCCTGTTAGCCAAGAATGCTAAAGGAAGTTAGCTTGTCAGCAGGAAGTAGCCGGAGCCGGAGCTCGGCCTCACAGTGTGTATTTTATCAGAGTGAGCTGCGTGTCTGTAACGGAGTGTGTCTGGAGGAAAAGCTGCTGTAAACATGTCTAAAGTCCAAACGCTGAGAGCTTTTGTCCAGCAGCGACTAAGTGCGGCTGCTGAAGAGATATTTGAGCTGTTTGAAAGAACGATAGCAGAGTACGAGGAGGAACTTTGTGGACAACGCAAACTACTGGACGCTGTTTTCAAGCCTGAAGTCCGGTTACACAGAGCAGGTTTGTGCACTTTACTGCTTATTCTCGCTTAAAGGGGCATCATGTGGTTTCCAGCGGCCACTAGCGGTGCGGTTTTAAGATTCCAACCAGGTGTGTGCTCGCTTGAACTCATGCGCGAGCACAACCGGAAACACAACCGCTTTCACGCAGAAATGCCACAATAAAGGCAGAAACGCCGGCATAGCAGGCTGTGGCTTTTCTCACAGACATGTTCAGTGTTCCCGGTGTTCTGACAATATATGCTGCCCTGTAGAGAAATGCTACCTTATGTCTTCCCATTTCCATAAAGTTATAACTCACGGTCAAATATATTATACTAACATTTCAACGGCAGCGTATTCTGATATTTTAGACAAATTATTCTGACCTGACTAATATCCCTTATGAAATAATGCACCGACTACAGAATCATGTACGGAGATGGGGAGCATGTTGAAAAACTATATTATGCCATCTTTATTTAAGACAAACAGGAGTAGCTTACTCTGTTAGACTAATAATGATTTTATTTTATTTTTTGATATTGCTGACGATCAGCCGATGTCTCGACGGCATGCCCAGCAGCAAGGTTGCACAGATTTATGGGCGTGGAAACAAATCACGCTTGTGGGTCATACACATGCGTAGAACCGCTAAGTAGCACATCTCTATAGGTAGCATAAATCGACAGAACACCGGCGGGACAACAAATGTTTGACATGCTGCAGCAGATCATTAAATGTTAAACAATATGATTATTGACAAGTTAGTACTTAGCATTAACAAATTAGGGACCAATGTAACTGTTAAATTTATGCTCTTTATTTAATAGGTTATGTTAGGTTAACTTTATTGTCCCCAGGGGGAAATTCTGCTTGGGCACAGGGCAGTGTAGAAGAACACAAGACAGAACACCTCGACACCACCATCACAAGAGGAAAATATAAACACAGAAGAAAAAGCACATTGTTGACAACATAGTTCCATGGATTAAAATGCTAGTGTGGTTGTTGCACATTGCTCCATTGAACTTAAGTTTGTATAAAGTACATATGTTAAGGTGCTAGTATGTTTGTTGCATGTTGCCCTATCGCATCGAGATCGTGCAGCCCTACTCCGTACCTTTCATTCAGCGCAGCGAGCTGCATGTTGGCTCAATACTCCTGGGGAAAAAAAGGCAGCGTGACAGCAGCTATAGACAGACGGGGAGAACAGAACTAGTTGGAAACTCGGATAAACTCCCACTGCAACGTTACTGTAGTATTTTTATGAGCTGCGGGTTGAAGTAATCCATGCTCGCTACATGGTAACTTTAAATTTACTGCGTTTAGCTGACGTGATACTTCGGCTCAGTCCCATTTCACCCCTTGGCCCTACCCCTCTGTTTTGCGCGTTCACGTCTAGGGATAGGGTGTCCTGGTTCTTGTTGCGATAGAAGGGTAGGGCGAAGGGGGACGGACACATTTCCCCCGAAACACGAGTCAAACTCCAAACAGAGGGCTACGAGAGTTTCCAGATTACAGATGTTTTTTTAGTATAATTTATTATAACCATGGTTATTCTTAGTTTAATGTAATTTCAACGTAATATGGTGATAATGGTGAAAAAAATCACTAATCACCGCTAGCATGTTGTCTCGTTATCTAGCTTTGCTAGTGGTGTTTGCTACCTGGTAATGAAGCTGTGTTTTTAATTTTTTTTGGTGACTTGTTAGATCGCTTGATGTGCGATATGACGTTACCATACGAGAGAGATTACCACAGCGGAGGACGGCATATTGGAGTGTTTTCAATCGTTGTCATGGATAAATCCTGTAAAAACTTGCCACTTCTGTTAATGTCAGAGCCACCGTCAACTACTGATAACGTATCTGGTTCATGAAGGGTTGTTCCATTTTGTAGGGGAATATTTAAACCCCTTGGCCCTTCTAACTCTGTTTCAAGGGCCAAGAGATGCACTCAGAAACAAGGGCTAGGGGCAAAGGTGAGCCTCAGCCATTAGCTCACCTGCTGCTTTCAGTAACTATCTTTACTATCTGTGTATCTTTTACCGGAGGCTCAGCAATGTCAGCACAGCTACATGTACTGGATGATAACGAATCCGTTAGTGAGCTGGACTGAATATTGAAGATTGTTTTGAGACTTTATAAAAGTTAGACCGCAGGAAGTAACTTTACTGTAGTGGATGGCTCTTCCTCTGGATTGCAGTTGCTGTTTTTTGAGAGGGGTCCAACTGCAGACCTCCACTGTCAGGCCGGTCAGTTTTTTACGTCCCCACCGGACGTAACGTGATGCATTCTCGGTTGTTTCGCTACACATCGCGACTGGTTAGCATTATCCAAAACATTGAGTAAAGTCTGAATGCATTGCTCTTGGTGTATGTTTGCCATCGCTACCACTGTCAATATTGTACATCTAAATCACACAAATTACTGAATGTTACACGTGTGTAAATTAGGTTATTTTTAGTTCCACATAGGTAATGTTAGGCTACACCAACGCTGGCTAGCGTTAGCTCCTGAAGTAGCAGGATTAGCTTTTTTCTCCTTTGGAAAACATGAGCTACTCAGACTGTATGAAGCTACTGTGTATTTGTCTTTTGCAAAGCATTTTGAAAGGGTATAGGTTTGCATTTGTCTTAACATGTTGACATCGCTCAGGTTAGTTATTTGTCCAAAAGAAGATAAAATAAAGATCTATATTGTTTAGACCGTTCGGTGTAGCTTTTCACACTTAACATTAGACTTTGCTGGCTGGATGTATTGATCTTAGTTGAATTGAAGTTTATGTACTACAATAGTGTTTCGTACCCTTTCCTTAAGAAAGTTTCCCCCCTGTCCTGCATGATTTAATCTCTCCCTGCTTCAACACAGCTGATTGAAGCAGCTTCAGGATTCATAACGAGTTGATAGTTTGAATCAGCTGTTTTGGAGCAGTGAGATATTTAACACACAGGGTTATTTTAACAGTTATATACATAAAGACACTCCTCACACAGCCACTGTTGGCATATCCTAATTTGCGTGATTTAGATGTACAAATATTGATAGTGATAGATATTTTGATTATATTTTTAAAAATATTTTGGATCATCAGTCACTGCTGCCAACTCCTTTTCTAACTGCGTAATATGTGTGTGTACAGTGAATAAAGTAAAAGTATTATTACAGTAGGCTATTGTCTCCACTCATCTTTAAAAAGTGGATATTTACAAAATTATCGATACAGCTATACATGTTGTATTGCATGTGTGTTCATTTTTACGGATTGTGCAGTTTGGTAGTCCACATAGTCCAGCAGGGTTCTAGTTACTGTCTGAGCTCTTAATCCTGCATCTGTGGGGGTCAGTAATTCATTTACCAACCATAACAACCATTATTTTTAATCACATCACATCATCTGAATCTCTTTTGGTCTGACTGGCTTCATCACATAAACCTTTATTGTTGTTTTTATTTATTTACATGGAGTTTATGTCGGAGTCTGTGTTTTATGGTGTTAGTGGACTGCATGTTGTTAGCTGCGGTGTTGTTGCTGTAGTACGAGAGAAAACAGGTGTGTGCTTCATTTCTAAGTGAGTTTTGAGCCCATTGACAAGAAGGCAATGAAAATTCAATTATTAATAAGTAATTTTTTTTTTAAAAACTTCATATAGCATCTTTAAGCCTACTTTACTGCAGTAAAAGTACTAATACTAGTACTAATACATTCTGTGAAAATACTCCCCTTAAAGTTCTGGATTAATATTCCTAATGGATGAATTTGGATGTTTAAGGTCATTTTAACTATGCGCCCTCTGCTTTATATCTGCATCTTCAAAAGCCTTTGAATTTACATACGCAGTGCTACAAAAAGATGATGTTAAATGAAACCAAAAAATGTTATCAATCAATCAAAATTTATTTATAGAGCATGTGAGCAAGTTTTATATTTATAGGCATGTATCAGCTCAGAGATTTAGGGTGGGGCAAGGTCATTAAGACACTTTAAATGCAAATAAAATAATCTTAAAATGGATCCTATGCTGTACAGCCAGTGGAGTGAGGCTAAAATGGGGGAAATGTGCTCGTATTTACGCGTTCCAGTTAAAAGACGAGCTGCAGCATTCTGTGCCATCTGGAGGCGAGCAATAGAGGACCCACTGACACCCACGTACAGTGCATAACAGTAATCCAACAGAGTGGTAACAAAAGGCGTGGATTACTGTTTCAAAGTGCGGCCTAGAGAGAAATGGCTTTATTTTGGCCTATTGCCTCAATTGAAAAAAGCTTGTTTTTACGACCTTGTCCTTATCTGTCTGTCGAGCTTACGGTCAGAGTCGATTTTAACCCCAAGGTTAGTGATCGTTGATTTGATGTAGTGACTCAAGGAACCTAGATTGACACAGTAGTGCCACCAAAAAAAAAAATCACTTCTGTCTAGCTTTCATTCAGACTTTAAAAGTTTAGAGCCATCCAAGCCTTTATGTCTTCAAGACACTTAAGTAACGGTCCAACGGTTTCATTCTTTTTAAGAGGCATATAGATCTGAGTATCGTCTGCGTAACAGTGGAATGACATACCATGCTTCCTAAGTATGGAACCAAGCGGGAGCAAATAATGAGAGAAAAGAAGAGGGCCTAATATTGAGCCCTGTGGGACCCCACACGAGAGAGGAGCAGAGGAGGACACAGACTCTACACAGCTGATACAGAAACTTCTACCTTCAAAGTAGGACCTGAACCATTTGAGTGCAATGCCCTTGATGCCCACCCACCGCTCCAAACTGAGAGATCAGGATTTCATGGTCCACTGTGTCAAAGGCAGCAGTCACATTAAGAAGCACAAGAATAACACAATCCCCTGAGTCAGTAGCTAAAAGGATATCATTAAAAAAAATATAATACATATATGGTTTGTTCTTTGATTATTTTCTTTCAAAACCAAATCAGATAAACCAAAAAAATAAGCCGTATTGAGTTTTTTCTGTTTTAAAACCAAAATGGAAAAATATTGATTTTGATATTTAATGTGTCGAACTAGTGTAGCAGTAAAAATTTAGAAAGTTCTACGGTGCAGAGAGCCTCCAGCTGCAAGAACACATGGACTGTGTTAAATCAGGAGCTCAGACTTCATCCAGCCAGAGGGCACGACCACTGACCGTCCAGTATGCCGGTTCCCCTGGCAACACAACCCATAGTAGGGCTAACGGAGGGGGAGTGGGGGGCTGGAGTGTACAGAGCGAGGGAGAGGAGGCCTGGCCGTAGCCTCGAGAAAAAACTTGATGAACATATTCGGGTATTTTTTTTATATCTCTCAGGTAACCAGCTGCTTCAGATCATCCCAAAACAAAATGCTTCCTGGATGCTGACGTACTTAAGCTAGAAACTGGAGAATGTTGAGTGTTTGAGTGGCTCCTAGGCAAAGCAATGCGCCACAACAAAGTTGTTTTTGCTCTAGTGAGTTTGAACCCAGCTTGACACGATCTTATAAAACAAGTAGCCTACATGTCCTTTAATTTCTTTTTTCATATGTGGCTGTAACTGAAGCTAAAGGGCTTCCCCCACTGCGTAGTATTACGCTATAGGGATCCCCAGTGTGTTACAAACTGACGAAGATAGGCCTTGACCATGCGTCCATATGTGACGAGTCAGGGGAGTGAGAACGGGTTGTAGGAATATAACACCGGTCAAAGATAGAACAAAGCTCTTGAAACCTCATCTCTTCTGAGAACAAATTCCTCTTATAACACCTCTAACTCCTAACCTCTAACATGCACTTCCTGTGCTCTTCTTCTTCTATCCCCTACAATGATCTTGTATTGATTGCACTTTTTGTTAACTCTTACTTCCTTCCCTCGGTATCTACCCCATTGATGTGATATGTACTGTGAGCTCTTACTAGTATTTAGTGTCAGTTGGAGATCTGTAGTTGATGCTTGTATGTTGTTCCTCAAATGTAAGTCGCTTTGGATAAAAGCGTCTGCCAAATGAGTAAATGTAAAATGCAGCTCCTTTGTTTTTTCCGATTCGGTTTTCAAATGAAATAATCAAAGAACGAACCATATACGGATTCCATATCCATATCACATTTATTGTTTTGTTTTTCTTTTTTACCGTGTTATTGAATTGGGTATTGAGAAAAGTGGAATTTCGCTGGTATTGATATTGACTACTATATTTCTGGCAACATGACATCATTCTTTTTTACATGTTTAGGAAAGTAGTGGGGTCAGTGGTTTGAATGTTTTAATGTTTTGTTTTCCAAAACTTATATGTATTTCATTATTCTCCGCAGATGTCCAGCTGCTGTTGGTGAGTAAAGAAAAGGTTCCCCCTGAGCAGCAGGAGTGGAGACCCAGTCTGGACCAGGAGGACCCACCAGAGCCCCCAAATACTAAAGAGGAGAGGAGTCCCAGTCTGGACCAGGAGGACCCACCAGAGCCCCCACACATTAAAGAGGAACAGGAGGAACTCTGGACCAGTCAGGAGGGAGAGCAGCTTCGAGGGATGGAAGAGGCTGATACCACCAAGTTCACATTCACTCCTGTCCCGGTGAAGAGTGAAGAAGACAATGAAGAGAAACCTCAGTCCTCACAGCTTCATCAAAGACTCACTGGAAATATGGAAACAGAAGCTGATGGAGAGGACTGTGGAGGACCAGAACCATCCAGGAACTTGGATCCAGAGAGACATTTACAACCAGATACTGAGGATGTGACATCAGAGACCAGGGAACCTCAGTCAGGTTTAAATCCTTTGCAAAACAACAGTGGATGTATCACTGGTGAGAAACCTTTCAGCTGCTCAGAGTGTGATAAACGATTCCAGTATAACTCAAGTCTGAGACAACACATGAAAATCCACACAGGAAAGAAACCCTTCAGTTGTTCTGTCTGTGGTAAAAGATTTGCACAAAGGTCAACGTTGACCGAACACTTCAGAGTTCATACTGGAGAAAAACCTTTCACATGCTCAGTTTGTAAAAGAAGTTTCAGTCTCAGAAGCAATTTGTCTGTACATATGAGAATTCACACAGGAGAGAAACCATTTAGTTGTTCAGTTTGTGGTAAAGTTTTTGCACGAGGCTCACAGTTGACCTCCCACTTTAGAGTTCATACAGGAGAAAAAACTTTCAGCTGCTCTGTTTGTAAAAGAAGCTTCGGTACCAGCAGCAATTTGTCCAGACACATGAGAATTCACACAGGAGAGAAACCATTTAGTTGTTCAGTTTGTGGTAAAGTATTTGCGCGAGGCTCACAGTTGACCTCCCACTTGAGAGTTCATACAGGAGAAAAGAGCAAGACCTGGCTCAACACTGATCAGTTCAGAACTGTGACACAGAGTCCAAAATAAGTCGAGCTTCATCTTTTCAGCGAAGATGAAGCGACATAATTGAATTCTGTTTGTCACATTATTTGGTCATTTTCCTTGTGCATTTTGGTATTGCTTATATTTGTTGATTTAAAACTGTCCGAAAGTATTTTAAGTCACCTGTACATCACAGTGGTCAATGTGTTTGTTGTTACTGGACTCCAAGACTGAAGCAATGCACTAGGCTACTTCTGCCTGCATACTTGATTCTACTCCATATAAAAGCGTATGTAGTTTAAAGAGGTGGTATTCTGCTCCTTTTCAGGTTCAAAATCTTATTTAGGGGTTGTACTAGAACAGGTTTACATGGTTATGTTTTTGTCATACTGCACATTGCTGCAGCTCCTCTTTCACCCAGTTTAATACCTGATATTCAACTATTTCACAAATAGAACCATTTTATGATATTAGCCTTCACCGCTGTGTTGAGGTTTGTGTATTCATTGTAATTTCCGATCATAGTACAGGCTACTAAAGCTTACCATTAGTAGCCTATAATATTAATACCTGTTGGACAAAACAGCCATTTCATTTTTGTGGGTTGTTTTCAGTTATTAAATTATTGTGTAAGAAAAATGCTCTACGTGGTGATTAGTCTGTCATTTGTTTATGCAAATGCTAACTTCACAATAATAATAATAATAAACTGTGCATACAGAACAACAAGTACAACATTTCTAAAGTTTGCTGTAGCGCCTCAACCTTTTTTTGTCCCGCCTACTTCAGGCTGTGATTGGTCGGTTCACGAAAAGTGACTTTGACGAGCAATTAACGCACACGGCCGCATGAAAGGCTCCAGGTCTCCATGCGGAGATTAGCGGGCAGGAGGAAATTGCTTCATTGATCAATAATTGGCAATAATACCGCATACCTCGCTGTAAGCCCCAACAAATTACCGCAGGGGAAATTACTGTGACAGCCCTAAGAGTAGTGAGTTATTCATTTATAAGAAATGTATCGTTCATATGTAACGTTTTAACTGTGCGCTGTAGAATAACGACATGAGATTAAGATCCAAATACATATTTTTTTCTACCAGGGCAGTAAACACTGGACCTTTAAGTTAGTACTTGCTACATTCACATATTGCTATATTTTACACATGCAGCTGGCGCTGGTTTTATTAGCCAGCTGCTGCGTTGGTTTGACTGCGCCTGAACGGTTCGCTACGAAGCAGGCGCTAATGGGAGAGATGACTTCTTGTGAAGTAGTATCGAAATTTCTCAAGTAGAACGAGTACTGCATTCAATCCTTTTTACTTGTAAGCTTCAGCATCGACTGCGGTCTCAGATGTTCGTCATTGTTAAAAGTTTCTTGCCACAAGCTTGGCTTTCTGTTTGTTTTGCCTTCTGATATCCTTCAACACTACTCTGTCACTTGGCACTGATTGATCACTGCCCACCATCCTATCAATTCAACGCTTTTGTGGCGCAGCAGCATATCAGCTGATTTTCTTCACAGAGCCTCCGGCTGCCTATAATCAGATGTAATCGGTGTGATCGGCTGGAACTGCAGTCTTTCTTTTCCTTTGCTTGCCTGAGTGTGTTGTGTAGTTTAGTGATTTGTTTAAGCTGACTCCTTACTTGTTTCTACTTTATTGGAAGAAGTTTGCGACTCACCCCTAAAGGAAAAAGCTTTTGCAGAGCTCTTTCAATTCAGTTTTTCAAGATTTATTGATCCAAAGTTAACACAATTGTTCTCTGTGGTTGACTTTCAACGAATGTATCAAAACCTTATACTCCTGGTGTGGATGATGTGATTAGAATGAGGAGCGATCTGATACAAGTTTGCAGTTACAGTTATTTCAAACAATAAATAGAAAAGACAGTAGATCACCTTGATTGTCCATTATGATGATGATGATAATAATAAAAAAACAATCAACTATTATGGCTTCAGTAGGTGGCATTTTATGCGAAGTTGAAGTACTCTGTTGGTATCGGTATCACTGTAAGGGTATTTGTTTCGGTAGGCCAACTGGTATCGTAAATCTTTAAATGACATCCAGCCCTATTGTGAGTTAAGTTTCCAATGAGGTCCCCAATCCCCCAAAGTCACTCCCCTCCAACTTGCAATGTTTTTATCCAGGTTTGTTAAAGACGTTTTGGTTTAACAAATGGTCAGAAATAACAAGAAAATGCATAGGTTTTGGTCATAGGGTAACTTGTTGCCTTTACTGTAACATGTTGAGTCAGAGGATGTGAACTACGATCTAATGAGACAAGTACAGAGATTCCTTAGATTGATGCATTTAGGTCATTAGTAATTTTCACCAGTGCTGTCTCTGTGCTATGATGCACTAAATCCTGACTAAAATCATCTAATAAACTATTGTTATGTAGAAAGTCACACAACTGATTGGTAACTGCTTTTTTAAGGATCTAAACCTCTTTTGCACCAGCCCTGTTTTCAAGCGGTCGTGATGTCCAAGATAACCAAAAAACTGAAAAGGCAAACTCATCAATTGGCAATGTGAAAGGAGTAAAACGCTTATTGGTAATGGACACATACATTGGTCGTCCTGGAAGTTGGTGTCCTGGTTGGAGCTGTTGTAAATCACCTTGGTACTGTATTCCCTATTGTCAAACTGCCGTCCATCGGTCTGTGAGACTGTTTTTCCCAGTGACTAACTGGCCAACGAATTGTCTTTGCCTGACTGATGTCTTAGTTCAGTGTTAGAAGGCAGTCTGAAGTCTACGCAAGTAGTGGTGTCAGTGGTTTATATGTTACCAGGATGTTACAGTTTTTTAAATATGAGTATGCATTTCATTATTCTCCACAGATGTCCAGCTGCTGTTGGCAAGTAAAGCAGCAGTTCCTCCTGAGCAGCAGGCGTGGAGCCCCAGTCTGGACCAGGAGGACCCACCAGAGCCCCCACACATTAAAGAGGAACAGGAGGAACTCTGGACGAGTCAGGAGGGAGAGCAGCCTCAAGGGCTGGAGAATGCTGATATCACCAAGTTCACATTCACTTCTGTCCCTGTGAAGAGTGAAGAAGACGATGAAGAGAAACCTCAGTCCTCACAGCTTCATCAAAGACTAACTGAACAGATGGAAGCAGAAGCTGATGGAGAGGACTGTGGAGGACCAGAACCATCCAGGAACTTGGATCCAGATAGACATTTACGACCAGATAGTTCAGACTCCTCTGAACCTGAGACTGATGATAGTTTTGATTGGGAGGAGATCAGGAAATCTCAATCGGGTTCAAACCCTCTGCAAAACAATGAAGTACCTGTAAGTGATGTGGAATGTAATACTGGAAAAACATCACGCAGATCCTCTAAATGTTCTACAAGCTTTGGCAACAAGAACATCTGCAGGAACACAATGAACTCGAAACAGCAGAGAATCCATTTAGTTGCTCAGATTGTGGTAAAAGATTCCTCTGGGAGAGCTCCTTAATGGATCATATGAGACTTCATACAGAACGAAAACGTTTCAGCTGCTCAGTGTGTAAAAAAAAGTTTCAGTTTAAAGAATATCTTGTGAGGCACATGAAAATCCACACAGAGGAGAAACCATTTAGTTGTTCAGTTTGTAAAAAAACTTTTAAATATAAATCTACAGCTGTGGATCATATGAGACTCCATACAGGAGAGAAACCTTACAGTTGTTCTGTCTGTGGTAGGAGATTCGCACAAAGCTCAGGTTTGAGCTCACATTTAAAACGACACACAGGAAAAAAACCTTTCAGCTGCTCAGTTTGTCAAAAAAGTTTCTATCAAAAAACCTGTTTTTCCCGACACATGAGAAATCACACAGGTCATACACAAGAAAAACCTTTCAGCTGCTCCATTTGTAAAAAAAGTTTCCGTGTAAGAAGCACTTTGTCCACGCACGTGAGATACCACACAGGGGAGAAACGCTTCAGTTGTTCTGTCTGTGGCAAAACATTTGTCCAAAGGGCAGATTTGGGCAAACACTTGAGAGTTCATACAGGAGAAAAACCTTTCAGCTGCTCAGTTTGTAAAAAAAGTTTCAGTCAAAGAAGCAGTTTGAAAACACACATGAGAGTCCACACGGGGCAGAAACAATTCAGGTGTTCGTTTTGTGTTAAAACATTTACAGCAAAGGAATCTCTGAAACAACACAAGTGTGCTGGTGAGAGCAGTGGAAGGAAATGAAGCTGCAGAGATGCTCGTTGAGCAGATTCCTTCCAGCAGGACTGAAGTACTGAGGGCAAGACTTGGCTCAACACTGATCAGGATCATTATTTGGTGGTTTTCCGGGTGTCACCTGTTCATCACTATGACTTGAGACAAACTTTGATTTCACACAGCTGGACAGCTGATGTCTTTGATTTAGCCACGTTGTGTGACACAGATTCTGAACATTGAATTTCTTTTCTTGTATGAAGAATTAATATTTTCTCTTTGTGTCATGAAATAAGCTGTGATGGAGTCTCTCCCAAACATCCTTTCTTCACATTCTTCTGGTTAATAAAACCCACTGGGACTCAGAAATGACTAATGGAAAGGAAGTGACAAGTGTCCAAATTCTCAACAGACCAGATACTCTCATATCCCAGGAGATGGAAGTCACAGCACATGACTCTGAACTCAGGAACAAAGGACAGAGAACAAATTTTTAAATGTACATTAAAATATGTTATGTGTTTCTGACCTTTATAAAATGTTTTGAGTTGAAATGCTGATTTGGATGCAGAGGAAATAAACCCTGAACTATCAACATTCTTGCTTCTTTATCCTTGTTTATATGAAGAAATGAAGTGTGGATGTCTTCAAAGTATGACTCCAAACTGCTTTTCAGCAGCATGTTAAATAATTTGGGACATGTAGGTCCTGGTGTTCAACTCCAAAGACATGTTTCAAGGATTTTTCTAAACAGATTTTTTAGTGTGCTTAGGCTCTTTGGATAGCTAAAAACGTGAAACTATCTACACAATGAATGAATGAATCATTGCTTGTAATCAGAAGAAATATAAATAAAATTCTAAATCTCATATCCCTTCAGAATGGTTGTGGATCTGCTGGTAGATTTACGTAGGTCTAAATTAGGATCTCCCATTAACATAGGTACAGGGCTCCAGGCTAACCTTTCCACTGGTAGCCCTGTTGCGACCAACTGAGAAAATTGGTTGTGCCCTTTTTTTTTTTTTGGTACACTTATTGATAAATGACCGCTGGTAAGAGGTGAGGGGGGCTCAGTGTTTTGGGTGATTCATCAGTCCCTGCATGTTTTGTGTTTCTTACGCCAGGAATCCACTGACTCCGGCTACGGCACGTTACAGCTGCCTCACTGGAAGCGTTTCAGCAGCGTGCAGCCTGCTTCACGATTTTGACTTGTTATTAATTTGTCCTTTTGTGCTTTACTACCTTCTTCACAGCTCTCTGTGACCCCGTTTCGTTCCATCAACTTCAGGCTGCATTTCCCACATGGAGCATTTCAAAATCTGAGCATTTTGCTGACGTGTTTAAATTTTCTCCACATGGTGTTTTATTTTGAAAGTTGACCAGATTCTCTATGCTGTTCTGTGTCTGACTTCCTGCCTGGTTTGGTCTGTTCTGTGTTGCTTGACGTGGCTTGCATAAAAAATAGACCTGCTACCTGAGGCCGTGAACTGCATTGGCCACATTGCCTACAATAAAAACACAGCAGAGCATTCCCCTCGTACTGTAAGCACCTGATCCCCATCCCGGCGCTGGCTGAATCTACATCTGTCCACTGCGGAGGCTCTATCCACAACCTTGAGGAGTAAATGGTATAAATGCGGAAGCAAGTGTACTTCCGGTGGCTAACATGCTAACTTTTCCTTTCGTTACCGTAAGATGCAGCCGGAGTTCAGCAGCAGAGCCTGCATGTGAGGATCAACGTGTTTAAGTGGACTCTGTTTAAACTTTCGGGATGTTTCACCTCAGACTCATCTCCTGTTAGCCAAGAATGCTAAAGGAAGTTAGCTTGTTAGCAGGAAGTAGCCGGAGCCGGAGCTCGGCCTCACAGTCGGAGCAGCTTCCATAGAGACCAAACTGTATTTTTCACGGAGCCCAAATGTCCAAATGTCCAGATAGAGCTGTCTGAATAGACTCTGTGCTGTTCCCTTTATCTGAACATGTTTAACATCTGAATTATCTCCCGGTGTCCTACGAAGCTAATGCAGTTAGCTTAGCTTGCTAGCTGGAAACAGTCTGGAGGAAAAGCTGCTGTGAATCAGTAAAAATGTCTAAAGTGGAGAACGAGGAGGAACTTTGTGGACAACGCAAACTACTGGACGCTGTTTTCAAGCCTGCAGCAGGTTTGTGCACTTTACTGCTTATTCTCACTGTAAACTGCTCACATCCTTTACTGCGCATCAAAACATGCGTCCTATCTTCTAAGGTCATTTACACGTCAACAATAACAACACAGCTCCCCATTTATAGTGACTAAAGGTTAAACCGTCTCATCACCCACTACCCACTTTTGATTTGGCACATTTTGATTGAGGTTTTAGTGAAACGACGACAAATTCTAGTAGCATCAATCAATACATGACCATCACTTCATAGATCTGAGGCAGAACATTCAAAACGATTATGAGAACTGAACCTCCACATAGATTCAACATTTTATAAAGAAAGGTATTATATCTATGTTCTTATAAAATCTTTTTTTCAACAAATATGCACGAGTAAATTTAAGTAAAATCTTTTTTCAGTCCTTTTTCCTCTACAAAATAAATCTCTTCAAAGTAAAATAATGTTATTCAAGTGAATTAATCAAACATTTATTATACATTTGTTATAAAGTTATTGAGGAAAAATCGAAATCGAAAAATAGATCGCAATAATTATCAATATTGTTTTATTGCCCACCCCTACCTGAAACCCGTGTGAACCCTCAAACGAAGTGAAAGCTTGTCCAGAAAACTGAGGTTCATTGTCCAACATTAGGACCTCCATGGCCGGCAAATATTGGCTTGAAATGGACGATGATGTCTGTGAACCTGCTGTGAGATAACGCTGCAATCTCTACATACCTGGAAAAATGGTAAATAATAAGTAGGTATGTTTTGCTTTTGAGGACAAACAGGTCCACCCGCAACGTTTGCCTTGGTCTGTCAGGGCATCCTGATGGCATCAATGGCTCCCTGTGGTTTTGCCGCTCTTGTATGCATGTTATGCAGTTGAAAACCATTTCGTTCACTTGCTGGCTGAGCCCAGGACACCAAACTGACTGGCGAGGGCGTTCCTTGCACTTCACCACAAATGAGTGTCCTTCATGTAGTTTGGCTAGCACATTCAGCACGGGTTCTTGTTTTTCTTGTCGGTAACTTATCAGTAGCTCAGCTAATGCATACAGGGCAGTGACAAATGTATCCACATTCATTTGCTTCTGTTAAATTGTGCACTACATTCTTTTTCTACAAGGAAGGAATAAAAGCTGTCTCTCACTTTGGGGTAACTTGTGCTTGTTTGCGTCGCTGAGCTTTAGGCCTCTCCGATCACCATTCGCATCGTCTCCCATACAATAGATTGAGGTAGTCACCTGGTTCTCCTTGGAGCTTGCTGTTAGGTTGCTTACGCTGCAGAGCTTCTTGAATCTCCTCGTGGCTTGGAAAGATCAAAAGGCTCCAGTGGTCGGATTCTAAACGAAACACAGGGTGTGTTACCCATTCTGCTGACTCCTTCCTCGTTTGTCTCCGCTGTTACTCATTTAACCTGCTCCCCGGTCTATGCTGAGACAAAGTGCGAACTGAACGTGAACTCTTTATTCACTCGCCGCCCAGGAACATTTCTCCTTCCAAACCCCAGCCCTCACACGTCCCATGATGCCTTTTGTATTAAAATCTGCTTCTGATCATCTAAGGTCAGGCATTTATGTCATCAACAACATTAACACCACATTTTCTATGAAGGGTTGAAGTAACGGGCATGAGGTAGAGTGGGTCGTCCACTAATCGGTGGTCATAATATTTTGGCTATGATTTATATACTGTTGTCGATTAGGCCCACATTGTGTTGTTATTGCACTGTATTTTGAGATTTGTGTGATAGATTAACTTTAGTGAAAAGTAATTTGTTGATATAAACTGTTACCAACCATAGTATCATTTATGAAAATTTTAATCTCTTCTTTGGAAATTAGAAATTGTAGATTGTGAAGTACTTTTTAAAATATGGGCTCAGTCAAAACAAAGAAAAGTCATGTATACTTCCATTATTCTAGGTACAACCTTATATACAGGGTTATTTTTGCCAGTTTGTCTTAATTAAAGAGATTTTAAGTGCAGGAACATTGTTGATATTTGAACTTAACTGCCAAAAAATACACCCCTCACTTCAGTGTTCCGTCAGAAGCTCTGTCCCCCAAATCCTTGGATTTAATGCCCCTGTGTGAGTAAGAAAATGATAATGTGCAAATGGAAACTACTTAAAAATTAATAAAATTGCACCTAATGTTTTAGTATTGTGATTATTTCTCTAGATATAGAGGTGGTTGCTGTTAACTACTTCAAGGACTATTGCGTGCAGTTTACTTTTATGTAGGGATGGGGATCGAGACCCAGTTCTATAAGGATGTGGTTAAAAATTTCTTAAAACCTGAAAATCAATAAGGTCTTAGCTTATCAAGACTGCTAGCAAGTCTAGCGGTTCCTATAATGTAATGTTGTGTCTCAAAAGACAAAGTCATGTCGTTTCAATCAAATCTGATTTAACTTGAAATGCGATGAATAAGGAAAATGTTATTGTATGTTATGTAGTGATGGGCACGATATGCAGTATTTATCAGGCTTAGCTTGGCAATTAGCAAATCAAGCAACATTGAAAGCTGTCTGTCTTTAGTCTTAGCTGTTCACCTTAGTTTGGGTTTACATGTGCATGTAGCATTAGCATGAAGTCACAGTTGCCTATATTGGTACTCTGACGAAACGCAAAGTGTAGTTTTGTTTGAGTTTGTGTATATATTGAAGTCATTCAATGTGCATAATTTCTCCACAGGCTTACGAAAAGCGGTGTTAGTGGTTTAAATGTTAACAGGAAGGTACAATGAAACATCTGTATGTATGTCATTATTCTCCACAGACGTCCCGGTGCTGCTGGTGAGTGAGGTTCCCACAGAGCAAAAGGAGCGGTGTCCCACTCTGGACCAAGTGGACCCACCAGAGCCCCCCCACATTAAAGAGGAGTGGAGCCCCAGTCTGGACCAGGAGGACCCACCAGAGCCCCCACATATTAAAGAGGAATGGTGCCCCAGGCTGGACCAGGAGGACCCACCAGAGCCCCCCCACATTAAAGAGGAGTGGTGCCCCAGTCTGGACCAGGAGGACCCACTAGAGCTCCCACACATTAAAGAGAAGGTCTGGACGAGTCAGGAAGGAGAGCAGCTTCGAGGGCTGGAGGAAGCTGATATCACCAAGTTCACATTCACTCTTGTCCCTGTGAAGAGTGAAGAAGATGAGAAACCTCAGTCCTCACAGCTTCATAAAAGACTCACTGAAGCTAATGGAGAAGACTGTGAAGGCCCAGAACCAGTCAGGAAGTCAGATCCAGATAGACATTTACAACAAGATACTGACAAGATTTCCTCTGAGACAGATGACAGTTGTGATTGGGAGATGTCTGCTTTAAACTCTCTGCAAAACAATGAAGTACCTGTAAGTGATGTGGAATGTAATACTGGAAAAACATCAAGTAGCTCTTCTGAAAGTGTTACAAGCCTTGACCAAGAGGGACATCTGCAGGAAGACAATGGAAACCAACCAGAGAAACTATCTAGTTGCTCAGTTTGTAAAAAAACTTTTCAATGCAGAAAAAATGTTGCGAGGCACATGAAAATCCACACAGGGGAGAAACCTTTCAGTTGCGCTGTCTGTCATAAAGAATTTGGCCAAAAGGAACATCTGAGACAACACATGACAATCCACACAGGAGAGAAACCCTTCAGTTGTTCTGTGTGTGGTAAACAATTTGCGTTTAAGACACATCTGAGACGACACTCAATTGTCCACACGGGGGAGAAACCCTTCAGTTGTTCTGTCTGCAGTAAAGGATTTGCACGAAGCTCAGCTTTGACCTCACACTTAAGAGTTCATACAGGAGAAAAACCTTTCACATGCTCAGTTTGTAAAGTAAGTTTTGGTCTCAGAAGCAATTTGATCACGCACATGAGAATGCATACTGGGAAGAAACCTTTTAGCTGTTCAGTTTGTGGAAAAGGATTCGCACAACATGGAAATTTGACACGACACTTGACTATCCACACAGGGGAGAAGCCATTTAGATGTTCAGTTTGTGATAAAGAATTTGGAGGAAGGGAAAATCTGAGACAGCACTTGAGTGTTCACACAGGGTCGAAACCATTTAGTTGTTCAGTTTGCGGTAAAAGATTTGGAGATGGGAGAACTCTGAGGCGACACTTGACTGTCCACACAGGGTCGAAACCATTTAGTTGTTCAGTTTGTGGTAAAAGATTCACACAACATGGAAATCTGAGACGACACTTGAATGTCCACACAGGAGAGAAATCATATATTTGCTCAGTTTGTGGTAAAGCATTTGCACGAAAGGGACATCTGACAGAGCACTTGACTGTCCACACAGGGGAGAAACCATTTAGTTGTTCAGTTTGTGGTAAAGAATTTGGAGGACGGCTAAATCTGAGACGACACTTGACTGTCCACATGGATGAAAAACCGTTCAGTTGTAAAGTTTGCGGTAAAAGATTTGGAGAGGGCAGAACTCTGAGACGACATTTGACTGTCCACACAACGGAGAAACAATTTAATTGTTCAGTTTGTGGTAAAACATTTGCACATCATGGAAATCTGAGGCGACACTTGACTGTCCACACAGGGGAGAAACGATTTAACTGCAGTGTTTGTGATAAAAGCTTCACTCGGCTTCATATTTTCAAAAATCACAAGTGTGCTGGTGACAGCAGAGGAAGTAAATGCTCTGCCGATTCCTTCCAGCAGAATTGAAGTATCGAGGGCAAGACTTGGCTCATCTCTGATCAGTTCCCTATGATACTGACTCCAAATAAGTCACATGCATACCAGCAGAACAAGTCTCTGAATAACTAAAATGCTAACGCTAGTGAGCTAGCGCTTTAGTATAAAGTTTCACAAAAAGCAACAGAAAAAAGTTATCGCACCTAACCTACTTCTTTCATTGTTTAATTGGCTTCAAAGGGGGCTTAACGTTCACACAGTTTCACTTCACTGTCCCTCAGTACTTCAACATTAGTCCAACATCGCCCGGAGTACCACCCTAGCATATAGCGGTTATTTTGTGGCCGAAACATACTCACTCCTGGTTGTTTTTCTCCATCTGTCTTTTTTATTTTCAGGATTGTGAAGTCCAGCAAATCTCTGTCCAAGTGAGGAGTAAACTATATGTATAACTTAGTAACGCACACACGAGCTAATGTAGCCCCAGCTTCTCTCCGCTGCACTTTTGAAGACCGCAACAACCCGGGGATCTCATCTTTCTCGGTCAAAATAGCAGAATGAGGAATTTATTGCTTTAGTCAGCTGCATCTACCTTCAACACTGACTGGACATCCACATTAAAGGTGCTGAAGTTTCCCTTTAAAGCAGAGGTTACGATTTCTCCAACTTTTTTCCGTTCAGTACTCAGATGCCATATGTATTTTATATGTATCTATTTCGGCTGAATTGAAGGTTGTGATGACGCTTTGTTTCTTTACCACAGGACAAACGCAGCAATGCTGATGATTTTGGCCCGTCACTACCGTTAACAAGCCGAATTGTCATGGAAACAATTATTGCACTTAACCCTAACCCCACAGCTCCACTCATTGTGGTGCGTTTCATCGACATCCCATAATCCAACAGAAGCAAACACAGGTCATTCAAATAGCCGGCTTCTTAGGAGGAGTATGTGCAATTGATGGCGCTCATATAAAGATAAACTATTTTATCTTTCATTTCCAATGTGTATATCATAATGTATTCTCTTGAAAATTCTTTGTCAAATGTTTGTTGAATGTAAACTCCTCTTGAACATTCAATGTGAATTTATCTGAGAATGAAGGAAATCTCTTCAGTGATTGGTCCTTGGCGACATCGTCATCCAAAATCCTGTTTGTGTCACAGCAAAGTGTCGTGAATCAGCACAAAGACTGACACTTAAGATTTAGTCCTACACTTCACTCAGATTAGGACTGAGATGCTTGATAACGTATAAGCTCAGATTTGAGCCAAGATTTATTTTTAGTCTTTAGTCAGTTCTTTGCTGAGTTCTTATGAGTTCTTCTTTCTACTAGCTCATTCAAGTCTGTAAAGTTTTGATTTCATCAAATCTTCCAGTGAAAAAATAATATTTTGACTTGTTTTAGTTTTCTTCTAAAATCAAGTGTTTTGACTTTGATTTTCTTTTAATTTATGATGTGAATCCATGGTAAACTTTTGGAAAAGTTACCATTAACATGTGTAATGCTTTAATAAGTTTGTTGATCATTTGGAAAGCCAAATAGTTATGAATAAGTAATTTATAGATCATCTGTAACATGAATAGTAAATGATCCAACTGTAAATCATCATTATGAAGAAGGTAGAGTAAAATATTTGTAAATGTACTGCAACCTAAAACAAGCAGTTTCTGGCTGTTTCATGTGTTTTTAATGATGAGAAAATGTAGTGTAGTCCTCATGTTCATAACTTCATCTAATGGTGTCTCTTTGTGTTCGTCACTCAACCTCATTTTAAGATCAACACTGCCATGGCCGCACAGATGGGTGCAAGTGGGGCTGGACAATTCTGGGGGACCTCTCAGTCTTAACAGTCAACATGAGGGCCAATGTTTACTTTATCAGACCAACCCTATTGCAGCTAATAAATGTACAGCTTTTGCTGGAAAAGGGAAGAGCTCCTATTTGTCTTTGTGGAGAGCTTTAATCATCAGAAAATATTATGTTTAATCTTCAATACTTGCTGAAGAGGCTTCGTAACGTTTTTACAAAATAGAAGTTAATTGTTGTCTCGGGCTGTTCGTTGTTTACTGGCACTGGTAGGATTTTAAGGTTTTGTATAGTTCTGAAAACCACAAAAAGACTGAATGCAAGGCACGGTAAGTTAGGCAAGAGAAAAATAAAGTGTATACTGCATGCTTGTCCTGCCTAAATCTTGCACAAAGCTTCCTCTCTCTCTCTCTCTCTCTTTGCCCATCGTGGACATTAGGGCGAGGACAGGGGGGATCTGGTGTTTTGAAACTTTAATCATTTCACATCAAAGTATGTTATAACTTAAGTGAAATGCTGTATTCCTGAGTTTAAAGAATACTGAACTTCTCTGCTTCCCATGTGATGTTACAAAGCTTTCTTTATCAATTCTGACAGGAAGGTGTAATAAACATAAATATATGTAAACTGCACAACTTCAAGTAGTAATTCATGATGGAGTTGAGTAACAGCTCGATGAGGAGGAGGTGCTGCTGAGAATGACACTCTGTTATAACAGTGCGTGTCAGCGTTTACTGATACCAGATGCAACTCCCAAGAGTGTTTTTTTAAAGGGAAACTCACAATGGAAAATACACATATAACCCATAAAGAAACCAGCTAGAACTTGCCATTACCTGTGACAAACATATTATTTTATAGTGGGACAACCAACTTCAACTTGTCAACTCACCAAGTTGCTGCTATTAACCTGCATTAAAATGTATAAGAGCTACCAGGGAGGGTGACCATGTCTGTCTTAACAATGTGGTAAAAACAGAAACAGAGTGCACACTGCCCGATCAGCAGAAAAGGACTAGATGTGACTGTTTGATCTGTAAACTGTGTACCGTGATGATGAACTGGCGATGATCTTTACCTAATGGGGAAGGAAAACGTGTCTTAAGGCAGACAAAAAACCCAAAATACATGTACAACGAGAAGCTGGGGAGTCCTAGGTAAATGTCAGGGTGGAACAGTTCCAGAAACTTCAGGACTTAATAACAGACAGTTCAGTAACAATGCAGGGTTTAGGAAGAAAAGGATTTATTTATAGTCTGACTGTTCAACCAACATAACCTGCTGTTGTCATTAGATGAAAGTATCTTTCTTTTATTAGAAATGTATCAGACAATTATTCAGCAAGATAGAAGTGGTTGTTAAAGTTGACTGTATTCACCTGATATCAGAATCTGCTGTTTTAGCCAAGTATGTGAACACATGTTTCTTACACAGGAGAAGCAGAACAAATTCAGGTGTTACAGCAGCACAAAGACAGAAATAAGTACAGATAAATAGAGAAACTAACAAAACAAATAATCAACTCTGGGCGTCCGTGCCTGAGGATCTGAGGCTGCAGAATCTGTGACATCTTTTAAATCACTTCTCAAGTATTTTATTTATGCTACGAACACTCTGTATTGTACTTGACGTGATATTTCTATTTACTTAAATAAAGGATCTGCGTTTTTCTACCATTGTTACCACAAAGAAATACGGCCCTGTAGATAAAGTGTGGTCACTTTTATTTTGAAAATCAGCAAAGCAGTAGAACCGGAATCAAGTGTACTTCCGGTGGCTAACATGCTAACTTTCCCTTCACGTTACCGTGAGATGCAGCCGGAGTTCAGCAGCAGAGCCTGCATGTGAGGATCAACGTGTTTAAGTGGACTCTGTTTAAACTTTCGGGATGTTTCACCTCAGACTCATCTCCTGTTAGCCAAGAATGCTAAAGGAAGTTAGCTTGTTAGCAGGAAGTAGCCGGAGCCGGAGCTCGGCCTCACAGTCGGAGCAGCTTCCATAGAGACCAAACTGTATTTTTCACGGAGCCCAAATGTCCAAATGTCCAGATAGAGCTGTCTGAATAGACTCTGTGCTGTTCCCTTTATCTGAACATGTTTAACATCTGAATTATCTCCCGCTGTCCTACGAAGCTAATGCAGTTAGCTTAGCTTGCTAGCTGGAAACAGTCTGGAGGAAAAGCTGCTGTGAATCAGTAAAAATGTCTAAAGTGGAGAACGAGGAGGAACTTTGTGGACAACGCAAACTACTGGACGCTGTTTTCAAGCCTGAAGCAGGTTTGTGCACTTTACTGCTTATTCTCACTGTAAACTGCCTTTACTGCAGTAAAAGTACTAATACCACTCTGTGAAAATACTCCACTGCGAGTAAAAGTCCTGCATTCAAACCTTCCTTCAGTAAAAGTATGTGAGTATTATCAGCAACATGTACTTACAGTATGTAAAATGTTCCTGTCTGCTCTTATAATATTATTACTTTACAATTGCAACACCAATAAATGAAAAACTATAATTATTTTGGCCTGAAAATAATCCTCTCAAGCTATGAAAAGTAATTTAATAGGTTGTTTGGACTAGAGATGCAACGATTACAGATTTTGTTGGTACGATTATTGTCAGAGGAATAATCACGGTTTCACAATTACTATGCATGAACACTAATAATGACTTAAGTTGTTTTTAATATTTATTGACATTAACTACTATACGTCTATAAAATGGCGAGTGTTGAGGTCTGGGGTTCAGGCTGGCGGGCGGGCGAGACTGGCAGAGATGGGCTGGGGTCCCAGTCTTGGGAGTCCCTGGGCTCCTGGCTGGCTGGTGGCGGCTCGGGTCTGAAGGATCGTTTCGGGGGCAGAGAGAAAAGCGAGTTAGCTCAGTAAGCAGAAGTGAGCAAAACATACAAATATGACGTAACGATCCGGAGAGGACTGGATCTCTGGCTTCGCCTTAAGGAGTGGCTTGACTACTGATCAGCAGCAGGTGAGCGTTGGTGTCTCATCCAGAGACCGGTCACTTCCCCCCAGGCAATTGCACGGGAGAGTGAACGAGAACAGGGGAAGGAAAAAGACTAAATACAACAATACTTTATCCACGTCAAAGTAACTCTAAAGCACATTCATACTCAAACCAGATGTCACATTAGGTGTCACGGCACGGGGGTCGGTACGGTATCCCATAGTTCAACAAATTTTCTAAGTTGAACCACAGACAAAACCCTGTCACTCACTTCAGCACTGACGGCTCCCCTGAAACTTTACCTGCTACAAGTCTGAAGCCCCTTTTCCACTGCACAGTACCAGCTCAACTCAACTTGCCTTTTTTTGATTTTCCATTGTGGATAAGTTGTACCTGCTACTAGGGGTGCAGCGATTACCGGATTTCATTATTAACCGCGCTTTAAAAGCCACCAAGCAATGTGCACTGCACGGCGAGCTCGCGTGCACCACGCAATCAAAGCAGTAGAACTTTAGTGTGGAGCAGCAAATTGCTTCTTTTCTTAAAGGGCCTTTATGGAAGAACGTAGTCCTCTCAAGACCTTCAGTCACTGAACATTTAACGTTACATCATGTCTTCTCCTGTCTGTGGTGAGAAAATGTTGCCAGGTGTAAAACACTAACAGAACATCAGGAGCTTATAGACTTTCAGGACTACAGGCTACCAGTTAACTGCATTTCAGTTAACACTGCACTCAATTTCTTTCTCTCATTTTCACTAAAACATGTATGGATGAGAATTGATGACAGTAACAGCTCAGTTTATTCCCCTCCTTTATAACAATTTCCCCATGTGGATAAAAGTTAATGTTCCTCTTATATTAATAATACTTACGTATTATAGAAATATAATTGTTAATGTAATTAAATATTAAAAATCAACATAAGTCATTATTAGTGTTTTGATATTAATTAATGCATAATAATCCTGAAAATAATAATAGTAGTACCAACAAAATCTGTAATCGCTGCATCCCTACCTGCTACCAGGTACTTTTTTTTGTATCCTTCCGTCGAGGTTCCAAGCGAGCTGAGGCGATACTAAAGGGGTGGTGATGGGGCAGTGGATAAGATGCATGCCTTTGACCCGGGTTCAACTCCCCACTGTGACACGTCCACCAATGTGTCCCTGAGCAAGACACTTAACCCTTAGTTACTCCAGAGGCGTGAATATATAGCAGTTATGAGTCGCTTACATTTAAATGTAAAATGTGACGTGAAAACACAGCAGACTGCAGATTACAACAATACCACACATTTTAGTCACTATTATCTCGATTTGAAGTTCCATACTGTTTCCTCTTCGCCCCACACACAAGTTCTCAGGAAAGAATGTACATGATTGACAGCATCAAAACTGGAGTATATGCAGCTGGAATTGGGGCGATTTGTTAACATAATCAAAGTTGATTGCGAAAATTGAATTGATAACGTTATGTAGCCGGAACGAAAAGGTGGAGCTCGGAAATGCGGAAGTGCAGCTCCGGACCGTCTGTGGTTCTTCCTGTTTGGCACAGGCAGCTGCTGATTGAGTGACAGCCGCAATTAAACTTTACACATGATCAATAAAATCAATGCGCAACTCACGTTAATGATTTTAACCAGCGCACGGTGTGGCACGGTAGCGCATAGTTAGCGTCCTCTCTTTATTCTCCAAAGGACAGACAGGCGGCAGTAGGTGACGGTGAAAGCAGCGGAGTAGAGGAAAACGTGAACGCTACATTCAGTCTGGCAGTAAATGTACAGTATTGGTCACAGCGTGTCTGTTAATTAAAGTCTGTCTATTGTTTTCCAACTGCTGGATAAGTTAAGGCAGCTAGTGTTAACTAACATATCTTCAGACTGCCGTCTGGAAGCTGAGCAGGAAGCTTTTCGGCTGCTAGTTCAATTTCATTTGTTGTCATTCATCCACATATCGGGTACACAGTGAACCAAAAACAGTTTCTCAAGGCCCATGGTGCTCAACACAAGATTACAATAATCAACTGACAAGACTAGAAACAAACATATAACTACGCTAGATGAGATTAAAAAAAAAAGGATCAGCTATATCAGGGTGGAGTGAACGTGGTTTGGCCTGAGCGTTGTAAAGTGCGTAGTTCAACCCCCATCTGACTCTTTACTAATAACAGCAGCATCAGAAATAAAAATAGTAGCAGCAGAGGTGGTAATGCTGTAATATTGTTATAACGCTATGCAATGTTAGCTACATTTAAATGAAGTAACATTAAATATCTGCATTTCATTACTACCTACTTGTTTGGATTGTTTTTAAATATTTTGCTTTAAAAGTACCAAATAGTCACACAGTGAGAAAGATACATATTTATCAAATTTGTTTTACAATCGCATCATACCACTCATAACATAAGAAATAAATGATATTAACAGGAAGTTAGTTTTCTAAAATTTTGTATGCATTTCATTATTCTCCACAGATGTCCAGCTTCTGTTGGTGAGTCAAGAAGAGGTTCCCCCTGAGCAGCAGGAGAGGAGCCCCAGTCTGGACCAGGAGGACCCACCAGAGCCCCCACACATTAAAGAGGAGTTGAGCCCCAGTCTGGACCAGGAGGACCCACCAGAGCCCCCACACTTTAAAGAGGAGTTGAGCCCCAGTCCGGACCACGGGGACCCACCCATTAAAGAGGAACAGGTGGAACTTTGGACCAGTCAGGAGGGAGAGCAGCTTCGAGGCCTGGAGGAGGCTGATATCATCAAGTTCACATTCACTCTTGTCCCTGTGAAGAGTGAAGAAGACGGTGAAGAGAAACCTCAGTCCTCACAGCTTCATCAAAAACTCACTGAACAGATGGAAACAGAAACTGATGGAGATGACTTTGGAGGACCAGAACCAGCCAGGAACTCAGATCCAGATAGACATTTACAACCAGATACTGATGACAGAACATCACACTCTGAACCTGAGACTGACAACAGTTGTGATTGGGAGGAGACCAGGGAACCTCGGTCAAGTTCAAAGCCTCTGCTAGATAACAAAGTACCTGTAAGTGATCAGGAATGTTATACTAAAAAAATATCAAGCAAGTCCTCAGAATCTGCTACAAGCTTGGACAACAAGGGCCATCGGCAGGAACACAATGGACTCCAAACAAAGGAGAAACAATTGAGTTGTTCAGTTAGTGACGAAACACACTTAGAAAATAAATCCTTAATGTCTAATGTGAGACTTAATTCAGAAGGGAAACATTTCTGTTGCTCAGTGTGTAAAAAGACTTTTCGATTAAGACGAGATGGTGTCAATCACTTGAGAATCCACACAGGGGAGAAGCCTTTCAGTTGTTCAGTCTGTGGTAGAAGGTTTGCACAAAGCTCAGCTTTGACCACTCACTTAAAAGTTCATACAAAAGAAAGATTTCTAACAGGAGAAAAACCTTTTAGCTGCTCAGTTTGTGAAAAAAAATTTAGCCGCAAAGGCGATTTGTTGCAACACATGAGAACCCATACTGGAGAGAAACCATATAGTTGTTCGTTGTGTGATAAAAGATTTCCACGAAAGGAAAATTTGAGATGTCACATGAGAACCCACACAGGGGAAAAACCATTTAGTTGTTCTGTTTGTGGTAAAACATTTGCTCAAAGCTCAACTCTGGCCACACACTTCAGAGTTCATACAGGAGAAAAACTTTTCACTTGCTCAGTTTGTAAAACAAGCTTCACAAGCAGAGGCAATCTGTTCAATCATATGAGAATCCACACAGGGATGAAACCATTTAGTTGTTCAGTGTGTGATAAAACATTCGGACGGAAGGATCATCTGAGACGACACATGAGAAGCCACTCAGGGGAGAAACCTTTTAATTGTTCTGTTTGTGGTAAAACATTTGCAGACAGCCAATATCTAAAACAACACTTGACTCTGCACACAAGAGAGAAAAATGATACAGAAGAAAAGCCTTTCAAATGCTCAGTTTGTAAAACAACATTCAGTCTCAGAGGCAATTTGTCCAAACACATGAGAATCCATACTGGCGAGAAACCTTTTAGTTGTTCAGTTTGTGGTACAGGATTTGCACAAAAGCAAATTCTGAGAGCCCACATGAGAACCCACACAGGAGAGAAACCTTTTAATTGTTCTGTTTGTGGTAAAACATTTGCACAGAGGTCAACTTGGACCACACATTTGAAAGTTCATACAGGAGAAAAACCTTTCACATGCTCCGTCTGTAAAACCAGTTTCCGTCGCAGAAGCTGTTTGTCCGCACACATGAGAATCCACACAGGGGAAAAACCATTTAGTTGCTCTGTCTGTGGTAAAACCTTTGGACAAAAGGGAAATCTGAGACGACACATGAGCACCCACAGAAGTGAGAAACCATTTAGTTGCAGTGTTTGTGATAAAACATTCACTGAGCTCGCTCATATCAAAAAGCACAAGTGTGCTGGTGAGAGCAGCAGAGGTAAATGAAGCTGCAGAGATGATTGACGTTTTCCAGGTGCTTTTTTGGTATGACATGTATTCTTTGAGTTAATATGGATAAAAGTGGTCTAATAGTAGTTTGTCATCTGTACAGCACTATGGTCAGCATGTGTTGTTTATGAAATGACTGACCTCCCAACAAGACAATTTAATTTTACAATGTTATTTATTTGAGACTGGCATAAAGCATAAACTGCTTTTTTATATTTCATTTTCTTTTGATTATGATGTGTAAACTTTTGTAAACCATTAGAAGATACTAATAAAATGTGTAATGCTTTAATAACTGTGTTGTATGGTGTAGTGAATGTATCATTTGCAAAACCAGAATCCGTGTATGGTTCATTCTTTAATTCTTTCATTTCAAAAACAAATTGGAAAAAAACAAAAAACCAAGTAGTTTTTTGTTTTTTCTGTCTTAAAACCAAAACGGATAAAAGGAAAACCAAATAACAGACATCTGTTTTGTTTTTCTGTTTTATTTTCCATAACGGAAAACAAAGGAGCTGCGTTTTGTTCTATCTTTGACCGGTGTTGTATCCCTACAACCCGTTGGTCAAGGCCCATTGGTGTTTGTAACAGTGTCACAGGCCAACGCAGTGGGGAAAGCCCTGTAGCGTCAGCTTGTGACGGTAAAGGCAGGTATATGATATTTAACAGAAAAGACTGAGTGAGAACATAGTTGGGGTCAAAGGAGGGCCAGGACCGTTGAATCAGGAGACTTCTGTTTGTGTATCCTGTGAAACAAAAAGTCAACATTAGGCTAAATATTTTTATAATTAAAATTTATATCAGGCTATTTCTTTTCAGGTCGCCTCTCATATCAACTGTGACGAATATGATTGTAGAAGTGAGCGCTATGTTAGAGAGCCTCAAACCCTCAACATTACGTCAAGTACGTCAGCATTCAGGAAGCATTTTGGTTTGGGCTGATCTGAAGCAGCTGGTTACCTGAGCGATCTAAGAAAATACCTGAATATGTTTATCAAGGGTTTTTCCTCGAGGCTCTGGCCAGGGTGAAGGCCGACGCTCCTAATCTATGTGTTCCTGCAGCTCGAGGCTCTCTGCACAACTTTCTAAATTCTTCCATCTCAAAAAGAAAATAAAGCTCGGATCGAAACAGTGAAGCCAAGAGAGGCTGAACGAAAATAACCAACATTTTAATCTGTGTATGATTCGTTAATGTCCAGCTCGCCGAGTGACCCAATATAAGTTCATATTTGCTGTGTACCATTGGATGTACTGACAACTATCACTGAGTTAATTTGATACTGAAGAAAGCGTTCCTGTTCCAGCTGCTGGTGAGTTTCAAACTGAACGTTGAGCCAATAGCAGCTATATAACATCGTCCTGTTTTTCAAACTAAAAACCAACGTACTTATGTTGATGTTCAAGCTCGTCTTTATTACATTTAATCGGCACCGCCATCGCCCAAGTGTATCTGCTACAGGTTGTTAAGTGTAACACAAACAACGCTACACTAATCGGACTCATTAAATATGAAAATATATTTTTTTAAAACAAAAAAACAATGTCTGTTTTTGTTTTCTGTTTATCTATTTTTCCGTTTTGGTTTTAAAATGTAAAAAACAAAAAAAGGACTTGTTTTGTTTTTTTTTTTCGATTTGGTTTTGAAACAAAATAATGAAAGAACCATCCACGGATTAACCAGTTATAGTTATTGACTGATGTCAATTATAGATAATCTGAATAATTAATGGCAAGTGATCCAACTGTAAGTAATCCTTATGCATCAAGTAAAGTAAAATACTTGCAAATGTACTGGAAATTAAAACAAGCAGCTTCTGGCTTTTTCATGTGCTTCTAATGATGAGAAAATAGATCATAGTCCACCATGATGATCATGTTCATAAACTCAGCTAATTTTGTCTAGTGACATAATGAACGGGCAAATAAAAAACCTCATGTTGGATATTTGTAATGGCGGCTGTATCGCGTCCTGAGTTTACAGTGATTGACTTTTTATATCTAATACGATCTGGTGTTTACATGCACCTAATCATCCGTCCCAGCTTTTTTCATTTGTTTTTTTGGAACATTATTAAAATTGTAAATGTAATAGGTCCGAGGTGCATTTAGTGTTGATAAAACTCTGCTGCGTGTTATGAGATCTGTGAAGTCCACAGTCTCATTGTTTGTAAGGATTGTTGTAGAGAGTGGTAGTGTTTAGTTTTGTGTTTCTTCGTGAAGAATAGGGACTTTACACTGTAAAAGAAGGAAGTTGTGATGAGGTGTTACAACTTGTGAACTCTGGTGCTAAACAGTGTGTTACGTTGTCCAACAGAAAAGTAACTGTTTTTGTAGGAACATGGATCAGCAGAAACAGTCTGTCAGATTTAAGAACGCTCCTCAGACATCTTCCCCAACACTAACCAGCATGCAGTGTGCAGCTCTCCACTTCACTGTGGCGTTTGATCGCTTGTCTTGCTTTTGTTTATCTACTTCTCTCACATGCTGAATCCAGCGTAGTCTGCTGAAGCCTCCCTCCTTGCTTGCCCCCTCCTCCTCCTGTGACCCAGGGTTTGACTGGATGTGTATTCAGAGGAGCAACGGACTTTCAAAATAATAGTGATAAAAATGTTTTGGCGTTTCTTACTTTTTTACTGAATAAGTTTTGTGCAGAGAAGATGCTTTTAGTGTAACAAGTAACATGCAGAACAAGTTTTACTATCTGAGAGTATTTATACTTTTAATTAAATACATGCAAATATACTTTATGTTGCGTTTGAGGTTATTATTAAGCTAATCACGGCCCGCACCACTGATCTACCGGTCCGGACAGACCAACTGCCCCCCAACGTCAGTTCCACCCGGCTTAACCCAAAACACTAGGCTTATGTAGGCCCTATGAAATAATTGAATCTATAACTTTAGTTTATTTTAGTTAGTTTTGCAAACAGACAATACTGTTTCAGTTAGTCATTGTGATTTTGTAAAGCCTTGTTTTTGTTTTTATTTCAGTCAGCCACACCTAGTCAAAAACTCCTCTTCAACACGGACAGGGTGCGATTAATACCGTGGTGACAGGTGAAGCACAAAGTGTGCACAAACTGGAGGACCTGGAGATGAGCAGAGTCAGGAACAAACAGATGGTTTGGTGCTCCGTTACCTGGGTCAGGCTGGGTTTGCTGAACCTCTCTCACCACAGACTCGATCTCCCAGGAGACATCAGCCTCAACACAATATGGGAGAGATAGTGGTGGGAAAGGGGCGTCAGGATTGAGATTTCTTGATCTTGTACTTTAGGTGAGAGAGAAGTTAAAGCGACCAAAGAACAGAGTTCGGTCTCTTAGTTGTCTGAATACAACAAAAGGCTGCTCTTCCCCTCCAGGCAGTGCATCCACTCCTCTAGGGCTAGCTTGATGGCTAACACCTCCGTCTCCCACATCATAACTGCGTTCTGCCGGGTTGGGCTACAAGGATGCAGCTTCTGCTTCGGACCAGAGCTCTGAGAGAGGAAAGCCCAACCCCAGTGTCAGAGGCATCTACGTCCACTATAAACTGACAAGAAGGATCAGGATGGACCAGAATGGGAGCTGACGTGAACAGATTCTTTATCTTGGAAAAAGCAGAATCTGCTTCCGGAGTCCAGACAAACAGGACCTTAAAATGGCATGTGGGACCATATAGACACGATTTTGGTTCTTAGATATTTTTACTGTTCCCACACTTTACTTTTTTATGTGTCAGATATTTATTCAGGATGGAAGTGATTGTTACAGTTGACTGTATTCACCTGATATCGGAATCAGCTTTATTATCTAAGTATGTGAACACATTTTTCTCAATGTACTTAAACAGGAACAGACAAAACAGCGAAGAACAACGACTACAAAGCTGAACAAATTCAGGTGTCACAGCAGCACACAGACAGAAATGAGTGCAGAGAAACAAAAATACACAATAATCACAATAAACTAAATAAACAATCTGTGGCCTGTACTACGAAGTGAGCTAAACTGATCATCCAGGTAAGTTCAGGAGTAACTTTGTGACGTCGGGTGTAACTTCCAGGTTAACCCGCACTACGAAAGGTGGACAGGTGTTACCCGATGTCTGTTGCCATGGCAATTTACGCAGCATCTCTAAACTGCTACGAGCAGGTTTTGTTCGTGGTTAACTCGAGGTCACCCTGCACGTGGACTACACACCACTTCTGTACTCAGTGTTAATGATGAGAAGTAGGATATTAATACACACTGCTTCATAACATATGTTTACATTTCTTCCTGATTTGTTCCACTGAGGCTGCGATGAAGTTCTGAACACAACAGCATCACATTCAGACAGCGAGCCCTGCAGCCGAGCTGGGATTTTAGAGAGGAATTAATTAACGGGACAGTTTCTTAGATGGAGCCCGTCTGTAGTCTATAATTGAATTCTCCTAATTGTTTTCACATATTTAGATTTAGACTATTTTTTCGTGTCCAAAAAATAGGGAGCCAGGGTTAATAACAGAGAAAAAAATCCTAGATGAAAGTGTGAAATTCATGCCTTTATATCTGAATCATATTACACATAAAAGTAGAGCCCATAAAAAACAGAATAGAGATTTGAACTACAATAAGAACACTGTGAAGATAATTAGGCTACAGATTTACTCCATGTGATGCCAACAAGCCTCCCTGGCTTTGATTTAGCCGTTAACTTGTCTTTACATTCATAATTTGTGTTCCTCTGGAGAAATACGGAGCATGCGCCGTTGCGAAGTTGTTACCCCGAGTTAACTGTGAGTAGGTTGAACTCCCTTTGGGCCACAGCTCTGGAAGTCCCTGCCTTTAGAAAGGTTTTATTAATTCTAACACCACTCTGTTTTACTATCATTGTTCTGTCTTTATTGTTGAATATTTTATTCCTTTTTACGGCAATGGCGTCAGCAGACAATTTGGTGAGATAAACAGACGTTTATTTTGAAAATCATCAAAGATGTGGTACCGGAAGCAGGGGAACTTCCGGTGGCTAACATGCTAACATTTTCCGTTACCGTGAGATGCAGCCGGAGTTCAGCAGCAGAGCCTGCATGTGAGGATAAACGTGTTTAAGTGGACTCTGTTTAAACTTTCGGGATGTTTCACCTCAGACTCATCTCCTGTTAGCCAAGAATGCTAAAGGAAGTTAGCTTGTTAGCAGGAAGTAGCCGGAGCCGGAGCTCGGCCTCACAGTCGGAGCAGCTTCCATAGAGACCAAACTGTATTTTTCACGGAGCCCAAATGTCCAAATGTCCAAATGTCCAGATAGAGCTGTCTGAATAGACTCTGTGCTGTTCCCTTTATCTGAACATGTTTAACATCTGAATTATCTCCCGCTGTCCTACGAAGCTAATGCAGTTAGCTTAGCTTGCTAGCTGGAAACAGTCTGGAGGAAAAGCTGCTGTGAATCAGTAAAAATGTCTAAAGTGGAGAACGAGGAGGAACTTTGTGGACAACGCAAACTACTGGACGCTGTTTTCAAGCCTGGAGCAGGTTTGTACACTTTACTGCTTATTCTCACTGTAAACTGCCTTTACTGCAGATATTTTTTGTAACCAATATTGCGATTGAATTGTGATTTTTAAGCTCTTTACCTTCTGTATTATTTAAAATGGACAAGCAGTAAATCAGTGTGTAGTATGACCAACACAATATTTGATAGAACTACACTGCTCTTTCTTGTTATGATGAATTAGGTAGAATTATTAAGAGCAATAATGGAGAAGATATATCAAATTATAATAATATGAGAAAGATAATTTGAGTCACCTCATGGCATTAAATAAAGATACAGAGTTCATCTTTCTGTGTCCCAGTAAGCAAACAAAAACTACTCAGTTTGAGGTTCAAATCAAAAGTTGGCCAACGAAAACGAAACCGAGTGACGCCTCCCGTGTTTAATTGACAAGCTTAGTAATTCTTCGACAACACTGGAGCCTCCGATGCTGGTCAGCAGCACAGGCTGTAACTCAGGACAGACTGGGCCTCTTCGGACTTGTGCGTTTGGTTTGAAACGCCATTTCACAGATATTTCCTGAGCTGACTGGTGACACAATACGCTTACCTTACTACACGTGTCTTTCTGCATTTTTCCTGTCCGTCAAAGCGGCGGATGTTCACACTATGTGACTGATCGGTGACAGGGGGTCACACGCTACAGGAGGTGACAGCGAGTCTGTCACCCGACGCTGGTCTCCAAACCACAATTTGTCAAGAAAACACACGTGAAATGTGAAACGGGAAATGAGCGATCCTGCACACGAAACAGCTGTTTGTTACTATAAAGATAGAAATTATAAAGACAAAGAATCTGTGCGAAAGGATGGATTAGCACACTCCGGTAGCAGGGATTGTCTGAGCTACAGAGAGAGATGAGGGGAGTAAAAAGGGTTTTACAGTGAAAAAGTAGCTGTCTGCTGTCATTGGCTGGATGTCTGGCAGATGTCGGCAATGTGTCGGGAAGCCCATGTGACGCGTCATTGAGTAGTTCACACACAACAACTGCCGATCAACCGCTGATTTACTCCTGATCACAGCCTGACGGTCACCGAACGGCAAATTGGGCTAAAAGTCATGAAGTGTGAACTGGGCTTTAGAGACACCTGCTCTGTGTCTCTGCCGCAGGGTGCTTCCCTCTGAAGCAGCTGTGAGCTGCTGTCCACTAGTTTTGTTTTCCAAGCGGTCTTAAGGTGAGGAATGCACAATAAGAGCAAGAACACAATGCACATCAGAGTATGGGGCAGGTAGACTTAAAATTATTATGAATTCCCCTTAGATTAAGACGTTAGTCTTCTAATATTCTTACTTTTTTTCAACATCTTCGAGAACACAGATGTGGGATAGATTGTAAATGTGGCAGAAGTTTGAACAGAAAACTTGTTGAAACACAGGAGCCAGGAGTTTCTAACTGAATAACAATGAAATAATTTATAATTTATATGAAAAGGTGCCACATACCCATTTTAAAAGGTTACTTCCCCAAACAAAGACACAAAAAGGAGTGACTAAAGCTGCGTTTTTACCAAAACTTATAGTCCCAGGATCCATTTTTGAAACAATATGCTTGACCACTAAAAGTAGCTTTTTTGTTTGTGAGTATAATGAAGAGACAGATTATTGAAGAATAAGAATTTGTCTGTTTCATACCCGTATTCAGGGTTTTTACTAGAAAATGTTTACAGGCTTTAATGTTGAAGAAAAACCATTTAAATCTTTCATACTGTCCACTGCTTCAGCACTTCTTTTCACTCTCTGAACACTCAGTTTTAGTTCCTGTGCTGTGTTGTTTATTTACTTTGTTTGACTGTTTCGCCTTTTCATTCTCCCTCAGTTGTTTTCTTATGTCAGCGGTTTATTGCTGCTGTTTGGCTGGTTGTCTCTTTGTTTTTGGTTTGTTTGTTTGTTTGTTTTTTTTCTCCGCCCCAAGCTCCCCTCCCCGTTCTCTTGCAGGTGTTGTCCTTTCTCTGTGGTGTCTGTTTGTGTGGAGTTTGCACCCCCCATCCCCATTTCTGCCCCCGTGTCTGGCCCAGTGACAAATCAATACATAATAAATAATAAAACAGACAAAGGAGTATATTAAAACTCTCTTGTTAAAGTAAAATCTACCTGGCACAACACGGTATCTAGCTCCTCATACTGCAAACCACGCTGTGGGGCAGGACAGGTTTTAGCTGTCCGGTTTTCCCTCTGATGTACTCCAGCTGCTCTGCCTCCACTTTTGCTGATTTATGGAGTTTATATGTTACTGGTTACTTCAGCAGTTACTGAGTTTGCCGTGCAGCTAGCCGTCCTGTTGCTGATTCTGCCTGGTGTGGAAAGTCCACGAGACTGTAGACCTTTGTGTTTCGGTCTCTGTTTCAGAACCGTTACAGCCCTAGTATTTTGGGAGCGTGAGATTTACATTGGGTGTGGTAGCGGTCATCTTAGAGGCATGTATTCACTCGCATAGACAGTCAGCCAGAGCGAGCTGACTGGCAGGTTAGAAGGTTAAAACCTGCTTTCACCTGGTGGTATAATGTAAAATGTTTTTGGTTTGGTGGTTATTTTGGGGGAGGGGTGTACAGTCACCCCTGGGGTCCCAAAAGCCCCTTCTCAGTGAGATCCTTGTTCCACGGTGAAGTTTCTGTGGTGGAAATGCAGCTTATATCATGCCTGCATGTGTGCTGACTCGGCAGGGATGATAAGAAATGAGAAAAGTTGATCTACAGTAGAAATATATCTGAAATCAACACAGAATGCCTAGAAGTTACAGTTTTCTAACGTGTGTATGTATTTCGTTATTCTCCACAGACGTCCAGCTGCTGTTGGTGAGTAAAGAAGAGGTTCCCCCTGAGCAGCAGGAGTGGAACCCCAGTCTGGACCAGGAGGACCCACCAGAGCTCCCACATATTAAAGAGGAATGGAGCCCCAGGCTGGACCAGGAGGACCCACCAGAGCTCCCACATATTAAAGAGGAATGGAGCCCCAGGCTGGACCAGGAGGACCCACCAGAGCTCCCACACATTAAAGAGGAATGGAGCCCCAGGCTGGACCAGGAGGACCCACCAGAGCTCCCACACATTAAAGAGGATTGGAGCCCCAGTCTGGACCAGGAGGACCCACCAGAGACCCCACACATTAAAGAGGAGTGGAGCCCCAGTCTGGA
Organism: Micropterus salmoides; assembly: GCF_014851395.1. Classification (NCBI taxonomy): domain Eukaryota; kingdom Metazoa; phylum Chordata; class Actinopteri; order Centrarchiformes; family Centrarchidae; genus Micropterus; species Micropterus salmoides. The sequence continues at coordinate 2,666,782 of NW_024040040.1, forward strand.
CCAGGAGGACCCACCAGAGCCTCCACACATTAAGGAGGAACAGGAGGAACTGTGGACCAGTCAGGAGGGAGATGAGCTTCCACAGCTGGAGGAGGCTGATATCACCACGGTCACATTCACTACAACTTCTGTCCCTGTGAAGAGTGAGGAAGATGAAGAGAAACCTCAGTCCTCACAGCTTCATCAAAGACTAACTGAACAAATGAAAACAGAATCTGATGGAGAGGACTGTGGAGGACCAGAACCAGCCAGGAACTCCGATCCAGATAGACATTTACAACCAGATACTGATGACAAGATATCCCACTCTGAACCTGAGACTGATGACAGTTGTGATTGGGAGGAGACCGGGGAACCTCAGCCACGTTTAAATCCTCTGCAAAAAAATGAACTACCTGTAAGTGATCAGGAATGTAATACTGGAAAATCATCAATTTGCTCCTCTGAATGTGCTACAAACTTTGACCACAAGGGACATCTGCAGGTAAACAATGGACTCCAAAGAGAAGACAAGCAATTTAGTTGCTCAGTTAGTGGTAAAACACACTTAGAAAATAAATCCTTAATGTCTAATATGAGACTTCATTCAGAAGGAAAACATTTCCGCTGCTCAGTTTGTAAAAAGACTTTTCGATTGAAACGAGATGGTGTGAATCACATGAGAGTCCACACAGGGGAGAAACCTTTCAGTTGTTCTTTCTGTGATAAAATATATGCTCAAAGCTCAACTTTATCCTCACACTTAAGAGTTCATACAGGAGAAAAACTTTTCACTTGCTCAGTTTGTAAAGCAAGTTTCACAAGCAGAGGCAATTTGTCCAATCACATGAGAACCCATACTGGGGAGAAACCATTTAAATGTTCAGTTTGCTGTAAAACATTTGCACGAAAGGAAAATTTGACACGACACTCGAGAAGCCACACAGGGGAGAAACCATTTAGTTGTTCAGTTTGTTGCAAAACATTTGGACAAAAGGATCATCTGAGACGACACATGGGAATCCACACAGGGGAGAAACCATTTTGTTGTTCTGTCTGTGGTAAAACATTTGGAGACAGGCAATATCTGAAACATCACTTGATTGTCCACACAAGTGAAAATGTTCAGACAGATGAAAAACCTTGTTTGTAAAACCCAGTTAGTTGCAGTGTTTGGGATAAAACAACTGTCACATCAAAAAGCACAAGTGTGCTGGTGAGAGCAGAGGAAGTAAATTAAGTTGCAGAGATGCTCGTTGAGCCGATTCCTTCCAGCAGGATTGAAGTACTGAGGTCAAGACTTTGCTCAACACTGATCAGTTCAGAACTGTGACACAGACTCCAAAATAAGTCATGCTTCACCTTTTCAGCTAAGATGAAGCCACATGACCATTTTAATTCTGTCTTTATTTGTCACACATTATTTAATCTTTTTCTGGGTTTCATTTTTGGTGAACACGTGCAAATTGTTTCTAATTAAATGGACTCTCCTGGTCTTAAATTCATCTTATTCTGTGTTAAACATGAACAGCTGATTCTTAAACAGCTCACACTGTTTTTGTCTTATTTCGGTCATATCACAAGTCTTTAGACAAACTTTGATTTCACACAACTGGACAGCTGATCTGTTGGATTTACCCAGTTTCCCTTGTAAGGTTCAGTGTGCAAGTTTTAGTGGCATCTAGTGGTGACTCAGCTCAATCACCCAGAGAAGCTTCGTTGGCCGACACACTCTGTTGACTCTTGTACTGAATAACACGTGTGGTCCTCCATTTGACCAAATTTCGCTTCCCTTCTAACAGACTAGACTACGACTACTTCTTCTTCTCTGTATTGAACGTAGTGATAAAACACGCTCTGTAGCACAGTTTGTCCGTTTGGGTTTCTGTAGAAACATGGCGGGCAACATGGTGACGTCCATGTAAGAGGCCCCGCAGTGTCTGTAGATATAAATGTCTCATTCTAAGTTAATAAAAACAGAACGGTTCTTTATGCACCACTGAAAACATAGTTTTTAAAACTTTTTATATAACCTTTATTTAACCAGAGGGGAAGAGAGTTGCTGGTCGCAGTAATTATTCTTTAACTGGTCTTCGTCCTGGGGCTCGTGTGCATGGTTATTGCAGTTGATTTGTTGCAGCAACAGACTATCTACACACATCCCTCCGCCCCAGCTGGACAAGGAAACCGTCTGTGGAAACATAAAAAGGGAGTTTTGTAGAAAAGAGACTGTGAAGTTCAGTGACAGTTAATCTGAGGCTTTATAAGTCTGAGTCAGATAAATCAAGTGGGGATCTTCAACACTTACAATGTGTTTTCTCCAGTTACCATCAGGTCTGTTGGGATGTTGATTTACCTGAGGTCTGTTTTAGACCGGCTCCAAACCTTTAGACCTTCAGACTCTCCAGGCGGCAGCAGCAGTTTCTATATGTGCTTCTCTTTAAAAATCTCACTGAGATCAATGTTGAAATGACGTGTTGCTCACTAACATCGATTCAAACTTGTGGCTGCAGCTTTATTTAGTAGCTTCATGGTTCGTGTGTCTTTATTTCACTCCTGCTCCAATCAGGAGGGTTTCATGTCCCTCACAGTCTGTCCGAGTCTTCCTGCCTCCTTAGTTTTCTACTTAAGAATGAAGCTTTAAAGCCTAATTTCAGCTCCAGGACATTTCCTTTAATGATAAGCTACAAGTCATCTGGAAGAAATAAGTAGATAACTTGTCATTAACAAACAGGTTTCTCTGCAGCACATCGCCGTCTACCAATTAGGTAGGTAATAGAATTGGGTAGATGGAATAGTGCCTGCTTTGTCCTCAGTTAACAGTCCTGAGTTGTTAATTTGGAGAAACTTAGCATGTGCTGTTTCAGTATAACTCCGATAACTACAGCTTATGTTAATGTGTAAAACATTTCAAGCTTTCAGCTGTAGGTGTAGGTGGAGAAAACTATCTGCGCCACAACGTTCGGTCAAATGAAACTCAGCTTTAAACAGGAAACACAGAGTGATGTGAGTGTTTATTATTAATCATATCTGTTATTCAGTTGTAATAAAGTTTGTGTTTGACAGTTGAAATCTATACTTCATGTTTATTCTCTACAGCAAGAGGAACGTGAGTACTGCAGGAACCTCCTTTATGACTGGTACAATGACATTTTCACTGATGTCCACTGGATGGCAGCAATGTTTCACTGAACTACATTCTGAAACAGGGTAATCCAAACTTTCCACTTTTCAATGAGCATTTCTGCTGGTGGTTGTGTTGTTTTAGTTTTTGTACAAGGAACAGCTCCAAAACATTCAGCATAATAACAGACATACTAAGTATGATAGTTAAGTAAAAATGCACAAATGTTTAAGACTTAATGTTTCTACAGGATTTATCCAGGGTTTGATTCATAACTTGAAGAGCTGAACGAAGGTGAAATCATACCCACAAAAACAAAAAAACAACTGCAGTTCATCGAGACTGTTTAGCTTCTCAGTCTGAACATGTTTAACATCTGAATTATCTCCCGGTGTCCTACGAAGCTAATGCAGTTAGCTTAGCTTGTAATAAGATGGAAAATATCTTTGTTTTTTTAGAAATGTATAAGACATTAATTCAGCAGGATGGAAGTGGTTGATAGAGTTGACTGTTGACCTGATATCAGAATAAGCTTTATTGGCCAAGTATGTGAACAAAGAACGAGGACAACAAAACTGAACAAATTCAGGTGTCACAGCTGCACAAAGACAATAAGGACAGATAACAAGAGAAACTAGCAAAATGAATAATCCAAAGTATATTAAATAAACTTTACAGCAACAAGTGAACTGATTACAGGTAACAGCAGGGGCGGGCTGTACTAGTGTTGTAGTAGAACTAATACTGCAATACTGTGTCAAGCAAAGGGACAAGTCCAAACATCATCGATGTAAAAGACAGAGATTAGTAGTAGTAAGTATAGTATTTGTAAGAGTAATATGATCACAATATTATAATATCATTATTATACAGAGTTGTTTGCATTAATATGCTACCTTCACATACATAAAACAATAAATTTAGCTGACATTTTGCTTGTTTGCTGTTTACTTTTACTTTATGTTATTTCTATATTTATTTCAATAAAGGATCTGCGATTTTCTACCATTGTTCATTCTTTGCAAAGAGCTATGGAGCTGTAAATTAAAATTTGGTCACTTTTATTTTGAAATTCATCAAAGATGTGGTATCGGAAGCAGGGGAACTTCCGGTTGCTAACATGCTAACTTTTCCTTTCGTTACCGTGAGATGCAGCCGGAGTTCAGCAGCAGAGCCTGCATGTGAGGATCAACGTGTTTAAGTGGACTCTGTTTAAACTTTCGGGATGTTTCACCTCAGACTCATCTCCTGTTAGCCAAGAATGCTAAAGGAAGTTAGCTTGTTAGCAGGAAGTAGCCGGAGCCGGAGCTCGGCCTCACAGTCGGAGCAGCTTCCATAGAGACCAAACTGTGTTTTTCACGGAGCCCAAATGTCCAAATGTCCAGATAGAGCTGTCTGAATAGACTCTGTGCTGTTCCCTTTATCTGAACATGTTTAACATCTGAATTATCTCCCGCTGTCCTACGAAGCTAATGCAGTTAGCTTAGCTTGCTAGCTGAAAACAGTCTGGAGGAAAAGCTGCTGTGAATCAGTAAAAATGTCTAAAGTGGAGAACGAGGAGGAACTTTGTGGACAACGCAAACTACTGGACGCTGTTTTCAAGCCTGGAGCAGGTTTGTGCACTTTACTGCTGATTCTCACTGTAAACTGCCTTTACTGCAGTAAAAGTACTAATACCACTCTGTGAAAATACTCCACTGCGAGTAAAAGTCCTGCATTCAAACCTTCCTTCAGTAAAAGTATGTGAGTATTATCAGCAACATGTACTTACAGTATGACAGTAAAAGTACTCACAGTGCAGTAAAATGTTCCTGTCAGTGTTTTACTGTCATACAGAGCTGCTCTTTATCACTTTACACACCAACAATAGATTATTTAGGCCTAACATTAATTTCCACTGGAAGCTGTCAATGAAATGGAAACTGCAATCAAGAGAGAAATTCACATTCAGATTCCAATTTTAACTTTGCTCAAATTACTTAAACTGCGGTCCATTAATCTCGGAAGTCGGAGCTGAATGACGTCACACCCGTGTTGACCGTGTTCCAGTACAACAACGGATTCATATCGGACCTTGTCAACAATACCAGGAGATAACAGCACATTTTGCACAAACAAACAGTGCACAGATATAAGTTGGACAGGACTGTGTGTACGACTGATTTAATGAGACACAAATAAAGATAGAGGTGTGATAAAAAGTGCATTACTATACAGCTTTCACTACTGTTGATGCTTGGAGCAGCCATCCTGGAGTTTGAGGCTGAGGTCGGTGAGTTTCTCCGGACTTTCTGAGCTGTATAGTATATTATTACATAAAATTGCAATGCAAATAGTAAAATTAAATCATTAATATATTAACATCCTAACAGTATACTAATAGATTGAAATTTAACTTTTATCTAATAGTATTATAATTATATAAACACTATTACACTCATTTAAAGTAGTTTCTCCTCCATGTTGTGTGAAAAAGCCTCTGCAGTGGAAAGATGCAGATTTCCAGTGTGTGCTGCTAGCCTCCCCCTGAGAGCAACACCTTCCCCTCGTTCTGTTTTACTAAAGTGTAAAGTGTGATTTATACCTATGTGTGTATATATACGCCGTAGCCTATGTGTTAATACTGTTTACCTTTAGTCTTGTTTACATTAAGTGTGGGTTGTTTGGGTGCTGCTGGTGTATCGTGAATCCGTCCCTGGTTCAAAAACTACACAAGCACCAATCGCAGTAAACTGTTTTGTGATGAGTGATTTATGTTTTAAAAGCTGTTTTTCAATGTCAACGTTTCAAAACGTCTGTTTCAATATTTTCAAAAGCTTTGACAAATTTTTACGGCCAATGTCGAGTATACAGATTCCAGGGTCTTCACTTTGATAGTCCTCTAATGGTTTCACACCATCGTTGAACACAAAGAGAAGGAGCACGCACGTAGTATAAATATGTATGTAATAAATAGTTTGTTCAACTCTGTGTTACTTGAACATTTTTCACTGCGCTCCTAAAGTTCTTGGTGTGCTCCTAAATGAAAAAATTTAGACATGTGCTCCTTGGGAAAAACCTTAGCGTAGAGCCCTGCATTGTGAAGTTTACTACCTAGTATCAGTAGGGTTGGGTATCGTTTTTTTTTTTTTTTTGAAATTCTTTAAATTGAACACTATATTAACTGTTTAAAGTATACTTAAATCTAAATCTAAGTAAATACAAAACACAACAACTGGTTCCATATTGGTACCGGGATTCGGTACCCAACCATATGCATCAGGCAACAACAAAACTAGTACTGATACTTACTGATACTACTGATACGTTTAATACTGGCAGGAGTGTTGATACTTAGCCATAAGAGCTGCTGTTATTATTCGTATGGTCGTATCTCATACTGCATATTTTAACTCCCACTACGTTTAACAGTGCTCTAACTTTGCTGCTATTAAAGTCTGATTACTAGCCCGGGCTTTTATTTGCTAAAATCACTCAATTGATCAATTGACCCTGCCTATATTTGGGAAAGGCCTTTAATTCATTTTGCATAAAAGTGAAATAGACTCCTATGAAACACTTTATTGATTTCAAACAGAATATTACTTGTATAAAAATCATCCACTAATATCAAATACATGTCATTCATTTGATCTTGCGCCGACAGACGGCTTATGCGCTTTTATTATACCAGCCTTCTATCTTTATTTACTTTCCTGTTGACCTTTGTGCAATGTGTGCAACTGTGACACAGAATTTCCCCTCGGGGATCAATAAAGTATTTCTGATTTGAAGGCAGCAACGTAATGAAAACAACAGGGTGCCAGAGGTCAGCAGATGGACTTCACATGACAGGATTCACAACTTGGATCACTGCTAGTATCATTTGATACTTTAACATCGCTGTGAAGGTGTGTTATATCATATAAACGTGCATCTCCTTTCCCCAGTTTACATCAGCCCTCATGGAGACCACGGTACCTGCCCTACTTTCCAGATCAGCCAGAAGATCCTAAAGGATGGATGAGATAGTTGGCCTGTATCTTTTAAAAGTTAAACACAGGACATACATGTGAAATCAGCACAGACGTTTTGGTTCCCAGCCTTCAGATTGACATTATCATAAATCAAGGCTAAACCAGATCAAGTTTTTTTTAAAGTGAGTCAATACTCATAAGAACACTTTAAATCAACGCAATATTATAGTCTATGCCTACGCCTGTTTAGGCATTCACACCGTCTGCGATTTTCTGTCTCCCTGCATGTGTCAGATGCAGGTGTGCTACTGTCGTATTTCTGTAGTGTTACAGTTTAATCCTTGTTCATAAAATATGACGCTCTGCTGCCAGTAGACTTGTTCATGTCTGTGATTGTGCATCTGCTGCTAACACCGCCTCTTTTATGTGAACGCGCTCCTGGCTGAATTGGGAAACCGGCTGTTATCTCGTAGCCTCTCATTTAGCACCGAAATGTGCTTTCTAATTCAGTGCCGTAGATACAGGACATTAAGACTAAGGAACTGGTTTCGGTACCCAACCCTAAAGAACTCGTATATTCATGTTTATGTTCTGCTTGCTCAACAGTTGTTTGAAAAGTTGCTATTAAAACACATTCGGAAAGGGTTTGAAAGTAGTGCTGTCAGTGGTTTGATTGTTAACAGGAAGTAAATTTTTCTAAGACGTGTATGTATTTCATTATTCTTCACAGACGTCCAGCTGCTGTTGGTGAGGAGAGAAGAGGTTCCCCCTGAGCAGCAGGAGCGGAGCCCCAGTCTGGACCAGGAGGACCCACCAGGGCCCCCACACATGAAAGAGGAATGGAGCCCCAGTCTGGACCAGGAGGACCCACCCGAGCCGCCACACATTAAAGAGGAGTTGAGCCCCAGGCTGGACCAGGAGGACCCACCCGAGCCACCACACATTAAAGAGGAGTGGAGCCCCAGGCTGGACCAGGAGGACCCACCCGAGCCGCCACACATTAAAGTAGAGTGGAGTCCAAGTCTAGACCAAGAGGACCTCTGGACCAGTCAGGAGGAAGAGCAGATTCGATTGCTGAAGGAGGCTGATACCACCAAGTTCACATTTACTCCTGTCCCTGTGAAGAGTGAAGAAGACGATGAAGAGAAACCTCAGTCCTCACAGCTTCATCAAAGACTAACTGAACAGGAGAAAACAGAATCTGATGGAGAGGACTGTGGAGGACTAGAACCAGCCAGGAACTCTGATCCAAATAGACGTTTACAACCAGCTACTCCTGACAAGATATCCCACTCTGAACCTGAGACTGATGACAGTTGTGATTGGGAGGAGACCAGGGACTCTCAGTCTGGTTTAATCTCTCTGCAAAACATTGAAGTATCTGTAAGTGGTCAGGAATGTAATACCGGAGAAACATCAAGTAGCTCCTCTAAATTTGCTACAAGCCTTGACCACAATGGACATCTGCAGGAAACCAATGAAATCCTAACAGAAAAGAAACCTTTCAGTTGTTCTGTGTGTGGTAAAGGATTTGCACAAAGCTCAACTTTGACCAAACACACAAGAGTCCATGCAGGAGAAAATCCTTTCACATGTTCAGTCTGTAAAACAAGTTTCCGTCTCAGAGGCAATTTGTCCAAACACATGAGGATCCATACTGGCGAGAAACCTTTTAGTTGTTCAGTTTGTAGTAAAACATTTGGACAAAAGGATCATCTAAGACGGCACATGGGAACCCACACAGGGGAGAAACCATTTAGTTGCTCTGTCTGTGGTAAAACATTTGCACAAAGGTCAGCTTTGACTATACATTTGAAAGTTCATACAGGAGAAAAACCTTTCCCATGCCCAGTTTGTAAAACAAGTTTCAGTCTCAGAGGCAATTTGTCCAAACACATGAGAATCCATACTGGCGAGAAACCTTTTAGTTGTTTGGTTTGTGGTACAGGATTTGCACAAAAGGAAATTCTGAGAGCCCACATGAGAACCCACACAGGGGAGAAACCTTTTACTTGTTCTGTTTGTGGTAAAACATTTGCACAAAGGTCAGCTTTGACCACACATTTGAAGGTTCATACAGAAGAAAAACCTTTCACATGCTCCATTTGTAAAACAGGTTTCCGTCGCAGAAGCTGTTTGTCCGCACACATGAGTATCCACACTGGAGAAAAACCGTTTAGTTGTTCAATTTGTGGTAAAACCTTTGGACAAAAGGGAAATCTGAGACGACACGCAAGAATCCACACTGGTGAGAAACCATTTAGTTGCTCTGTCTGTGGTAAAACATTTGGTGAAAAGGTTCCTCTGAAACGACACATGAGCATCCACAGAAGGGAGAAACCAAGTAGTTGCATTGTTTGTGATAAAAGATTTACTCAGCTAACTCACATCAACAACCACAATTGTGCTGGTGAGAGCAGTGGAGGTAAATGAAGCTGTAGAGATGCTTGCTGAGCTGATTCCTAAGTACTGTGGGCAAGATTTGGCTCAACACTGATCAGTTCAAAACTGATAATTGGACAGCTGTTGTAGTCAAGACCAACACCAGAGTGTAGTGATACTGAGGCAAGACCAAGACTATCAGGGGCTGAGACCAAGTCAAGACCAAGACCAGTGCCCTGCACTACATGACACACAGTAAAATGTGAAACATGATCAAAGGCATTTCTCTAATTTATCGGAAAGATCCACATTCCCACAAAAACACCCACACACAAACACTAAGAGCTGAAATCAACCTGACCATCTTTATTTAACACTCCTTTTCCATTTTCTACCCTCCACCTAATGCAAAACAAGTTTTTGTGCAAGTTTCTGTTTCACTCTTGTCTTCCATATTTGATCCTCAATATTTAATCTGCAACTGTGTATTCACACTCACAACATGCCATGTGTTTATAGCCATATTTAATATGTAAATTCCTCATAGAAGTGGAGGCGCACTACTTGGGCTTCACAGTCTGTTGTCACATCTTTAGTCTAGTGCCATGGTGTGTAGTTTTAATGTTTGGAGCTGTATTCAGCTGACATTACCTAAGATTGATGTAACATTAGCTACATAGCTTTATGTGGCCTGTCTCAACGTTGTATGTCCTGTCCCCTCAATTTCTCAAAGTTAACACTACTTTAGCTACTTCCCTCAATATGTTATCCTGTTGAGTCCCTGCAATTAGGTAGCTTGTGCGCCTGGCTGGGTGGCAAATAATTGGCAAGCAACTGAAATTAGTGCCCTGAAACATCAGTATATACAGTGGGTACGGAAAGTATTCAGACCCCTTTAAATTTTCCACTCTTTGTTTCATTGCAGCCATTTTCCAAAAATCAAAAAAGTTCATTTTATTTCTCAGTAATGTACACTCAGCAACCCATCTTGACAGAAAAAAAACAGAAATGTAGACATTTTTGCAAATTTATTAAAAAAGAAAAACTGAAATATCACATGGTCATAAGTATTCAGACCCTTTGCTCAGTATTTAGTAGAAGCACCCTTTTGATCTAATACAGCCATGAGTCGTTTTGGGAAAGATGCAACAAGTTTTTCACATCTGGATTTGGGTATCCTCTACCATTCCTCCTTGCAGATCCTCTCCAGTTCTGTCAGGTTGGATGGTAAACGTTGGTGGACAGCCATTTTCAGGTCTCTCCAGAGATGCTCAATTGGGTTTAAGTCAGGGCTCTGGCTGGGCCATTCAAGAACAGCCACGGAGTTGTTGTGAAGCCACTCCTTCGTTATTTTAGCGGTGCGCTTAGGGTCATTGTCTTGTTGGAAGGTAAACCTTCGGCCCAGTCTTTCATGTGTCTTGCACTGAGGAGAGGCTTCCGTCGGGCCACTCTGCCATAAAGCCCCGACTGGTGGATTGCTGCAGTGATGGTTGACTTACTACAACTTTCTCCCATCTCCCGACTGCATCTCTGGAGCTCAGCCACAGTGACCTTTGGGTTCTTCTTTACCTCTCTCACCAAGGCTCTTCTCCCCCGATAGCTCAGTTTGGCCGGACGGCCAGCTCTAGGAAGGGTTCTGGTCGTCCCAAACGTCTTCCATTTGAGGATTATGGAGGCCACTGTGCTCTTAGGAACCTTAAGTGCAGCAGAAATTTTTTTGTAACCTTGGCCAGATCTGTGCCTTGCCACAATTCTGTCTCTGAGCTCTTCAGGCAGTTCCTTTGACCTCATGATTCTCATTTGCTCTGACATGCACTGTGAGCTGTAAGGTCTTATATAGACAGGTGTGTGGCTTTCCTAATCAAGTCCAATCAGTATAATCAAACACAGCTGGACTCAAATGAAGGTGTAGAACCATCTCAAGGATGATCAGAAGAAATAGACAGCACCTGAGTTAAATATGAGTGTCACGGCAAAGGGTCTGAATACTTATGACCATGTGATATTTCAGTTTTTCTTTTTTAATAAATTTGCAACAATTTCTACATTTCTGTTTTTTTCTGTCAAGATGGGGTGCTGAGTGTACATTACTGAGAAATAAAATGAACTTTTTTGATTTTTGGAAAATGGCTGCAATGAAACAAAGAGTGAAAAATTTAAAGGGGTCTGAATACTTTCCGTACCCACTGTACATAGCCAAGCTTGCTAGCTTTGCTAACGTCACTAACACATTGCTTACCTTTTATATTATCCTTTCTTTCTAAGAGGCATTCAAACTTTAACGTGATCCCAGCTGTATCCGTAAGTCTTGCAGCGCAGAATATACAGATAGCTTCTGGCTGTTGTTTCACAGATTAATTCTTTATGGTTTAGGTAGCCAAATATTATTACCATGATTTTGTTGATATATCCTTCTGTCCCCAGACAGCCACAGCCACATTGACTTTCTTGCAGTATGTGTGTGTGGCGGGGGGCTTCACATTATTTGTTGCATTTGAAGCAATATATTTTACATCAATTTAAAGTAAGGATCTTAACAAAACCCACAATGCACAGGCAATTTATTGATATTCCACAGTTGTGGTTTTGACTTTGTATTGAAATTAAATCCTCAATGTTTGACCATGCGGTTGATTCCGAAGACAGACAGATGTCTAAAACTACAACACTACTGCCAGCTAACAACAAGCACACCAAGCGACTTTCTTCCTTTATGGACTGGTAACGTAACTGGGCATTGTTGGCTTTATATAGCTCAGTTGTAACATAAACTGGCTAAAAGCACAGCACTGTATAGGTTTTGTAAATGTACCTTGACCTGTTTTTCTTGAAGGTTTTATTGTTGTGACTTTTTCATTGTTAACGTTGAGATTATTATGTGACCATAGTTCTCAGCTAAATTGTTAAAGAAATGTTACGCTTCACACAGACACAGTCTTCGCTAACTAACTCCTTTTAACTTGGCACCGTTAACCTTCACGCAGATCACATACATAAAACTCTGTTCGGCCTTAAACAACCACACATGCAGAGAGGAACTCAGGCCCCATCCACACCACTCCGGTTTAGTTTACAGAGTTTTAAAATAAACACTGTCTCCGTCCACACAAGCGTTTTAGCTGCGTATCAGAGTTGATCTCCGTCTACATTAAAACACACGTCTAGTGGCCGTTTACTTACACTGGGCATGTGCGTGCCGGTGTAAACATGAAGCAGATGGTCTGTTCTGTAGTTAGAGAAGATTTGGCGAAAGAATAAAGAAATGCAGACGAAGAATCAGACCAGATTTTTTTATCATGCACCAATAACGAGCTGAATGTAACACGGGAGTGTGGAGGCGGAGTCGTTGCAAAGTAAACGGCAACTTGCAGTAGCCTAAAAGTGTAGGCAGATTGGCCTAAGTGTTATTTGCATGCTACAGAATATTTTAAGTCAAAAACTCTGTGAATAGCATCGTGTTTCTGCTTTGCATGTGTTATATCAGAGAGCTGAGCGGCTGCGTCATCGTTTCTAAAGCCCGTCTTCACTAAAACACCCTCCGGACTTTAGAAACGCAAAACGGGGTCGGCAGCATTTCCAAACTTCTCCGCTTTAGGTCTTTTTTTTCGCTGTTTTAGTCTGGACGGGAGGTTCAAACGTAGAAAAAGGTCTCTGTTTTAATTTGAAAACGCAGTAGTGTGGATGGGGCCTCAAAGTTCCTGCTGCACATACCTTCTTTGTTCTACCACATATAGCGCTCAACCATGCACGCAACGATCTCTTTGTCTTCATGTAGCCTTAGTTTGGTGCATTTTTAGTTAGTTAATCTTGTGTGTTTTGCTTTTTTTCATCTGTTTAAATAAATGCTTGTGTAAATGCATGCTGGTCTCCTTACTGTTGCATACGAATGACTGTATTGCCCGCCTCTTCCACATAGAGCTCCAAATCCTTCATCTGACTATTAATGGTAATTTTTTTAATAGTTAAAAATCAATAGTTTAGCATAGCTTCAGTTTAACATCTGAATTATCTCCCGGTGACTAAATTAGGTAAAATTTCTCTTGTTTAAGAGTGGTGCCCTGAGGTAAATATAATTAAGTTATATTATTAGTTATTAAATTATAGTAATAATTAACGATTATTATATTATTTAATATATATATTGATGCCCTTTAAACCCTAATCCCCAACACTGCCTTCTTGCTAAAATAACCTAATCTTTTCATTGTAAACAATGTCGTAAATTGGACCTTCTGTTCTACTGATGGTTTTAATCATGTCCAGAAATCTTCCCTCTGACCCTTTCAACCCGATCAATTTGCCAAATTTGATCTATCTTAACCCAGGCATAATTGGCCCGTTATGTCATATAACTGTATTAACTTGCAAAGGTGCACATGGCTCAGTGTTAGACACCACTATCTTTTATAACAAATGAATAATAATAATAATGCATTACATTTATATAGCGCTTTATCATGGAAACTCAGAGCGCTTCACAGTGAAGTGGGGGGACTCGTCTCAACCACCACTAATGTGTAGCACCCACCATTAACCAAGGTCAGCCTGGGTATATTTGACTCACTACCTTTTAACGTGTCAATACCCGAGTCTGTAAAACCTGGAGAGGCCATACTTCATTTTAAAAAGAAGAAACTCAGTTCATACTCCAGATGAGAATAACTTACATAGCAATACACAGAGCTCTACTGTGCATACAGGTTTAACAACAGATGTGAATACAAATCAAATACATATATTTATAATGCAGTGTACACACAGAGTATATTTAATACTCAGTCTTGACAATGTGATCTAATACGGTCTGGTGTTTACATATGCCAATGCATTTGATTGGAACAGCCGTGTAGCCTTGTAATAGACAGTCGTCAAAGTTTTCCAGCGATGTGAGTGCACAGTCTCATAGTGTGTCAGGGTGGTTGTAGAGAGTGATAGTGTGTGGTTTTGTTTCTTTAAGAAGAATAGGGACGTCATGCTGTAAAAGGAACTTGTGATGAAATTATGTAATTTCTGAACTCTGGTATTTGGGGATAATGATACGTTGAATTTCAAAGATGCCAATCAAGAGTTTGTTTAAAACATTCTGTAAGTGAATTTTAAGGAAAGCCAAACTCTCTGAGCTAGTTCGTACTGACTGAACTGAACCCTGGCAGACAGAATGCTTGTGTGCTGTTTACCTTTACTTTACTTTGTGGTATTTCTACTCATTTCTAGCATTGTTAATTTTGAAAAGGATATGGGCCTGTAAATAAAGTTTGGTCACTTTTATTTTGAAATCCAGCACAGAAGAGGTACCGGAAGCAGGGGAACTTCCGGTGGCTAACATGCTAACTTTTCCTTTACGTTACCGTGAGATGCAGCCGGAGTTCAGCAGCAGAGCCTGCATGTGAGGATCAACGTGTTTAAGTGGACTCTGTTTAAACTTTCGGGATGTTTCACCTCAGACTCATCTCCTGTTAGCCAAGAATGCTAAAGGAAGTTAGCTTGTTAGCAGGAAGTAGCCGGAGCCGGAGCTCGGCCTCACAGTCGGAGCAGCTTCCATAGAGACCAAACTGTATTTTTCACGGAGCCCAAATGTCCAAATGTCCAGATAGAGCTGTCTGAATAGACTCTGTGCTGTTCCCTTTATCTGAACATGTTTAACATCTGAATTATCTCCCGCTGTCCTACGAAGCTAATGCAGTTAGCTTAGCTTGCTAGCTGGAAACAGTCTGGAGGAAAAGCTGCTGTGAATCAGTAAAAATGTCTAAAGTGGAGAACGAGGAGGAACTTTGTGGTATCAAAAACATATAGGCGAACATTTCTTTACACGACCAGCTGAAAATAACAAACTACAAACAGCTCCTGTATCGAACAATCAGAACTGCTGCTGCTCTGAAACATTTGTGTTACAGTTTCCTTCAGGTCTAAAACACTGCCGGACTTTAGCAGGGAGCCACGATGACGGCAAAGGACCTGTTGAAGACTCTCGATGATTTAAGTGAGGAGGAATTCAAGAGGTTCAAATGGTGTCTGAAGCAGCCTGATTTCCTGGAAACCTACCAAACCATCAAAGCCTCCAATCTGGGGACGGCAGACAGGCTGGACACAGTGGATCTGATGGTGAACACCTATGAACTTCATGGAGCTCTGATGGTCACCAAGAAGGTATTAGAGGACATACCCAGGAAAGACCTGGTGCAGAGTCTGCCAGAAACCTGCTCAGGACCAGAAGGTCAGTTTTTATATTATACATACTTGTAAAGGATCAGGGTCTCTCAGCATGGAAGCTCAGTGCTTTCACAAAAATAAAATTTGAGACCTGATATCGTTAATATGAGAAGAATTTAAGCTATAAATCATTGCTGTCTGAGAGGACAGAGGGATGATGGCGCTGCCTGACTCTCTTATTTCTGCCTTGGTTTGAGACACTGGGGGATATTAATTTCACTGACTAATATGGATGGTTTTATTTGTGGTATTTTATGCCTTGAGTAAATGACCTATGAGATGTCCTAATGACATAATGCAGTGATGCATTTGAGGTTGACATATGAAATAAAGAATTAGTTTCCTGCAGTACATTTTGCATACTATTTAAATACTGCTGTGATGATTGCTATCATAATAAAGCATGTAATAATCATAGTCATCCTTGTTGAAGGTTTGCAGCCATTCCCATGTGATGATGATTTTAGATTTATTGGAAATCCCAAAACAAACAGAAGTGCTGGTTACAGAAAATAAACAACACAAACAACAAATGCGTTAGCTACCTTACCATATAGTTTCAGAGCATTAGCATAGTTTAGCACTAGCTCACAAGCCCAGTATTAGCCCATTAAACAAACCGCTCTAAACAGTTATAGGTAGCCACCACAACATAACGCTGTGAAGGGGTGCTAAAACATACAATCTTTCACTGTGTGTGCATGTTAATGTTTCTCCTCTTTTCCTTCACATGTAGCAGGAAAAACAACTTAATGTGCCAGCGGGTGGCTTTCCAAATAAAAGCACCTCTAGTCAGAACAGGAAGTAAGACACTAGGGCTTAAACCAGGTAAAATACATAATAAAGCTGACTGAAATGACTGTAAAACAAGAATATTTCTTCTGTAGAGCTAAACATATACTGGGTTATTTACAAAGTTAATTTCAATGATTTTCCTGTATTTTGATTCACAGCCAATCACACTGTGGCCATTATTGCCCTAGTGGTGGCAGGCTCACAGCTTTCAGGGATTTGTCTTTCACACGCAGTGAGGTTTTGAACTGATCTGTGGTGCATCTAGGATTTGCTTCCTGTCTCAATGTGAGTACACTAAGGGTTTAGCACAGTGTGGACAGGGTTGAAGGTTCAGGCTTGTTTTTATACATTAAGAGCCTTTGACTAACTGTGAGGAGTGTTTGCATGTCAAGAAATTTAATCTTAATAGGGCATCTATTTTGATTAAGTGTTGTTGCTCTTTGTGATAATTCAGAAAAAGAGGATCTGGATGTGTTTGACCTGAAGAAATGCTTTCCTTCAGTGGAGGCTCTTCTGAAGCCGCTGCCAGAGGTCAAAGCCTCCAACACAGCTCTGTAAGTGGGATTTATTCATCAATACATACTCTGCTGTCTTTCAACAGAAGAAGAAAATAAGTAACGTTTACTGATTGTCTGTTTATTCATGATCTCCAACACGGTCTCCAGCATTTTTAAAGTAAGCAATTTAAACAACAAGAAGGGAGAAGCATGCCGGATGCACATATTGTGTAAATGTGTATGAGACAATGTAATGTCCATGTTTGATGCTGCTCTGACCCCCCTCCTCCTTTCAGGGTGGAGCCTGCTGGAGTCCGATGGTCGAGACCAGGTCTGAGGAAGTGTAAGTGTGTTTTTCATTTGATTCATGAAAACATTCAACCATCTTCAGACTGTGACATCACTCATTCAAAGTGCCAATCAATGAACAGATGATAGATCAATAACTGCAGCTGGATTGTGTCTCGTTCTCTCATCAGATTCCTGTGAACTCACAATCGACACAAACACAGTACACAGAAAGATCAAACTGTCTGACAACAACAGGAAGGCGATATGTGTGGAGGAGGATCAGCCATATCCTGATCATCCAGACAGGTTTGACTGGTGGCGGCAGCTGCTGTGTAGAGATGGTCTGACTGGTCGCTGTTACTGGGAGGTCAAGTGGAGAGGAGGAGTTTATATATCAGTGAGTTACAGAGGAATCAGAAGGAGAGGAAACAGTTATCGCTGCAGGTTTGGAAAGAACAATCAGTCCTGGAGTCTGAGGTGCTCTGATGTTGATGGTTACTCTGTCTGGCACAATAACAGAGAAATACCCATCTCCTCCTCCTCCTCCTCCTCCTCCTCCTCCTCTGGTAGAGTAGCAGTGTATGTGGACTGTCCTGCTGGCTCTCTGTCCTTCTTCAGAGTCTCCTCTGACACACTGATCCACCTCCACACCTTCAACACCACATTCACTGAACCTCTTTATCCTGGCTTTGCAGTCTGGTTCAGGTCCGGTAATGGATTCTTTGTGTCCTCACCTGTTTCCTCAGTGTCTCTGTGTTCTGTGTAGGAGGGAGAGTCTCCTCTTGGTAGAGAACAGATCAGTTGAGTCTGTACTCAGACCTGAACACCATCCAACACCTTTCACTGCATGAAAAGCAGGATTTTCTGGTTGAGTGTACTGGAAGTTCCTGCATACTGTCTCAAAGTGGGTCTTACAAGCAGCTGGAAAACAAATTTTAGTTTATAATAAATAAATAGCATAGAATACTAATAATAGAATATACCACAGTATTTGCCTATTTAAAATTATGTGCCGTTTAGTCCAGTGTGTCCAAATCTAGGTCTTATATATTTGTAGCATGGCTAAAACTTAGTTATGAATTTTAATAGATTTATGAGAATTAATACCCAATTATGAATTTTAATATTCAAAAATTAATATTTATTAATCCATAAAAAGCTCTCATTTAAAAAGGGCACCACCGGAGTTGTTATTATCCTAGAGTCTCCGGACCTCTAGGTAGCTTTTAATAATTATACAATTATTACTAGTGATCAGTTAGTTAATAATCGCTAAATTATCTTAAATCAATCAGTCAATCTCATATCTTAAGGGTCAGTTCTCTTGGCAGGGACGTAGAAATAGTCAACACACAAAGTTCCTTGATTACAGTGAATTGATTAACTAACTAAAGCGATATAAAAGGGTGGTTAAATACAGGGAAAATAAACTGGCTGAACAATGAGAAATGGAGGTTTGATTGTGGGAAGCATTTGACTCATACGGCAGAGGAGAACTAATGAAAGTAAGCTATGAGTTTAGGAGTTAAAAGAAAATATTAACATTATAGGACATCCCTGACCACAGAATGTTTGTTGGGTCTTTGCTTGTCGATGGCCTGCTTTGGCCTGTTGCACGGGTCCCACGCTAGCTGCCCGATCCTGGCTTTTTGCTAGGGGATTCTCCGTATCTGAAGAAAAACCTCAAGGGTTGGCCGTCCTCCATCTGGCAATTCGGCTGTTTTCAGGTTTCCTTCATTGTCGCTGGCGAGACCACGTGGCTTGGTCTGACCTCGGTGAAGTTGGCTCGACGAACAAGCTTAAAAGGGAACTTGGTCGTTCCTGAATTAGTCCAGTGTAACTTAACGGACTGATAACTTTAACAAAACAAGAAAGAAAGAAATTAAAACAAACTGAGGGGCAGATCGATGTCGCGGCACTTTGCGTGTGTAGCTTCAAGCGAAACAAAGGCTTCGTTGCGCTGGTCGAACTCTTAGGGCGTTGCCTGGAGAGGCACGCCAGACGCGTGCCGAAGCGTCCAGGGAGCAGAGCAGAAGACCAGAGCACGAGGAGAAGAGAAGAGCAGGACCAGACGTCGACGTTGCGTGTCGCTCTTTTGTGCGTGTCGCTCTTTTGTGGTCCGGGGCGTGGTTCCCCAGTGGGCAGTCCTTTGTTCCCGGGGGAGCGCTTCCAGTTTCCCGAGGGACTGCCGTTCTAAACTTTTAATGTCTAAAGAAAATGTATTTGCGCGTATTATAATCAAATATTTTCCACAATCAAACCTCAATGGTCAAACAGTTGTACCGTTCTATTTGGTAACAGGAAACAATTGTCACACTATTGGTCAAGTGAGTGACATTTATACATTAACGGCATTTCCGACGATGGTATGTAATACTTATTTTGTCCACTTGGGGGAGTTCAGGTTACATGAGGAAAGCTTAGATTAAATCAAAACAATCTTTCCTTAGGAACTGGGGAATTCAGCCTTAAATTCAAGCTGGATAATTAATAGAGTATAGTATGACATTTCTTTATCATCATTTCTAAAGGAATTGTTGCCATGGTTACAGGTGTGGGGGGGCAGTTTAGGATTTCCTGCCTCCCTCCAAGGAGAGTTCCGATAGGCTGTTTGTAATCTCTGGTTAATTTCCCTTTTGTCAGTTTAACAGTCAGGCCCCGTGTTATCAGCTTCAGAATCAAAAAGGTTTTTACGATCAACTGCTCATGAATAGCACTTAGAGAAAGCAACTTGTCCACCCCCCTTCCGTTGGGGTCTCCTCAGCAGTCTGTTGAAGTTGATCTTTAAACCCCCTGCTCCTTTCTGGGAGAGGAAAAGAGGAATTTGGAGTAGCTCCAAATTTATTTAATATAAAATGCACAAATTCATGCTTTGTCAGGTCTGTCAGCAGGACCATATGACAACAGCTTGTGTTTGTTTTCTGAATGAAGTTCAGATCGATCAGGGCTATGCTATGCTAACTTTTTCACAGTAAAGTACAACGGCAGCTGGAATGAAGTTACAGACACGTTTTCTGAACTCACCAGGTAGTTCAACTTCCTCACTTTCTTTTTTCCAATTTTTTCCAAAATTGTAATCTTTTATGCAAGTACTTCAGAGTGCTTATCAGTTACTTATCAGGGTGCTATTTACTCATAAGAGTGCTATTTACTTATCAGAGTGCTATTTACTCATAAGAGTGCTATTTACTCATCAGAGTGCTATTTTTCTCCTTTTATTATGTCTTATGTATTGTTTTAAATCTTTAACCTGTTCCATCTTTATTATCATTCTTGTTATTCCAGTCTGTCCACATGTGTGGGGTTTAGCTCAGGGATGTGGGGTTGTTGATTGTTTTCCTCACTAGCTGTTCTTCTCCTTCCTTCCTTGACTGGGACCAGTCAAGGATATTTTGTTCCCCAAAACTTAGATGCTCAGACTGTGTAAATGATCATGCAGCCCTTTTCTCTGGGCCAGACGTTAGTGATTGTTGTAAGAGTACTTCTCTTCTTTTTCTCTTTTGTTAAATAAATTCTTCAAAGACAACGGTTCGTTGTAACTCAGTTATTTGCTCAACCTCTCACCAGGAATATAATTTCCACGCCAGTTCACTTTCCATCATGCACCTGAAAGCGTTTCAGGTCTGAGTTCTGAGCTTTACTTTGAGAGTCAGAACTCGGAATGACATCACATGTTTACAACCAGCTAAGTTAGCTATTGTTACCAACATTAATAAATGTTAAAAATTCATATTGTATTTGTAGTTATCAGCTGGAGATAATGTGACTATTTCTGAGTGAGGATGAAACTTCTATTCGCGTTGGGGGATCGTAGTGTTCAAGAGCTAATGAGTTTTAAGCAAAAAAAAGGGAAGAGGGGAGTTGGGAGGTGAGCAGGACGCCAGCAGACGAGGGCACGGAGGACCGAGGAGCAGGCGGGGCTGGCAAGGCTCGAGCGAGGCGACTGAGAGGGGGCTGGAGGCCGAGGCGGAGGTGGAGGTTGATGCGTGTAAGTGTCATTGCGGAATTACTCTCAAAGTTATTTACTCACTAAGACCTTTTTAAGCTTTTCCTTAAGAACCAAGATCAGACTAGTTCAATGCAAGTCAGTGTCAACATCACCAAACTTTAAATTTAAAATTAGTGTCATCATTAGTATTTTGTTGGACAGTACAGCTGCTTGTCCCCATACAAACCTATGCCAGTTTGGTCTCTCTGACTCTTGCTCTCCTGCTTTGCATTGTTTTTGTCACTCAAGCATTTGCCCTTTTCACTTTAGACTGCTATTTGTTCAGATAAGTGCACATTACATATAACTTCACTAAAAATTGCCATCACTTTCATGATATCCCTTTCCAAATGACTTAATACACCTCCTAGCCAGTTGCTGTAGAAGACTCTGAATCTAATGAAAATGTAATTAACAGTGCTTTGAAGTTTTAGATTTATAATATCCTGTAACTGACATAACTAGGGCTGCAACTTTTAAATTAAACTTGAGGTTGTTTTAGGCATGTGCAAATGAACAGTCACAAAAATAATTTTCAAAAATACATCTTTGTGTATAATAAATGTGCTACTCTCAGCGCCATTAACAATCAATCAGATTGTCCAAAGCAAACTGTATAGAAAACGGCTCATAGCGTGAAGTTAACACGGCTTTAATGGGAAGATAGCTTGCTATCTAGCTGCAGTTAGCAAACTTTTCTGAGGTCACACGCCTCTGGAGCAACAAGGGGTTAAATGATTGAACCCAGGTCTCTCACACCACAGGCATGTATCTTATCCATTATGCCATCACCACCCACAGAGGTGGTGTGTTGACTACAATGTGTGACACAAATTTCAGTTAAAGAGGAGCTCTGGCAAAACATCTTCCAACATTCTGAAGTTCAGGACCATTTATGTGACACTGCTGAAATGCTTTTTAATCCATCACATTTACAAGTTAAAATTTTACTTCCTGATGTTTTTCTGTACCATAACCACCTGCCTACATCTCTCAGAAATGCCGGGGGGAGACACGGCCCCCCCCCGACCCTGTTACTTCAGGAATGTCTCTGGTGATCCAGGTACCGGCAACGGATGGGACTTGAACCCGGAGACGCTGCACCACAGGCACAGACAATCTCACCTCGCCACCAAATACCCTTCACAATTGTTCTTTTTCTGTGGGCGCTTTTATCTCTTCACTTTTGAAGCAGCATCTCAAAAGCTTTCGATAAGGATCGAACCCACAACCCCCGAGTTTCAAGGGGGCCCTCCATCCAGGGTACCAGCAACAGATGGGACTTGAACCCAGAGACACTGCGCCACAGGCACAGACAATCTCACCACGCCACTGAATACCCTTCACAATTGTTCTTTTTCTGTGGGCGCTTTTATTTCTTCACTTTTGTAGAGCTAAAAGCGTCTCAAAAGCTTTCGATAAGGATCGAACCCACAACCCCCGAGTTTTTTGGTGCTTTTCACTCTTATATTTACATGAGCAGGCAGTGGAGCGTGTGTGATAACAAGGAAAAACAAAAACGGAAAAACAAAGCAGCTGCGTTTTGTTTTATTGCTACTGAGTTACAAACTGAAAGTTGCATCACTACTGATCTTGCAAAAAAGTAGCTGATGTTTATTTAATTTCTTTTTCCGTGTGTATAATATAGTGCTCACTTCTACAATCATATTCGACACTATGAGATGCGACGCGACTTGGAAAGAAATAGCCTATATGATGCGAGTGTGACCAATCTGGGGAGGCAGACCACAGGCGCACAGCAGCCTGTTAGTTTGAAAACCGGTCAGTAGAACAAAATGCAGCTGCTTTGTTTTTCCTTTTTGGGTTTAAAACAAAAAACAAAACTGATTTGGTTTTGAAACGAAATAATCAAAGAACGAACCAATCCGAACGAATCCTATGCTAATTTCAGTCCCTCCCAAGTCGATCTTCTTGTTGATAGTGCTGCTGGCTCTCTGCGAATGACACTCCACTGTGTAGCTCCTCTAAAAATTAAAATACTAAAACAATGATGGTTAGCTCCATGGTATATTACAGAAACTCACACATTAAAGCAAATATTGCGGAAACTTAAGAGGAATTGGCGTTCCACCAAACTGGAGAATTCTCGTTTAATTTGGAAAGATAGTCTTAAAACTTATAGGAAGGCCCTCCGTAATGCCAGAGCAGCGTACTACTCATCATTAATAGAGGAAAATAGGATGTACCACAGTACTTTACAGTAGCTGTAATTAAACCTCTTCTGAAAATGCCCAAACTTGATCCGGATGTTTTAGCCAACTATAGACCTATATCTAACCTTCCATTTCTCTCTAAGGTTCTGCAGAAAGCAGTTGCTAAACAGCTGTGTGACTTTCTACAGAGCAATAGTTTATTTGAGGATTTTCAGTCAGGATTTAGAGCTCATCATCAAGCTGGTTTAAGTCCTATTTATCAGATCGATTTCAGTTTGTACATGTTAACGATGAGTCCTCCATGCACGCCAAAGTTAGTCATGGAGTTCCACAAGGATCTGTCCTCGGACCAATCCTCTTCACTTTATATATGCTTCCTTTAGGCAATATTATCAGGAAATATTCCATAAACTTTCATTGTTATGCAGATGATACTCAGTTATATCTATCGATCAAGCCAGATGAAACTCATCAGTTAGCTAAACTTCTAATGTGCCTTCAGGATGTTAAAACCTGGATGACCTGTAATTTTCTCATGTTAAACTCAGATAAAACTGAAGTTATTGTTTTGGGGCCTAAGCACCTCCGTGACGCATTATCTAAAGATATAGTTTCCCTGGATGGCATCGCCCTGGCCTCCAGCACCACTGTGAGGAATCTTGGAGTTATCTTTGATCAGGACATTTCGTTTAAATCTCACATTAAGCAAATTTCAAGGACCGCCTTTTTTCACCTACGTAATATTGCGAAAATCAGGAACATCCTGTCTAAAAATGATGCAGAAAAACTAGTCCATGCATTTGTTACTTCTAGGCTGGATTACTATCCATTAAAACTCTTCAGCTGATCCAGAATGCTGCAGCACGTGTTCTGACAGGAACCAGGAAAAGAGATCACATTTCTCCTGTTTTAGCTTCTTTGCATTGGCTTCCAGTAAAATCCAGAATAGAATTTAAAATCATTCTTCTTACCTACAAAGCTCTTAATGGTCAGGCACCATCTTATCTTAAAGAGCTCATAGTACCTTACTACCCCACCAGAGCACTGCGCTCCCAGAATGCAGGGTTACTTGTGGTTCCTAGAGTCTCCAAAAGTAGACTAGGAGCCAGAGCGTTCAGCTATCAAGCTCCTCTCCTGTGGAACCAGGTTCCAGTTTGGGTTCAGGAGGCAGACACCATCTCCACATTTAAGAGTAGGCTTAAGACTTTCCTCTTTGATAAAGCTTATAGTTAGGGCTGGCTCAGGTGAGTCCTGAACCAGCCCTTAGTTATGCTGCTATAGGCCTAGACTGCCGGGGGATTTCCCATGATGCACTGAGTTCCTCTCAGTGCATCATGTTCACTCTGTTCACTTGTGCTGGAGGCTCTGAAGTTTATCTCTTTGTATGATCTCCATGTATTTGCTTGGGGTTTTAGTTGTTTTTATGTACCGCACTTTGAAATCTTGCAAATCTTGTACTAAAATGTGCTTTAAAAACAAAAAGATTATTATTATTTTTAATAATTATTGCATTGTTGGAGAAAAGTGTCCAGCAGCACAGTGGTTATATTTGAGTTCTCTGCTTTGAATAAACTTGTCACACAATGGTTTTTCAGTGTGAACAAACTACAACCCTGTTAAGAGTCACGACCAGAATGAGATTAGTTTTATTATACAAAGTTTTTCATGATCAGAAACAATCACACCAACATGGAGATCTTTGGTTGTGTCCATGTTAACGCCAGTATGCAGTGTGGGTACTGTGCGTCTGCTGCCACCTGCTGGTCTGTCATGGCACCGTTACAAATTTCAGAAAACATTAAGGAGTCTACAAACCTGAGAAGCTGAGGGACACGGACCCCCAACGAGATGTGGCACTCATACGGGCCGCTGTCTGTCTTCTGGACCTTTTTCATGATGATGGAGTAGTGTCCCTTCTTCTGGAGGAAACACAACACTCGACCACTTAATTTCTTGCTCTGGGTTGAATAGTGTGGTACTGTTTTTTCTAATGTCCAGTACAATGTTGTCTTCTATGTCCCTCCAGAAGACAGACAGTCTCTGGTTGAGGGTCACTGTAGATGCAGGGCAGCAGGACAGGTCACTGTGAGACAACAGACAAGGTGAAGCTGTTTATTTACAGGAACGCCAGTAAAGTCAGTCAGTGAAATGGCTCTAATTAATATTAATACATACTGACGGCATGAAGATAAGGACAGCAACGTTAAAATTAGTTTCACACAGTGTGAGACTTAAGTTCTTGTTGGGGGAGGGTGAAGCAAGAGAGTTTGGTGGAAAATAGGCGCACACAGAGTTTTAGTACACCGGAGGAAATAGGATGCAGGTGTAGGTACCAGATGTGCTCGGATGGTCAGATCGGCTCGGGGTCCTGCGCCTATCGTGAGCAGTGACTCTGGAGGCGAGTTCAGCGCCGACAAGAAGAAGCCAAACGCTTTCTTCAAGGGAAACGGGGTCCTGCCGCACTGCATGTCTCTGCCTGACAGGGTGAACACCTGTGACACACCCACCAAACGTGAGAAAACAAACTTTAATAGTAGAAAGGCATTAACAAGGCAACATTGCAAAGCCAAGCTGTGTGCAAAGGATAAATACAACACATAATCAGAATCAGCTTTACAAAGATGCAAAGATACAGATAGATACAAAGGTGCATAGCCAGGGGGGACTACAACAACAATACAACAAAAAAAAAGAGAACAAATATTTAAAAAAGGATATCACAGAAAGACCTTAAAGCGAGTACAGATATTAAGCACGGACTTGGTACCTACACATTCCTCGAGGCCCGTTGCACAACGTTGCACAGCGTAAAGGCATAAAGCTCATTACTGCTCTAACCCCCCCGTTTTCAATAGATTCATGTGATTCTGTTTCTGGCCAAATTCCTCACATATAAATCACCATTTCCAACATTTCACTTTTAGTTCACTGCTTCTGGTTTGAACTACATCATTAAAAAGATTCCTGCGAGGTAGAGAAACAGTAAATAAGGTGGAGATCGTAACAATTGTCACATAAGGTCTCTACAGCACAGTTATATTCACTTTCATGCGTATTAATTATGTATATTATGTATTTGAGATATTAAAGTTTCATTGAAGGAGCAGCAGCCAGGAGTTTAAAAATACTGCAGCCATGACTCAAAGCCCCCCCGAACGGCAATTTTTAGTTTCCCCCAAAATGAATACCAGATTAAATTTCATGTCCCAACACAAAGGTTTATTTACATTCACACACTCACTAATGAATGCTTTTTAAGTGATCTACCCGTGTGTTCATTGTTCTGGGTCTAACCTTATTAACCACTAATTGGCACTCTTGCAGACAGTAGTGTTCCCACAGCGCCCCCTGCTGGCCCCTATCAGTTTGTTATATGTGGTGTTGGGAGTATCACAATACAAAAGTTATGTATTTGCTTTTTGCTGTGATACTGTTATGTAACGCATTACTACTAAAATTTCTGTAATTTTATACCCGTTACAATCTCAGTTACGTACGCACAACACATTTTTACACAAAATTAAGTGTAAAGCATCACAATTCAGAGACAGTAATATTTCACATTTATTCATTTAGCTGACGCTTTTATCCAAAGCGACTTACAATTGCTATTTATGTCAGAGGTCGCAGACCCTTAACCCCTCGTTGCTCCAGAGGCCTGCGACCTCTGGAGCAACGAGGGGTTAAGGGTCTCGCTCAGGGACACAATGGTGGATGTCTCACAGTGGGAACCCGGGTCTCCCACACCAAAGGCAAGCATCTTATCTATGCGCCATCATCACCCCTAACTAATTACTCTCAAATGGCAGTAACTGGTAATCTATAAAGTTTTACATTTTGGCAGTGGTGGAAATGACAAACAGGGGACATTGTTCATTCTACATTGCGTACTTTCACTTTTAATACTTTAAATACACTTCTCTGATTATACTTACATAGTTTTACTTAAGTAACAGATCTGGGTACTTCATCCACCACTGTATTTGGTAGTAACTTACCACTGGTTGTTGACTAGAAACTGTAAAAGCACAAATAAACACCAGTCTTCCCCTTTTAATTATTTTATTTTGTTATGTTCAGACATCAATCAATTATTCAAACAAAAAACGAATCATTAGTTGCAGTCCTAATTAAAATGGTTAAAAATTTGCTCCTGAACAGAATTTTACAAAGTATTAATTTTGCTGTATGTGTACGAAAACACAGGAAAAAAAGGTGCAAACTAACATAGAAATATTCAGTAATTAATTAATTAGTAAAAGATAACCAACTGAACTGATGTTCCCTCCTCTGTGACTGAATGGCATTAAAAAACTGTCTAGACCAGTAGCTCAGGGTGAAGAGGTTGTAGGTTTGATCTTTATCTAAACTGGTGGTTACGGGAGGGACAACGGAGAGCAACTTTAATTTTACTTAAAAGGAAAGTTGGAAGTTTCTTTTTAATAAATGTTGGAAGAGTTTGCCAGCAATACTCCTCGCCTTTACCTAGCATGAATACATGAATAAATTATTATTATACATTAATACATATACAATATATTAATAATTATTTATATTAATACACAACACTAACTAGTTCAAGTTATAGTTCAACTAGTGTGGAGAAACAGCAGCTGTGGGTACTGTAAGGGTAATAACTTACAATGCAGTTCAAAATTGCAACACATTCTCACTCCCGACTCATCACATATTGACGCTTGGTCAAGCCCCTTTGGCGTCGCTTTTTTACGCCCTGGTTACCCCTTTAGCATAATTTTTAGATGTTTAAGGCTCTACGGTCAAGTTAGCAACGCTTAGTAACAAATATGCAACGTCCAGTAAAGTTGTGAAATGTTACAAACTGACGCTGATGGGTATTGACCATGTGTCCAGATGTGACGAGTCGGGGAGTGAGAAAGGGTTGCTAAAACAGACCTCAGGTAAATCAATTTCATGACCTCATCCAAACTGAGGAATTTGCTTCAATTGACTTTATCTACCAGTTCTTCAATCCTGCTGGAAGCAATCAGCTCACAGAGCTTCATTTACTTCCACTGCTCTCACCAGCACACTTGTGGTTTTTGAAAATATGATGCCGAGTGAATCTTTTATCACAAATACTGCAATTAAATCGTTTCTCCCCTGTGTGGATTCCCATGTGTTGGGACAAAGTGTATCTGAGACTGAAACTTGCTTTACAAACTGAGCATGTGTATGGTCTTTCTCCTGTATGAACCCTTAAGTGTGTGGTTAAAGTGGAGCTATGTGCAAATCTTCTACCACAAACAGAACAAATGAAGGGTTTCTCTCCTGTGTGTATCCTCAAGTGTTCTCTCAGAGTTCGCCTTTCAACAAATCCTTTACCACAAACTGAACAACTAAAGGGTTTGTCCTCGCTATGCATTCTTATGTGTCTGGACAAATTGCCCCTGCGACTGAAACCTGCTTTACAAACTGAGCATGTGAAAGGTTTTTCTCCTGTATGAACTCTTACGTGTAAGACCAAATCTGAACTTCGTGCAAATTCTTTACCGCACACAGAACAACTGAAGGGTTTCTCCCCTGTGTGGACAGCTGAGTGTCGTCGCAGATGTGTTTTACATATAAATTGTTTACCACAGACAGAACATCTGAAGGGTTTCTCCCCTGTGTGGATTGCTGTGTGTTGTCTCAGATGTTCCTTTTGCCCAAATCCTTTATTACAGAAAGAACAATAGAAGGGTTTCTCCCCGGTGTGGATTTTCATGTGCCTCGCAACATTTTTTCTGCATTGAAAAGTTTTATTACAAACAGAGCAACTAAATGGTTTCTGCAGACGTCCCTTGTGGCCAAAGCTTGTAGAACATTTAGAGGAGCTGCTTGATGTTTTACCAGTGTTACATTCCACATCACTTACTTCGTTGTTTTGTAGAGGGTTTAAACCAGACTCCACCCAATCACAACTGTCATCAGTCTCAGAAGAATCAGAAGTCTTGTCAGTATCTGGTTGTAAATGTCTCTCTGGATCCGAGTTCCTGGCTGGTTCTGGTCCTCCACAGTCCTCTCCATCAGATTCTGATTCCATCTCTTCAGTTAGTCTTTGATGAAGCTGTGAGGACTGAGGTTTCTCTTCATCATCTTGTTCACTCTTTACAGGGACAGGAGTGAATGTGAACTTGGTAAGATCAACTGCCTCCAGCCCTTGAAGCTGCTTTCCCTCCTGACTGGTCCAGAGTTCCTCCTGTTCCTCTTTAATAGGTGAGCCCCTCTGGTCCAGACCGGGGCTCCACTCCTCTTTGATGTATGGGGGCTCCGGTGGGTCCTCCTGGTCCAGACTGGGTCTCAACTCCTGCTGTTGAGGGGGAACCTCTTCTTCACTCACCAATAGCAGCTGGACGTCTGTGAAATACATACACGTTTTATAAAACTGCAAAGCTAATCAACAACTGTGCTACACTGTGAACAACAAAAAATTGTTGAAATCATAGAAATCCTGCTGTCTGGGTCGGAGCTGAGCTCAAAGTCAGTGTTCAGCAGAGCAGAGAGGCTCACAAGTCTTTGAGCTACAGTGCAAGTCAAGTCTCAAGTCACTTGTGGTTACAATCAATGTTGTATCACCTGCTGCGTTCAATCCAGGCTGTTAAAAAAATTGCATAGCTATAAGGGATTCTGTAACTGCAACCGGTTTTCACTTACAGAGCAATGCAATTAATGACAGCTTATTAACTACTGTAAGTTTATACACCCCGCAGACTCTCAAACCCAGTGTGACGTTAACCAAATAAAACTGTTACATGTACACTGTAAACATGTTTACTCAGGTTACTAACCTATTTTGCGTTCAGTGCTTCCTTGTTTGGGCCTTGTTGTATGAAGTTTTAAAGCCAAAGTTTATGATGACTCTCTCACGTGCGGCCGTTTGCAGCTACGTGTTATGTAGGCAGGTTATAGGTAACGCAGGGAGGGGATAACAGCAAGTTCATCAGACGTTTCCTAAAAATAAACGTTGTTCACGAGTCCCGCACCTCAATTCCGTCAAATCTGAAGTCTTTTGACAGTGAGTCTCAAGTCGAGTCTGAAGTCACTGTGTGCGACTTAAGTCGGACTCGAGTTCCCATCTCTGGTAGACACCAAAACCCAACTACTGTAACATTAAAAGTTACTGCTTTGACCTGCGTGGAAGCGGGGAGAGGAAAATCAAAAACGGGAGGGTTAGTAAGTCATGAATGTTTTCAGTACATGCTCTGGTAGACCCCGGTCAGCTGACTGTTTATCTTCTGTGGTTTTTGTGGTGCAGCAGTGTAGTTAACAGTTGCAGAGTGCCCTCTGGTGGGCAAACTATGCGACACTCATGACCTGAGGGAAGAATCTTACTCTGTTTCTGTTTTAATAGTCATATATCAGCTGTTATAAACGCTGATGTTAATTTACCTGCAATTAGGCCATATCGGCCGCAAATATCTGCACAACAAATCGGTTGAGCTCTAGTTGAAAAAATTATACACTGACGATACCACAATACATTAAATACATTTCATCACTTCCACCCTTGAGGCCACTTTAATTAAATTAAAACACTGGATTTGTAATATATTAGTTTCAGAACAGCCAAAGTGCTTTACACTACATACATGCAAGGTGCCAACTGCTCACCAGAAATAGAAGCTTGGTTCTCACAGGACAGCAATGCTACACACGATGATCTTATAGACCATGATGCATTTCTGCAGATTAAACTACCCAGCAGGATATAAAGGAATTAAAATGACTAGAAACATCTGCAGCAGTAAAATGCAGCATTGATGCAGCAGGAATATCAATCCAGAAACATCAGATATAACAGAGAAACTCTGACAGGAACATTTTACTGCACTGTGAGTACTTTTACTGTCATACTGTAAGTACATGTTGCTGATAATACTCACATACTTTTACTGAAGGAAGGTTTGAATGCAGGACTTTTACTCGCAGTGGAGTATTTTCACAGAGTGGTATTAGTACTTTTACTGCAGTAAAGGCAGTTTACAGTGAGAATAAGCAGTAAAGAGTACAAACCTGCTTCAGGCTTGAAAACAGCGTCCAGTAGTTTGCGTTGTCCACAAAGTTCCTCCTCGTTCTCCACTTTAGACATTTTTACTGATTCACAGCAGCTTTTCCTCCAGACTGTTTCCAGCTAGCAAGCTAAGCTAACTGCATTAGCTTCGTAGGACAGCGGGAGATAATTCAGATGTTAAACATGTTCAGATAAAGGGAACAGCACAGAGTCTATTCAGACAGCTCTATCTGGACATTTGGACATTTGGGCTCCGTGAAAAATACAGTTTGGTCTCTATGGAAGCTGCTCCGACTGTGAGGCCGAGCTCCGGCTGCATCTTGCGGTAACGAAAGGAAGAGTTAGCATGTTAGCCACCGGAAGTTCCCCTGCTTCCGGTACCACTTCTGTCATTTTCAAAATAAAAGTGACCAAACTTAATTTACAGGCCCATATGACTTTGAGAATTAACATGGTAGAAATAAGTAAGTACAGAATTTGTTGTCCTTGTTCTTAGCTATTTGTCTGAAATATGCTAAAATTATTAAAAAATTTTTTTTCAAACAGTTGGATGAATAGCTGGGTTGGATGTGCACACAAATTATATATGTCTACCAGCAAGAGGCGCTATAATCAAGGTAAGTGTGTTTTGGACAGTAACTCCCTCATGATATGTCACACATTCAAACCTCTTAAATGCATTACATTTGACCTATTTTTAATTTAGCAAAATCATGAAATGTGCAAAGCCAACTTTTTCGAACTCCTGCTAGGCCAATCTGCACAAAATCACACACACACAGACTCTGTCGACCCTCATAATCTTAAATTTGTAAAATTATTTTTTTTATCCAAAAAATGCACAAATTATAAAAGAACAACTTTCAGTAAGTTATGGAGAAACTTGGGCCCTTCCAATTCCCAATAACGACTCTATGCAAAATCTGTCTGTAATCAGCCACATGGTGGCGCTTTAGCTGCAAAATCATGACGTGCATATCTTCTTTTTCAAACTCCTCCTGGTTGGTAAGCCCAATCTGCATGAAAAAGTGCTGATAGACTATCTGAACCCTCATGATCTAATGTTGTTAATCATTTTGATAATCCAAAATCTGCACCAGTCGGCCACTAGATGGAGCTTTTGTTATAAAATCATGAAATATAATATGATTTTCTAAACTACTCTTTTTGAATTTATCGTTAACATACGTTCGTTATGTATCGTTAACCACCCAAAACCCTACGCAGAGTCGCAGTCTAACGCACTTTTCTGCTCCTCCATTTCAGGAGTTACTGAGTGAAAACCCTATAGTGACGGTGTCTGCCCCCCGACCATCGAAATTATTTAAATCAAAGGTAAACAGAAGAGGAGCTGTGCATAAAAACCTCATAAAAATTAAAACCACAAGAGCAATAGTGCAAACCGAGGAGGTGGAGTTGCAGCTATCTTCGACTCTAGCCTACTAATCAGCTCTAAACCTAAACTAAATTATTTATTTTTGTTACTTTTTGTTATAGTGTACCGAGCACCTGGCCCGTACTCTGAATTCCTATCTGAATTTGCAGTTTGAGTT
The DNA here is from genome assembly GCF_014851395.1 of Micropterus salmoides. NCBI lineage: Eukaryota > Metazoa > Chordata > Actinopteri > Centrarchiformes > Centrarchidae > Micropterus > Micropterus salmoides. Next base: position 2,699,742 of record NW_024040040.1, read on the forward strand.
TTTGTCAACTTTAGTCCTTAAAACGGACAAAGTTATTATTGTAGGGATTTTAATATTCATGTGGATGTTGAGAATGACAGCTTCAGTACTGCGTTTATCTCTCTGTTAGATTCCATCGGCTTCTCTCAGAGTGTTCATGAACCGACTCACTGTTTTAACCACACCCTCGACCTTGTTTGGTGTATGGTATTGAAATTGAACATTTAGTGGTGTTCCCACAAATCCCTCTTTGTCCGACCACTGTTTGATAACTTTTGAGTTTGTATTGCTGAACTATACGAGAACATGCCAACTCCACACAGAAAGGCCGGGACGAACAGGGTTTGAACTACAAACTTTTTGCTGTGAGGCCACAGTCCTATCCACTGGACCACCGTGCCATTCATTAATTCAGTCTATAGCAACATCACCTTTACTGTCTGTACCTCTGTGTGTATATTGTGTAGGCTGCCTCCCTCTCTCTCTCCTTCCATCCCTCTCTTCTCTCTTTCCCCCCCCTCTCTCTCTTCCCCCCCCCCTCTCTCGGCCGCCCACCCTGAGCCATGGTTCTGCTCGAGGTTTCTGCCTCTTAAAGGAAGTTTTTCCTTGCCTCTGTCTCCTAGTGCTGCTCTTGGTGGGAACTGTTGGGCTTCTGTAAATAACATCACAGAGTACGGTCTAGACCTGCTCTTTATGAAAAGCGCTGTGAGATAACTGTTGTTGTGATTTGGCGCTATATAAATAAAATTTAATTTAATTTAATACATACATACACACACACACGTCTTGCACTAGCACCTCCCCTGACAGATGATACTGGCTTGATGAGCCTCTTTGTATAATTATTTCCAATATTGTTGTGAAATGTCAAGCCTCCTCCTCCTTCTCCTAAACACTACCAAAGCAAACGTCCATTGTTTCAGAAAGCTGCAATCCTCTAATTCTACCTTCATCAATGGGGACGCTATGCAGTCTGTTACTAGTTACAGGTACTTTGGCATTGTGCTTGACCATAAGTTTAAATGGGATCTGTGGTCTGACCTCATAGCACTAAGACACAATGAAAAATGTACTTTGTAAAGAAATCTATAATAATTAATAATAATAATTTAACATCCACAACAAAATGCTTGAAAAGTTTTACTGTGCTCTTATTGGATATGTTTGGCTTTCTACATCCCTTGCTGGTTTAGCAATGCTACTGAGGCACCGGAAAAGACTATTGCTGCACACAGCATTGTGGGTGACAAGGGGCACCCCCAGTGACTCTTAATTTGAATTTTTGCCATCAGGGTGACGATCTTGCATCTCCTAAATAAAAATTTAATAAAAAGCCATAAAGCCATTAAGTTAGTAAACAGGTAACACATATAAAAATAAGCAAGATATTCAGCGGGTCTGGCTAGCCTAATCTGTAGAAAGGTGCAGGGTTGCGTATCAATACCGTCTGTTGGTGTTTGTGATGTTGTAATGAAATGCCTTGTAATTTTGCTACAAATCAATTCCCCCACAGGGACAAGTACTAATGATTGATTGATGTTGATGTTTTGTTTCCCATATGAAGCAAGAACAAACTGGGAAAAGCATTTCTTTTTGTACAACGACGTCCACAAACGTTTGGCCATATACTGTATCTTCCAACTGAATCCTGTCAGTAGCCCTGAGCTGAGAAAGACAATAAACACACTCACAGTAACATTCTGCTTTTATTGGAACAAGAGCCAGAATTCAAAGCAACACATGACAGAAGGTCCAAGTCAACGGCATTTCCACCATTTAATGATCAGAGCTTCTATCTTTAAAGGACTGGAAGTGGAAGAAGTTTACAATGAAAATTAAGAAATCTGTTTAATCCCTTTTAATCACTTTGTACAAAGTTCATTGATGAATTTATTACAAGAAGCTGATTTCTGGAACTGTGATCCTGTACAGACTAGGGATGTGAAAAATAATTTATTCTTAGATGTATTGGGATGCGGACTTGGACGATTCGGAACCGATTCACAAATGTCAAAAATCAAATCATGTGTCTGTAAAAGACTGCATGTGTTGAATGAATGATTGCAGCAATTTAAATTCCACACAATCATTAATATCAATGCACAACTAACTTTACTGATTGTGCGAGCACGGTAACGGCTGGCTACCGTCCTCTCCTCATTCTTCAAATGACACAATCTAAGTGATAGGCGGCAGAACGTGACAGTGAAAGCAAGTGGAGCAGAGTAAAATGATGCCTGGCAGTAAATGTACAGTGGAGGTCACAGTGTGTCCGTTAATTAAAGTCTGTCTGTTGTTTTCCAACTGCTTGAAAAGTGAGGGCGGTTAGTGCTAGCTAACGTCTGGTTAGACTGCAGTCTGGAAGCTGCTGGCGGTGGCTAGTTTAAGTTTGTTTAGTGTCGTTCATTCACATATTGAGTGCACAAAGGAATGAAATTCCGTTTCTCATGGTCCAGTGCTCAAAACAAAATTACAATAATCAACTTAACAAGACACAAACATTTAACTACACTAGACAAGACAAAAAACCCCCCAGATGTACTAAGGTGGAGTGAACATGGTGTGGCTGGAGCATAGTAAAGTGTGTTATTCATCCCGTATTTGAATCTATACTAATGATTGCTGCATCAGAAATTAAAATAGCAACAAAACAGGTCAGTAATAATGCTGTAAGAATTTATTGCTGTAATAATGCAATAAAACTGTAATATAATACCATGTAACGTTAGCTACATTTATTTATATATTTAAGTAATGTTTAAAAAGCCACATGCCATTACTAACTACTTGGTTGGTAATTACAAATACTTTGGTTTGAAAGTACTAAGTAGTTGCATCTTCATCCTATTTGTTTAAAAATTGCATTGTAGGCCTCATAATCGTAACGAGATGCCTAAAGATTCCCTCCCCTAGAGGTGATGCATCGAGATATCGAGTTGCAATCTAATCGAATCTTGAGACCAGTGAATATACACACCCCTAGGACAGACTCAACTGATCTGTTCAGCAGTGTCAATGTTTCTCTACCACAGTGGTTCTCAAACTAGGGGTGGTAGAGCCACTTAAGGGGGGCATGGATGTTGAGCAGACCTAAAGTTGGATGAACATGATTCATGTTAATGACATCAACAAAAGTGCTCTGCTGCTAGCAATGCTATTTTGCTAACCTGAATCTTGTTTTTTCTCAATCACCTGTGTTGTTTATGACTGAATAAAATTAAATCTACTGTTTATGTGGTGGTGGGGCATGAACCTGTTTTGGCCTCTGAAGGGGGTTATAAGTTTGAGAACCACTGCTTTAACAAGGAGGAGACTCCCTGTCCTGCACAGAACACAGAGACACGGAGAAGGAATCAGACCAGAGTCCAAAGCCAGGATAAAGAGGTTCAGTGAATGTGGTGTTGAAGGTGTGGAGGTGGATCAGTGTGTCAGAGGAGACTCTGTAGAAGGACAGAGTGCCAGCAGGACAGTCCAAATACACTGCTACTCTACCAGAGGAGGAGGAGGAGGATAGGGAGCACGATGTTCCTGTCTTATTGTGACTGACAGAGTAACCGCTAGAAGAGCAGTTCAGACTCCAGGACTGATCATTCCATCCAAACCCTCCGTCATGACTGCCTCCTTTCCTGCTGATTCCTCTGTAACTCACTGATAAATCAGCTGCTCCTCTCCACTCAACCTCCCAGTAACAGCGACCAGTCAGACCATTTCTACACATCAGCTGAGGCCAGGAGTCAAAGCGGTCAGGATGATCAGGATATGACTGATCCTCCCTCACACGTGTTGCCTTCCTGTTGTTGTCAGACAGTTTGATCTCTCTATATACTGTGTTTGTGTCGAGTGTGAGTTCACAGGAATCTGATGGAGAGAACGAGACACAATCCAGCTGCAGTTATTGATCTATCATCCGTTCATTGATTGAGACTTTGATAATGACATCAGAAGTTCAGTCTGAAGATGGTTGAATGTGTGCTGCTTTGTTTTCATGAATAAAAAAAAAAAAACACACTTACACTTTCTCAGATCCGGTCTCAAGCATCGGACTCCACCAGGCTTCACCCTAAAGGGGGAGGGGGGTCAGACCAGCACATCCTCTTTCAGAATCAAACATTCTCTTCTCTACTCTGCCACTCAGAAAACTCATATCTGCCTTTATTTCAGCTCTTGAATGGGCATTAATTATTCCTTCATGTTTTGTTAAAAAGTGGGCTGTAGAAGGAAATTTGTGAGTAAACTGTATTACAAATCATATACCAATATATATTTACTAACTATATACATATCTGAAGTTAAGTTAAAAATTTGTAGCTCTGTGTAGTCAACAGAAAGACAGGTCTGTGCATTTGAGAGAAAGAGGGAGCACTGAGAGAATAGCATTCTCAGCATTGGTCAGCATTTGGTGCCCTGTCTCAAGATGACAATGTATCGTCTGCATTCTGGGGCTTTCCGTAAGAACCAGGTGTAGGATGCTCTGTACTTATTATCCTACTGAGCTCACAGTGGAGTGGCCCACTCTCTGGGACTTTCCCCAAAAGTCAGGTGCATTTGGTATGTACCCTGAGATGGTGTTGTCAGTAAAGTGGGGTAGACTGTCTAACTGTGTGTTCAGACTCAGAGTGTCAGCAGCTTGACTATCTCGGACTTTCCATACGACCAGATATAACTGGTGTTTAGGTCGTATCTATCCATCTATGGCACAGGTGCACAGTCATCAAGACCATAAATAATAGCATAGCTGGCTTTGAAACTACTGATTCCAGGAAGAAAAACAGCCAAGAGAAGAGGTCCTGCTTATAAAGAGAGCTATAAAAGAAGTTGTTGGCATGCTGGCATGTTCTTCGAAAAATCCGAAAGAATTTTTTGTACTCCAGTTGTTTGCTGAGAATAAAAATGTCTCAAAAGAGTTTTGACTTCTTCATCTGGCCCCAGTCCTGAATTATTTTCCTGACAAGACATTATTTATTTTTTCATGTCTGTAACAATACACTTTTCAAAAAATATAATATAACTACTTTGGAGGTATTGGAATATTTTTTCTCTTTCGATGAAGCTAGGCTAGCAGTTTCCCCCTGCTTCCAGTCTTTGTGCTAAGCTAGGCGCAACATGCCGTTGAGCGTAGGTGGAGGGTATAAAAATATATTTGTCAGACTGACAGACAGTTCTTTTAACATGCAGAGATCTGTCCAAACTACATCAATTATTACCAACAGGCAATTATTATGTTTGTTCCTGGATATGGAGACCTCCTGCAGTAAGATATCCTTTTTTATCTTCAACCAGTGTTTCTGTTCTGCAAAGGGAAAAGGCTTCCTACCTGTGTGATTGTTCATAACACTTATATCCACCATTAACCAAAAATACTTCCTCTATCAGACTGACTGTCTGTGGCTGCAGAAGGCACCTTCATACCTGAGAGTGTCCAGTCTCCAGTGTGGATCCTCCAGTCCAGCAGACAGCAGCCTCACTCCCGAGTCTCCTGGATGATTGTAGCTCAGGTCCAGCTCTCTCAGATGGGATGGGTTGGAGCTCAGAGCTGAGGCCAGAGAAACACAGCCTTTCTCTGTGATCTGACAGCCTGACAGCCTGCAAACACACAAAGCAACACACACAGGAATCCTCTGTAAACAAGAGTGTTTTTGTTTATTAGTTTTTTCTTCAGGTGCATTTTAGTTAAGATTTAAATTTACCACAAATATTTAAAATTATTAGTGGCATTTGATATAATGTTTAATACAACAAAAGAACAAAACAGAAAATAATGAAACATCTTAATAGAAGGTAACAACTGTCAAAGTGTAAAGGTCCTTGAAAATCATGTAAGCAGACACAATTCTACAAAGGTAACAAGTTAAGATAAGATTTTGGTAGCACTTTATAATAACTACACACTATAAAGCATTAGTTAAGCACTAGTAAATAAGGAATTCATCATTTATAAAGCATTATGCATACATTAATACACATTAGTAAGTCATTTATAAACATAGTTATACATGTTGTATTCTTTATTAATAAGCTAATTTTCTTAGTTTATATATGATCGGTTCACTATTTATAGAAGTATTATTTTGATGACAAACCATTTATGTATGAGTTGTTAATGGTTCATAAGATCATTTGGAAAGTTTAAGAAAATTATTACATAACTGCCTGTTTTTTTATACTTTCCCACGAAAGAATATAAACAATCTCAGCATAACTCATAAATCTACCAGTGGCAAAGCCCAAAGGATGCTACTAAGACTACCCTAAAGATGCCCCAGCTAACTTTACAGGGTAAAAACCTCACCGTTACAGGCCTGGTACTGTTTCTCTGAACTTCTCATCAAAACTCCAAGATCTGCGCTTCCAGAGATCTGCTGTGATTGGACCAGCAAAGGGTTGCTTGGATGGTCTGTTGAAAGACACCAATCTTACTCCCCCCCAGTGCTTTGATCAACCGCGAACTTGACATGACATGTAGTTATTTAGAAATGGTCTAATAGTGGGTGTTCATAGATGTTTTATGACACTTAATAATACTGCAATTCATGATTAATTCTGGTAGGTACTAATGGTTAGGTCAGTATTTTGCGTGAGCTCATTAACAATTTACAAATGAAATTAAAAGGCAATAGATGTTCTCTAAACATTTGTTAATAAAGTATTTCATGATTAATTCAAGTAGTTACAAAGCATTCACTAGTTGTTAAGTACTTTGTGTGAGCTCATCTAAAGTGAGGACTATCTATGCCTTACAAAGCATTTACAAATGATATTGTAACACAAGAATCAGTTTTCTAATGAACAGAAAAAGGAAACGGACATAACACAAAGGGATACAGAACATATTATTTATTACAAAATACCTTTCACCCATTCATTCACAAAAAAACACAACAACACGCGAGACTATTGCTGCATAAACTGTACAACTGTTCTTATAAAATCAACCATCTACAACCCAACCCGTTCTCACTCCCAAGTTTTCACATATGGACGAATGGCCAAGACCCCTTGTTGTCACTCTATAACACACTTGGGAGCCCCTTAGCGACATAGTTCAACGTACTGGGGAAAGCCCTGTAACACAGTTTTTGAATGCTAAAGACAGGTCTACAATATTTAACACTAGTGTAGAACTTTAGCTAACTTACCAACCTAGGTTCTGAGAAGTAGTGTTGGGGTAAGAAATAGACTGTGTGTGATTGAAGAACAATGGGCAGGTAGTGCACCAACCATGTTTGAAACAATCCCCAGAATAAAAAGAGCTCTTTCATAAAAATTACAATTTTAAAAAAGTGTCCAGTGTCTTTCAGTTATTTGTATCTCTACTTGGGCAGGAAAGTGAACGTGTGGTGGATCTTTTCTTATCTGCCAGAGTCCTGTAATCTGATGTGTCAGTCCTGTTGAATGGGACCCGATGCAGCTGTCCACACCGCGGTCTGATCTCATCATACAGGGTGCATCATCTCTGGGACTCGCTCGCCATCTGCATCCAGAGAAGAGTAGATCTCTAAGCTACAATCCAGGGTCTCAAAAACCAGTCTGCACGTATAGTGCAGAATAAATCAGATAAATCATCACAGTCAATGTTCTTCAAATAAGATCTCATGTAGTTTGTCAAAACTCAATATCATCACCCTGTTGTCTAGGGACTCTTCTTAAGTTTTACATTGTTATAACGTTACCAAAGATTTATAACTTTACCAGCATTTAAGCATCAAGCATCACAACTATGAATTGATTAAATTTCAACCAAAAAATACTGAACAGAGTTTACACATTTTAGAGAAGGAAATTATCTTTAACATGTATTATCATAAATACTGTAAATAAAAATACCTCTGAAGGTACTACATGTGCTTACACATCCAAAAGTAACTCCAGAGATTAGTTTGAAACCACGACACAACAAAATACTGTTGAACAGTTCACGACATTGTGTTCACAACATCCTCCGACTGCTTTAACTTACAGTAATATGGTTTTAACTCACCCATTTAAGCTGCATCACGCTGCACTTTTAATGTTAGCCCTGTCCTAAAGGTTACAAACGTTACTCACCAGAGTTTCGACAGGGAAAAAAATGGCATCATTCCTGCTGACGGCAAAAATCCCGAGCCATGGTGTTTCTACACTGAAGACCCGCTTCTGGGCCCGTGTGATCTGGTTTGGTTCCGCTTCTCTCTGTTCTTCGTCGATGCGATCTGGCGCTAAAGTGAGCGCACACGGTAGAGACTACTGGATGCATCAAGGGTCAAAATAGCGCTGCTTTAAGGCCCCTATTTTTTTTATGTGGGCTACAGTCTATGGTAAGGAGGAGCCATGGTTGAGAAGGGCAGCTTGACCAGAAACCATACTTTCACTCTTTTCCTGTGTTAAACACAAAGTCAATATTGAGTTTTTTTCTTCGGTTGTGTAGGGAACACAAGTAATATTCTGTTTCAAAAAGTTATTCACTAGTTTTATTTTGAAAGCGTAACCGGACGTGACATATTTATTGTTGCTAACTTGACCACTGAGACGTCCAAAAACGACACTAAAGGGGTGTTAACCTTATATACAGTCTATGGTGTTAACCCAGGCCGTAATAAAGCTAAGAACCATAGGCGCATATAAATAGTTTTTCATTGGAATAACACTTTTTATCAAATACAATCATTAAGCACATCATTGATGAGCTGGTAGTGATAGATGATTTGTCTCAGTTATCTGGGGCATCTTCCGGGTAGTCTTAGTAGCATCCTTTGGGCTTTGTCACTGGTAGATTTAGTAATTGTGGAGTCTGATGGCAGATGGCACAATGGAACCTCTGTGAGGTGTGGGGAGGCTCATTTGAGCCATCTGGTGTTAGATTTTTATCCACCAATGTAAATCTGATTGTAAATGTTCTCATCAACTCATTTGGTTTATGAATCCTCACCTAAGAGTTTCTAGTATACAGTGTGGACTCTCCAGTCCAGCATACAGCAGCTTCACTCCAGAATCATGCAGGTTGTTGTTACTCAGGTCCAGCTCTCTCAGACTGGAGGACTGGGAGCTGAGAACTGAGGACAGAGCTTCACAGCTTCTCTCTGAGAGGTTACAGCCACTCAGTCTGAAAAGGAAATAATGAACAAGAAGACAAATAACATTTGTGTTAAAACCATTGCTCTTTTACTCTAAACTTGTTGTAGATATGTCAATTAATCATGACTGAATGAGTAATAAAAATACATGCAATGATAATAAGTCACATACTATTAAAAAGGTTACAGTCACTGAGTCTGGAGAGGAAATAATAAACAAGAAGACAGACAACATTTGTAATAAAATATTAAATCGTTGAATTTGGACTTTTGCTGATACAGTGTGTTTAGAAGGTCTTCTTGGCATGTATTAAAATCATTGCTCTATTACTCTAAACCTGTTGTAGATTTGACATTAATCATGACTGAATCAGTAATAAACATAATGATAATAAGTTAAACGTAAATGAGGATTTTCAGCTCTGCCAGAGTTAATTTTCAAGCAGTACAAAATGAGAATCTGATTTATAACAAATTACATTTGAAAATGTCAAAGATTTTGTACACTGTGAAATGAGAGAGGCTGTTTCAATTAATGGTGCTTGATATTTAGAATTTTTTTGTTTAAGTAGAACTTGATCTGACTTCAGGGTTTCCAGTGTACAGTGTGGACTCTCCAGTCCAGCATACAGCAGCTTCACTCCTGAATCCTGGAGGTTGTTGTTACTCAGGTCCAGCTCTCTCAGACTAGAGGACTTGGAGTTGAAAACTGAGGACAGAGCTTCACAGCTTCTCTCTGTGAGGTTACAGCCACTCAGTCTGAAAAGGAAATAATGAACAAGAAGACAAACAACATTTGTGTTAAAACCATTACTCTTTTACTCTAAACTTGTTGTAGATATGTCAATTAACTACATTATACTATTAAAAATAAATGAGGATTTACATCTCAGTTAGAGTTCATATTTAATGCTGTACAATACGTGAATCTGAATTATAACAAAATACATTTGAAAATATCAAATATTTTCTGCACTGTGAAATGAGAGAGGCTGTTTAAATTAATGGTGCTTTATATTAAGAGAAATAAATAAAATATTTAAACACAAACTGTAACTTGATCTGACCTCAGGGTTTCCAGTGAACAGTGTGGATTCTCCAGTCCGCCATACAGTAGCATTACTCCTGAATCCTGCAGGTTGTTGTTACTCAGGTCCAGCTCTCTCAGACTGGAGGACTGGGAGCTGAGAACTGAGGACAGAGCTTCACAGCTTCTCTCTGAGAGGTTACAGCCACTCATTCTGGAGGGGAAATAATAAACAAGGAGAAAAATATTATTTGTTAAGTCTGGGATTATGGTGACACTGTATATAATCTCTTTTTTGCTGATTGACTTTAAAAATGTTGTGGCAATTATTCATGGCTGAATCAGGAATAAACAGACAACCGTAATTAAAATAACATTATATTGAAGGGTAAATAAGGTTCTCAATTTCTGTTTATATATTTGTGCTGAACAATATGTGAATGTCAAGTAGAACAAAACACAGGCCAAACATGATCACAGCTTCTCTCTGTGAGGTTTCACAGACTCAGTCAGGAGAGACAACCAGAAGGAAACACGTAATTATGCATAGATTTTTTTCTCCAGTTCAAAGATAGCACAGTATTTATTGATGAATAAATCCCCCTTACAGAGCTTTCTTGGAGGCTTTGACCACTGGCAGCAGCCTCAGAAGTTCTTCATCTGAAGCACAGTAATTGTATTTCTTCAGGTCAAACACGTCCAGATCTTTTTCTGATGACAGTAAGATGAAGACCAGAGCTGACCACAGTGCAGGAGAGAGTTTATATCTGTGGATACTTCCTGAACTCAGGAACTGTTGGATCTTCTCCACTAGAGCATGATCATTCAGTTCATTCAGACAGTGGAACAGATTGATGCTTTTCTCTGTAGAGGGAGTCTCTTCGATCTTTTTCTTGATATACTCGACCGTTACCTGATTAGTTTCTGAGCAAATACCTTTCTGTGTCAGCAGGCCTCGTAGGAGAGTCTGATTGGTCTGCAGTGAAAGTCCCAGGAGGAAGCGGAGGAACAAGTCCAGGTGTCCATTTGGACTCTGTAAAGCCTTGTCAACAGCACTCTGGTAAAACTGCATCCCTACAGATTCAACTTTTCTTATTTCAGACTTCTGGGAGGTTGTTTGTTCTTCTGCCAGCAGGTTGACACCAGAGTTGATGAAGGTCAGATGGACATGAAGAGCAGCCAGAAACTCCTGAACACTCAGATGGACGAAGCAGAACACCTTGTCCTGGTACAGCCCTCTCTCCTCTTTAAAGATCTGTGTGAACACTCCTGAGTACACTGAGGCTGCTCTGATATCGATGCCACAATCTGTCAGGTCTGATTCATAGAAGATCAGGTTTCCTTTCTGCAGCTGCTCAAAAGCCAGTTTTCCCAGAGACTCAATCATCTTCCTGCTCTCTAGATTCCAGTGTGGATCTGTCTCTGCTCCTCTATTATACTTGACGTTTTTCAGTTTAGACTGAACCACCAGGAAGTGGATGTACATCTCAGTCAGGGTCTTGGGCAGGTGTCCTCCCTCTCTGGTCTTCACCACTTCTGTCAAAACTCCAGCAGTGATCCAGCAGAAGACTGGGATGTGGCACATGATGTGGAGGCTTCGTGATGTCTTGATGTGGGAGATGATTCTGCTGGCCTGCTCCTCATCTCTGAACCTCTTCCTGAAGTACTCCTCCTTCTGTGGGTCAGTGAACCCTCTGACCTCTGTCACCATGTCAACACATTCAGGAGGGATCTGATTGGCTGCTGCAGGTCGTGTGGTTATCCAGAGGCGAGCAGAGGGAAGCAGGTTCCCCCTGATGAGGTTTGTCAGCAGCACATCCACTGAGGTGGACTCCGTAACGTCAGTCAGGACCTCATTGTTGTGGAAGTCCAGAGGAAGTCGACACTCATCCAGACCGTCAAAGATGAACACAACCTGGAACTCTTCAAAGCTGCAGATTCCTGCTTCTTTGGTTTCAGTAAAGAAGCAATGAACAAGTTCCATCAAGCTGTACTTTTTCTCTTTCAGCGCATTCAGCTCTCTGAAAGTGAATGGAAATGTGAACTGTATGTCCTGGTTGGCTTTGTCTTCAGCCCAGTCCAGAGTGAACTTCTGTGTTAAGACTGTTTTCCCAATGCCAGCCACTCCCTTTGTCATCACTGTTCTGATTGGTTCATCTCTTCCAGGTGAGCCTTTAAAGATGTCTTCTTGTCTGATGGATGTTTCTGGTCTGGCTGGTTTCCTGGATGCTGTTTCAATCTGTCTGACCTCATGTTCATCATTGACCTCTGCAGTCCCTCCCTCTGTGATGTAGAGCTCTGTGTAGATCTGGTTCAGAAGGGTTCGGTTTCCTGCTTTTGCAATCCCCTCAGAAACACACTGGAACTTCTTCTTCAGTTTAGATTTAAGTTTACGCTGACAAACTGCATCAGGAGTTCCTGAATGAACACACAACAAATATCATCAGGGTTGTCTGTGTTTCAATATTATCTGCCCCCAAAATATGCCTCCCCTTCAGCCTAAAGCCAGAGAAGGGTGCTGCCTCTGATTCTCTACATGCTCAGTGTTTTTTGCAGAGTTCATCCAAAAGAAATTGAAGAACCTTTATTACACAGAATGAGACTGAATACATATTAGTATTCGTACATAGTGGTCTAAGAATGACAAAAGTAGTGACAGTAAAGGTCTACAGTACATTCATTTAGTGACATTTATGACAATGTTAGCTACATAAAAAATGGTGCTGATAAAAAAAAGGACTAAACTGCCTCCTGTAGAAAAATCGACTGTGAAAACAATCCAACTTCAGCACATAGATGTGCAATGTGTCCTGATTGCCACATACAAAATAAATGTGTCTACAGCCAAGAAAATAACCTTTGGCCTTTGAAAACAAAACTTTCAGGGCTTCCATACATCCCAGATAATCAAGCTGTACCTTCACACTGAGAGGAGGAAGGTCCTCTGTTCTCTGAAGTCTCTCCAACATCATTGACAGCTGCTGACACGGAGACAGAGAAATTATGTTATATTTCCAATTTCACTTGTGCTTGTTAATTTGTTATAAATTTTAATATGATTTTTAAAATGCGTCTGTGTTATATACTGTAAATAATTTCATCTTGTATCACTGTGCAACTTCACCAGTGAATCTTTGTGTCTACAATTATTCTGGACTGTGGCTTTTTGATAGCACTGATGCACTGTATACTGATGTGCAATGTTGTAATTGTCATACTTAATATATATATTCTGTGTATATTTACTCTTAGTATCTCATACATAAAATCACTGACAACAACCTGCAGGAAACTACTGCTTTATTTCGGGTCCATCCACAGGTCAACCTCATGTGCATAACTGCATTATGTCATCAGGACATCTCATTGGTTATTTACTCAAGGCATAAAATACCACACAACAACATTATACACATTACTCAGTGGCATTAACATCTTCCAGTGTCTCAAGCCACAAAGTAAATAAGTGAATCAGATAGCTCAATCATGCCTCTGTCCTCTCAAAAAGCAATGATTGATAGCTTAATCATTCTCTCAAATTAACAAGTTCAAGCCTCAAATTTTATTCTGTGGTGAATGCATTGAGCTTTTGCACTGAGAGACCCTGTTCCTTTATAAGTATTTTGTCGCAAAGTCAACACGCTCTTTTTACCGAAAAATAAAGAAGAGAAGTGGCAAAACGTAGAAAACTGACCTCCTGATCCTGGGTCGGGTTCTGGCAGACTCTGCACCAGGTCGTTCCTGGGTATCTTCTCTAAAACCTTCTTGGTCATCTTCAGAGCTCCATGAAGTTTATAGGCACTCACCATTAGATCCACTGTGTCCTGCCTTTCTGCTCTCCCCAGGTCAGACGCTTTGATGGTTTGGTAACCTTTCACCATGTCAGGCTGCTTGAGACACCATTTGAACTTAGTGAATTCCTTGTCACTTAAATCCTCCAAAGTGTTCAAAAGGTCCACTGCTGTCATTTTGGCTCCCTACAAAAGTCAGGCAGTATTTTAGACCTGAAAGAAATCACAAATGTATCAGAGCAGCAACAAGAGCTGTGATTGTAATTTGTAGTATTTGTGTGAGTCTGGCCAGACAGAGCTCCTGCTGCTACTCTGTGGACTTCCATTTTCGGTTAACTTTTAGCTTAGTTTAGTTTAGCTGTTAGTTCTTGAAATAAAGGCTAGCTTTTGTTTTTAGCCATGCTAGCAGCACGGCTCTTGACACCAAAACAACACTGTAAACCAGGGGTGTGAGGAATTAATATTGATTTCATGAGGTCTGGTCTCACTTCGAGAGGGCGGAGGTGGATCTGTTTGCCAGCTGGCACAACACCCACTGTTTGTTGTAGTTCTTGATTCTGCCAGAGGACAGCCCGCCCTTGGGCATGGATGCATTTGCACACGCGCCATGGCCAGAAGGGCTGCAGTGTGCATTTGCCCCACCCCATCTCATTCCTCCTTTGTAAGAGAGGGTGAGGGGGAAACGGTTGTCCGTCATTCTGGTAGCCCCCAACCGCCGGTCGGCAGGGTGGTACACAGAGGTTACACAAGCCTGTACCTCTGGTCTGGGGGGCTCAGGAGTCAGACACCATAGGCACGCTTCTGGTGCTGGACCAACTTCACCAGGTTTGGTTCCTGAAAGGGAGAGGTTAAGACAATAGACTGCTGGCTGGACAATCCGCTGAGTTGGTACATCCAAGTGGAGAGAGTGGGCTCCACCACTTGCTGCTACAAAGCTAAGTGGTTGACCTTTCAGCGCTGGTGCGTTGAGGAGGAGATGGATCTGTCAACCTGCTCAGTAGGATCCATTCTCTCCTTCCTGCAAGGCCTGATGGAGAAGGGACTGTCACACTCGACCATTACGGTTTCCATCCAGGGGGTCCCTGTGGACAATGAGGAGGACTACAAATATCTGGCCAAGAACACTCAAGCCCTTTACAGGAAGGGTCAAAGCCATCTATATTTTCTCAGAAGGCTTTGCTTTTTTATCTCTTGGACGTGTCGGGTTCCTTCTCAGGATCCGTACTCGGGATCTGTGAGGAGAGGGACCGGTCGTTACTGGTTGTAATGAGGGAGCGTACATCAACTGTGCCTGACATCCCGGGGAGGAGTCAGGACAGCCCAGGTGTTTGATCAGATCCCTCTTGGTCATGCCAAACACCGGTCTGTCTAGTGACCTTCTCAGTGGTGGCCCACCATCCTAACACTGTGGATGATGTGGTGGTTTAGCACCTGTGGCTGGCCTGTGGCCGATCGTTGAGGTGGACTATGGATTGTTGCAGCTCGGAAGACAGTCAGTCTCCACCCACTGTACCCATGGAGTCCAGTAGAGGGTGCAGCCTGAGCTACTAGAGTTACCATATCCTAACTTTCATTATTGCTCTGCTGGTAGTATTCCCCATTTGACTGACACAGAAACCCGTTTGGGACCTAACTTCTGCATCTCCTCCTCTAACAAGTGCAGCTCACAGTCCCAAACAGAGCAAGGTTGCACCTCAGTTTTTAGATGTTGTTGTGAAAATATAAGTAAATCAGCAGTTATTAGATGTTAACCTAAGAAAGCATCCAATGTTCCACAGAGGACAACACGAGTCATCTCAAAACAGCTTCCTGTTTCGTGTCTGCACAGTGGATGAAATAACAACCAGGTCAACAGTCTACAGCCATGCTAACAGCTCTGAGGCAGTGCTCACACAGCAGTTACAAGCTAATGCTAACATGCTCAAAATGACAATGCTAACATGCTAATGCTAAGCAAGTATAATGTTTACCATGTTCACCGTCTTAGCTTAGAATGTTAGCATGCTTACATTGGCTAATTAGCAATTAGCAAAGTACATGAGAGGCTGATGTGAATGTCATTTGTCTTCGGCTGGTATTTGGTCAGAAACAAAATCTGATAAATCAAACCTAGGAAATACAACACAAGCCTCGTCTGACTCACTCAGCTTGTTCCTGTGGATGTCCGTCCCATCATGAGATTTACCTGCTCATTTATATTATAGTGACTCCTCCTATAATCAGTCCTGTGTCTGCAGCTGCTGTCTCACCATCAGTACTGATTTTATCAAAGCATGCAGTCTGACTGGTCTGTAGGCGCAAACAAAGCCTGTTCCAGACAGCAGTTGTCACGGTATTATGAGTCTGGAAAGCTGTGACATGTAATAATCTGTACTACTCTATATTATGCTCAACAGGTATTTAATTTTTGTTTTTTGTTCAACTGGTGAAGGTTTTGTTGTTCTGAAGGAAACGAGTCCTCTTCTCTCTGACTTCAGTCAAAGAGCCACATTAGCCCAAAATCTTCTTCATCTCCTCAACAAAGAGTCAGCTGTAAAGTCTACTCCACCTCCAGAGGACCGGCCACTGTCAGTATGCACAGCAGATGTGAGGAGTCCTGCTGAGAGTGAATTTCGGTCTTATAACATCCATTGCAGTGTACTAAAAACCTGAGCCAATAAGCTTTTTGAATGTATTGCATTTTCAACATCTCACTATCTCAGGAGAGGGTTCCCACCTGCTTCCCACAGACACCATCATTCCTGTACCTAAAAAGTCTGCAGTGTGCAGTATGAACGACTACCGCCCTGTGGCACTCACCCCCATTCTGATGAAGTGCTTTGAGAAACTGGTTCTTCAGCACATAAAAAACAACTTCCCAGCCAGCCTGGACCCTCACCAGTTTGCTTTCAGAACCAACAGATCCACAGAGGATGCCATCTCCACTGTCCTACACTCAGCCCTCACACACCTTGAGAAAAACACCACCTACTTTAGAATGCTGTTTGTGGATTTCAGCTCAGCGTTCAACACAATATCCCCCATGAAACTGATCAGCAAACTCAGCACACAAGTGTAGTTTAATTGCATTTTATGATCTGAGTATTAACCTACTGCGGTCATGCACGGACCAACAGAAAGCTACAGCAGCTTCCCTTCATGTGTCCTGACAAAGTCTGACCAATGCTCATTTCCTGGTTTTAAAATCTGGCCCAGCTTGAATCTGTACATCATCTGTATCCACCATGTGTCTGACCGTTGCTGAAATCTTGCAATATTGTTACACATTTTGTCTAAAACAACATTCAGTACATTCTTAAAAACTGCATCCATGATGATATTACAGAATATGGTGCATTACTGTAGATAAAACTAACAGGAGTTTAAACTCTTCCTGACTCAGATGCAGCAGCTTCACCGCCCACACCAACCATCTCATTCCTCCTTAGTGACAACAAACAAGCCGCTGTGAAAAACTAACTTCTGCCACAGAAAGAGAAGCTGCAGGAAAGTATTGACCTTACAGATTTACTCCACACGACACTATATGTAAAGGAATGGAGCCATAGCCCGGCTCCCTCCAAAGAGTCGTGATTCCTATCACTATTTTCAATGGTAAATAAATCTGACTCACTCAGCTTGTTCTTGTGGATGTCCGTCAGATCAGCAGCCTGATGGCGTCTCGTCCATGTCTGTCTGTAAAAAGAGAGACCTGCTCATTTATATTATAGTGACTCCTCCTACAATCAGTCCTGTGTCTGCAGCTGCTGTCTCACCATCAGTACTGATTTTATCAAAGCATGCAGTCTGACTGACTGAAGACTGAAAACAGTTGTTATGGTATTATGAGACTGGAATGCTGTGACATGTAAATATCTGTACTAAGCTCAATAGGTATTTACATTTTTTTTGTGTAACTGGTGAAGTTTTTGTTGTTCTGAAGGAAATGAGTCATCTCTCTGACGTCAGTCAAACAGCCACATTAGCCCTAAATAACATCACTCACTGATCTTTTATTGTATATTTTATGCTGATTTTCATCTCATCAACAAAGAGTCAGCTGGAAAGTCTACTCCACCTCCAAACTCAACTGAGATCAGAGACAAACAAAGTCATTCATGAAAACAAAACCTACAAAGCAAGTAGCATTTAACATTTTTATTTACCTGAGTTGGGTGTACCCTTAGTCTTAAAGATGTAAACCACCTGTAATTTCACATAATTTACCCTCTTTAACTTAATTATCAGCCAATATTAGCTACTTGCAGATATATCTGCATCTGTGTTTATAACAGCCAATATATGACTATAAAAACAGAAACAGAGAGTCGGATCCTTCCCTCATGTCATGAGATTATATGTACGGTAATAACTACTGCATGACATTATCTTTATTGTGATAGCAATGACATGACAGATGATATATGGTATTATTATTAATTTTAGTATTAGTACTATATTGGTATTTTTTATAGTTTGTTTCACTGGCCCCACAATACATACACTATTTAATTTAATGTTCATTGGTAGTAGTACGCTATAATTTATAAATAATCAGACATTTTAAAAATGTTTTCTGTAGTTTTATACATGACTCTTATTTATCAAAACGTAAATATATTTTGATGTACTTTGTTCAAAGTACTATTTCTAACAATAACAAAGTTTCTTTCTATACTGCATTATGTCATGGTGTCTTGGTATGGTCTCAAGATAACAAATGTTAGGGATAATCTTTGTTTATGTTATGCCTTTCTTAAAATAAAGGTGAAAAATATATCGGCCGATATAGCGGCTTTTGGATTTTAAAATCCCAAAATATTGAAATTGGTATCACACTTAAAAATCCCATATCGGTCAGGCTTTAAAAAAAAGTCAATGTACCATTTACTGGATGTCAATTAAATATTTCAAACCAAACACCAACAAGTAGATACAAATAGATGTACCATTTACCGTCAGACTTTACTCTAAGGGAATACATGATTAGCAATTATTTACTTCCTGCTGGTAAAATGCTTAAAACTCATTAGCTCTTGAACACCACTATGTTTAAATAAAGTGAATGAAACTCGTCTGATGAAAAACACTTTCTCTGTCCCTTTGCTAAACTTCTCTACTCACAATCCCCCAACACGAATAGAAGTTTTATTATTTAGTTTTCACTTGATGCTTTGGATTATTTAGACAATAACAGTAAAACATTTCTATGTGGTTTTCTAAAAACAACAAAAAGGTGACTGTGCAATCATTTATGTTTAACTGATCTGAAACCACATTTACCTCAGCAACTTCGGAGGTGTCATCCACTGCTGAGCTGTGGATTCAGGGACATGGCAGAGGGTGGTGATGTTACCTAAGGGAAGACAGACTTTACTTAAACACATCACAGAGAACACTTACTAATATGACTGTCAGTATGACAGAAATCCCTTTGAATATAATTCCATAGCTGCAATAAAGCTCATGCTTGTGGCACAATGTAAAGCATGCTTTTGACAACTGCTTTTAGTTTAGTTCCTTCACAGAACTAACTCTTGTATTCAACATTTTTTGGTCTGCAGAGACTCACTGGTGGCTATTAAAACCAAACATCACATCAAATGTTGCCCAACAACAGAACTGAAAAGTGAATGAATATATTGTTTGTCGGTGGCCTTTTAACACATACAAGGTGGATTTCAAAGTGGCAGTTTCTACCCTCACCTATGGTCATGAAGGCTGGGTCATGACCGAAAGAACGAGATCACGGGTACAAGCGGCCAAAATGGGTTTCCTCAGGCGGGTGGCTGTTGTCTCCCTTAGAGGAGCTCAGAGTAGAGCCGCTGCTCCTTTGTGTTGAAAGGAGCCAGTTGAGGTGGTTTGGGCATCTGGTAAGGATGCCTCCTGGACGCCTCCCTTGGGAGGTGTTCCAGGCATGTCCAGCTGGGAGGAGGCCTCGTGATGAGACCCAGGACTAGGTGGAGAGATTATACTGGCCTGTGAACGCCTCGGGATCCCCCAGTCAGAGCTGGTTAATGTGGCTCCGGAAGGAGAAGTTTGGGGTCCCCTGCTGGAGCTGCTGCCCCCGCGACTCGACCACAGATTAATGATTTCTGTGTCTCTGGTCTATTATTGAGGGAAACCCTGCCAAGGAACAAAACCCCACAGAGGTGAAAAGGTGCCACACGCACATTTAAAGAGGTTACTTCAGTCATGCCTACATGTGTGTTTGGGATGAAATAAAATGAGAAAAGTTGATCTACAGGAGAAACATATGTCAAACAACAAATTCACCAGAAGGCAGAGGGAAGACCCCCTGACCCACCATTAATATTGTAAGTTTAAAGTATTATCAGTAGTAATTACAAAAATCATAATGTATTTATACGGCCTTTGATATTTAATAATTAAAATAGGTAAAGATATAGGTAAAGTAGGTATAAGGTTCACTTTGACAAGTGGAAGAGACTTTTACTGTTGCTTTACAGACGTTCTTTGGGTAGGCGAAGGCGGGGTGAAAACTAGTTAAAACATGAATGATTTCTTGCTTGGCTAAGCCCCCAATGTTTCTAGACCCTGGAAATGCCCGTGGTAATCACAGTAGGTTTCTCTAATGGTAATTGTACTTTTACTTGAATGCAGATTTTCAATCTACCAACAACTGGTGATGTTACATTCACGAATGATCCGATTCTTTTTATCAGCTCTTTGGTACTTAATGCTGCTAAACCTCGTCCACAAATGCAAAATAAAATGATACTGGTTTTTAAATGGTTCTCTGAAAGGAACAGATCCATAAGACCCGTGTTATAAGAGTAGCGTAGCCCTTAAAGGGAGGGTTCAGTGCGCGCATGTGTGAGCGTAGCCAGTGCGTGTGTTGACAGTGAGAGACGGAGCGTGTGTGTGGAAGCGAGTGAGCTGAAGGAGGGCAGAGCTAAGATAAACAGATCAGAAATAAACCCCATGTAGCCATAAATGTACAGTGTAGGTTACGGTGGTCAACAAATAAAGACTGCAGCTTCTCAAGATCTAAGCGGAGCTTCTGTTTGGTGCTTACCAACTGCTGCTGAGCGAGTGAAGGGGGTTAGCCCCGAAGTTACCGGTAACAGGAAAGGTTAACACTGGCAACCACGAAGGGACCCTCTCACATCAAACAGAGCAGCTGTGGTGAGCATAAATAAACGGCGGAATAAGCCAGGACAAAAGTCGGAAGTTTGTTTACTGTGCCCGGCCGGGAAGCTAAGCTAATAAGACGGCTGCTAGCCAACGTTTTTGGGAGTGTAACCAGCCACTAACCCACCCATGATGCTAACTACTGTGAAAGAAAGCCAGTTAGGAACAGAAATGGACTATGTGAATAAGAGAAATAAAAGACATGAGCATTTTAACCCTTTACTCTGTAAAGAGGAGCCGGTTGAAAGGATGCAGACAGTGTCTGAAAAACCACATGAGCATGTGCAGCCCAGGTTTTCTAGCACAAACCCCTTTATTAATGAAGTTGATGTACAAAACCAAGACCCATGCTGCCATGTGCATAACACCCAAACTCATGCCCAGCCATTAACGCTGTATAATCCAGCCCTGCCACCAGCTGCTGCAGTTGCCACACCTCATGCAAACCCATTTTCCTCTGCCCACCTGGGGAGTTTTATCCAGAGCACGCCTGCACCCTGTTACTCTACATGCCCAGTGCCACACACCCCGTGCTATAGTCCCCTGAAAGACATAAACTATGGACACGTACTAGAACAACGACATAGTCAAACTGTCCAGTTAAAGGGGCCTCCCACCAAGCATGAGCGGGCCAAGACACACACACACCAGCGTGGCCATTCATTTTACCAGCCTTCTTCTGAGAGTGAGGATAACTATGACTGCAGAGAGAGAGTCCCCACCTTACATCTTGGTCAGTACGACGGCACAACTCCATGGAAGGAGTTTCTGCACAGGTTTGAGAGCTGTGCCAAAGCTAATTACTGGTCAGAACAGACAGTGACTGTCCAGCTGAAGTTCTGCCTCGTAGGTGCTGCAGGGGCCATAATTCACAGAAACCCTCGGTCCTCACAGTGGGGTTACAGAAGGCTTGTGGTGGAGATGGAGACTGCGTATGGCCCTTCTTCAGAGCATGCAGCCGCAGTGGCTATTGAACTGAGGCAGCGAGTCCGCAAACTGGGTGAAGCCCTCCATACTTTAAGAGATGACATATATGGAAAAGTGTCGATAGCCTACAGTGACAGGACAGAGACTGAGCAGGACGCCATAGGCATTGAGGTTTTCACTAACGCTGTTGGAAAGGCAGAAGTTGTACAGAAACTACTAGAACAGCGGCCCCACACACTTACCCAAGTTTATGATATTGCCCGCCGCTATGAAACCACCAAGTGGGCGGCATCATATGTCACCACCCTCATGCAGACAGGGGCACGCAGCATGACTGAGCGGAGGCCTCGTGCTGCTGTGATCAGAGAGAGAACTGGGTTGGTGGAGGCAGAGACTGTTACAGTATCCCCAGCAGCCAACTGGAAGCCTGAGCCCCCCAGCCTTAGCTACCCACCACGCAAATGGAAATGCCAGAAAGACATTAAAAGGGAGGAGATTCGCTGCCACAATTGCTCTGGTCTGGGTCATATGAAAAGAAATTGCCCCTCACCAAAGAAAACTATCAGATCTCGAGCCTCACTAGCCTCTCCAGAGAGCCCAGGTTGTGCTGTCCTCCACCTTAAAGTGCAAGGCCAAGAAATGAGCATTAATATGCTTGTTTATGAACTGGAAGTGTGCGCTGTTTTGGACAGTGGGGCACGGAGAAGTGTAATGCCGCTACACCATTACGATGCCATTCACCCAGATGTACGGCCCCCACTGCAGCCATCACAGGTACATTGCTTGGCGTGGGGCCTGGTGACATACCTGTGCTTGGTGAAGCTCACATCCCTGTACAGATCAACAACTGTCAGGTGAGCGTGCACTTCCTTGTTGCCGGTATAGCTGGTGATGAGGCTCTCCTAGGCCACCCGTTCCTGACTCAAGCCCAAGCACGCCTTGACTTTGGAAGCCACCGTATTGTGCTGTTTGGGGAGGAGGTGCCGTATTTTCACTCACGAGACAAAACAAAGACACATGCAGTGAGAGTCGCCCGGACTGTGGTGTTGGAGGCTGGACAGGAGTATCTGGTACAAGGCAACATTCACTGCCGGGATCCAGTTAAAGGGGAGGCGATGCTGAGTCCCACTAAAGGCTTTGTGGAGAAATATAAAGTACTGGTTGCACGTGTTTTGGTGGAAGCAAAGCCCTTTAAAACTGTGCCTCTACGCCTCTTCAATCCTGGAAACACGGCCGTAACCATCAAAAGGGGGGCCATTGCAGGGTTCCTCCAGCCTGCCCAAGCCCTGCAGCCCACAAAGGTCACAGCCCTGCCCGAACAGACTGTCAGCAGCCCCCACACTGTTCCCAAGCACCTGGAGGAGCTGTATGCTCAGATTTGTGCTCAATTAAGCAGAGAAGAACAGATCCAACTAGCTCAGCTGTTGTGCACTTATGACAGCGTGTTCTCCACCGGCCCTAATGATCTTGGCCGCACCAGCTTAGTACAGCACGATATCATAACTAGGCCGGGTTTCCCAGTCATGCAGCCACCACGCCGGACGGCATGGGAGAAGCAACAGAACGCCGATGATCAGATACGGCAGAGCTTGGGCGCTGGACTGGCCTGCCGGAGTCACAGCAGCTGGGCATCGCCGATAGTGATGGTGCGGAATAAGGACGGCACATATTGCCTTTGTGTAGACTACAGAGCACTGAATGACTGCACTATTAAGGATGCATATCCGCTGCCCCGCATACAGGACACGCTGGACACCCTTTCCACTGCCAAATGGTTTAGCACGCTGGACCTTGCCTCTGGCTACTGGCAAGTCGAACTGACTCCAAGAGCACGCAAAGCAGTAGCCTTCTGCACAAAAAGTGGGTTGTTCGAGTGGAATGTTATGCCATTTGGATTGTGCAACGCCCCGGCAACATTCCAGAGGCTGATGGACCACGTCTTGGCTGGCATGCAGTGCCTGGTCTACTTAGATGACATTGTGCTAGGCAGTAACGTGTCGGAGATGCTGGAACGGCTGAGCCTGGTGTTCAACCGCCTGCACCAGGCCAACCTGAAGCTAAAACCTGCTAAGTGTTGTCTTTTCCACCGCCAAGTGGCTTACCTGGGCCACATCGTCTCAGAGGAGGGTGTGGCAACTGACCCCAGCATGGTTCGGAAGGTACAGGAGTGGCCAACGCCCACATCAGTCCAGGAAGTCCGCCGATTTGTCGGCCTCGCATCGTACTACCTCCGGTTTGTGAGAGACTGCGTCCATAGCCGAGCCCCTCCATGCCCTAACAAAGAAGCATACTAGATTTCAGTGGACTGCGGAATGCCAGGCAGCTTTTGACAAACTCAAGAACCTGTTAACCAGTCTTGGGTTACCCACTCGACCAAGGCAACATGATACACGTGACACTGACGTGAGTGATGTTGGCATCGGCGCTGTCCTCTCACAGGTTCAGGAGGGCAGAGAGCGTGTGCTGGCCTATGGAAGTTGCAAACTGTCTCAGACTGAACAGAACTACTGCACCACATGGTGGAAGCTGTTAGCCGTGGTGGAGTTCATATCACATTTTCGGCAGGACCTCCTGGGTCGGTCTTTCATGATCCGCACTGATCACAGCAGCCTACCGTGGTTGATGAGAATGAAGGAGCCTGAGGGACAGCTTGCCAGGTGGCTGGAGAGACTTGGCGAGTACAACTTTGAGATCATTCATCGTCCTGGCAGGTTGCGCAGTAACGCAGACAGCCTCTCCAGGAGACCCTCCCGCCAGTCCTGTCCATGTAATCTGCCATGCCCCTCCCCTACTCCAGTGAACATCTGTCATCAGGCTGTGCAGCCTAGTAGAGAGCGCCCCCCATGGATAACAGTCGCAGCATGCAGCCCAGCCACAAAGACCTATTAGAGCCAGTGGAAGCGGCTATATATCCGAGACGGAATCCTGGTTATGCGATTCTACTGCCTGGCTGACACCCAGTTCTACCCGCAAGTTGTGCTGCCTCGCGCCCTCAGGCCAGATGTCATGAGACAGATGCATGAAGGGCAGGTTGGGGGGCATTTTGAGGTGGAGCGCACTGTAGCCCGGCTGCAGACACGATATTTCTGGTATCGGATGAGAGAGGATGTTGCTCTCTGGTGTGGCACCTGTACCAGCTGTGCGTCAAAAGCAAGGCCACCAAAGACACCACAAGCCCCCATGGGTACTGTTAGGGTGGGAGCCCTGATGGAGCGGGTCGCCTTGGACATTATGGGGCCACTGAACGAAACTGAGCGCAGCAACAGATATGTGCTCGTGATACAGGATTACTTCACCAAATGGGTGGAGACGTTCCTCTATCTAATGACCAGACTGTAACCGTGGCTGAAATACTCACCTCAAAGTGGGTGTGTTGGTACAGGGCGCCACAAACCCTGCACAGTGACCAGGGCTGTAACTTGAGTCTGAAGTGTTCCAGAAAATGTGCCTGCTGTTTGGTATTGAGAAAACGCACACCACAACTTTCCGACCTCAGTTGGATGGCCAAGTGCAAGATTCAACGACCACCCTGCAAAAGATTCTGGCTACAACAGCAGACCGTTGCCATTGGGACTGGGACCTCATGATCCCTTATGCTGTCATGGCCTACAGGGCGACAAAGCATAGCGCAACTGGTTTCACCCCCAACTTCATGATGTTCTGTCGGTGGACCTCGTGGCCGGACTGCCTCCAGATTTTATTGTACAAAGTAATGGGAGGGTAACATGAAAATACATTTATTTACTACACGCAATGTGATCTAACAAGCCGAGACTCAATTTCATGTGAGTGCAACAGCCTCTGTTTGAAAGGAAGGTGCAGACAGCCAAGTGTTGCAGAGATGGCTGCTGTTATCGTTGGAGAAGGAGACACAGCTGTAATGAAAGAAGAATATTAAATAATATTATTCTATATTCAATATAAAGAAATACAATTATTTTATTTATTCAACTATATGAATTGAGAAAGCATTTTTTCCCCATTCGTGTCAATATTTTTGGCATGACTGAGGAACATATAATGCGCAGATTTCGCCTCTCCAGCCATATTGGAGCTGTTGGCTGATCTAAGGGCTGATTTTGAGCCAGCTAAAAGAAAGAGTCACACAACACTTGCCATGCCTAAACTTCTTACAACTCTGCACTTCCTCGCATAGTGTGCGAACCATACCATAGCTTTCGGGGGGATGTTTGCTTCAACCTGACTTCTTTTCTCCGTGAGATGGAAGAATTTAGAAAGTTGTGTGGCGCTGCAGAGAGCCCCCAGCTGCAGTAGTGCATGGATCAGGCGAAAAATTCACCAGCCAGAGGGAACGATCACCAACTGTTCACAGTGCGCCAGTCACAATAGCGTCAAAACCCATTGTAGGTATCGGAGAGGGAATGGGGCGTACGATTTCCACATACTCGGGACGCACTGAATGAAACAAGGTTTTTGCGCAGCGGCTGCTTTCCCTCCCAAATCTTCAATGGCGGAAACCATTAAAACACACAAACCCCTCATTTAAATACTGCCACCTCCATTGTGTTTGCTTCTGTTGTCATCTACCCAATAATTCTTAGTAAATCACCCATAACAGGAACTAAAATTACACGTGCAGTATTTTAGAATGCACATGCAATTTAGTACTCTTTATTCTGGGTGTTAGTAAATCTGACCCTTTGTATTCCATATGTAGCAGAGAATAAAGCAGCTTTACCTTCACATCCATCAACGTGTCAACCTCACCTGCATAACTGCATTATGTTATCAGGACATCTCATTGGTTTTATTCAAGGCATAAAATACCACACTAACAGTAAAACCATCCACATCACTCAGTTACATTTATATCGCCCAGGGTCTCAATCCAAGGAGGAAATAAAAAAATCAGGCAGCCTCTGTCCTCTCAGACAGCAATGATTGATGACTTAACCCTTTTCTCATAATAACGAGATCAGGCGAATTTTATTCTTTGGTGAACGCAGTGAGCTTCCGTGCAGAGACCCTGTTCCTTTACAAGTAAATATATAAAGACTGACATTCTGGTCCTGAGCTGGTGTCTGACAGACTGGTACCTGGCACGTTCCTGGGTATCTCCTCAAAAACCTTCTTGGTCACCTTCAGAGCTCCATGAAGTTTATAGGCACTCACCATTAGATCCACAGTGTCCTGCCTTTCTGCCCTTTTCATCTCACTTTGATGGTTCCCTTCCGTCCTTCCTTCAGATACCATTTAAACTTTGTGAATTCTTTGTCACTTAAATCCACCAGAGTCTCCAAAAGGTCCTTTGCCGTCATCATGGCTCCCTGCTGAAGTCAGGCAGTATTTTAGACCTGAAGGAAAACTATAACACAAGTGTTTCAGAGCAGCAGCAGAGTTCTGATTGACCAACACAAGATCTGTGTTTGTTTAGTTTGTAGTATTTGTGGGCAGAGTCTGGCCAGTCAGAGCTGCTACTGCTGCTCTCTGTGGTCATTTTAAAGTGGAACACTGCTTCCATTTCTTTCAAATAAAGAGAGACATCTTTGAGTTAAAGCACCACTGAATGGAAATGGTAAATGTCAGCAGGAAGCTAATATATTGAAAGATTCATTCATTCGAACAGGTTTTAGTTTCTGTAATAAAGGCTAGCTGTTGACTTTAGCCATGCAGCACAGTTCATGACAGCTCACTTCAGTGCCTGAAGTGGAAAAAAATAGGTGCCAGGTTTTAAGTAGGCTGCTGAAAATGGCCAATCTGCACTTCTTGGTTTTAAAAATCTGGGCCCACTGAACGGGAACATCACATTTTTAATTAGGGTGATTGGTTGCATTTGAAGCAATTATCTTACATCCAAGTTAGGATGTTAACAAATCAGATGGTGCAAAAGCAATTTATTGATATTCCCAAAGTTATGGTCATGGTAAAATCCAGAGTCGTCAATGTCCAAGACAAGACCGAGTACAAATGCGGTTGAGTCCGAGATGAGACCAAGACCGGTCTCGAGTACTACTAAACTAGTATTAATCATATCTGATAATACGTTGCGATAAAGTCACTGATGATATAAAGATAATCTCACCTCTGAGCTTTGGTCTGGCTGTCATGTTCCCCACACAGAGTGCTTTTAGAGGGAGGGACTCCCTCCTCTCTGTCCTCACACTGACTCATGCTGCTCAACTCACATCCACTTTCACCTGGAGAGGAAACACAAATCATTCATCTGCACATCAACTCAAATCCTCCTTTCCATCATTCCTCCTGGAAAAAGATCAGCTGCTCCTCCACTGATTGGCTGCTAGTTTCTGTTTCATATCAGTGGCAGCTGAATGCAGTCAGACAGCAGCGTGAGGCAGAGGAAGCTGCCATCAGCTGCTGGACTTCTACTATCAGTCCACTAGATGGAGGCATGAAGCTGCAGCCCAGCACACACACCTGCATGGAGGACCGGATACATTACATGACACGCACTGATCGAATGTGAATGACATTAATGTTTTAGTAACTTCCCAAACACTAAACATATCAGCTCTACATAAAAGAGCCGCTCAGCATCACGGTCAGCAGGTAGCTGCAGCAGCGACTCACAGCTCATGGAGCCGATTCAGATCCATTAAAACACTCAATGCTTGAAAAGTCACAAAACTTTGCACAAAATTCCCGTTTCTACGTTGTGAAAGGAGCAAACTAAATGGCCCACGTTGATATATTCATGTCCCCAAATGCAGCCGTCAAGAAATCTGCTGTTTCCCATTGATCACAATAGAAGTGCTTCATTTATTTATTTATTATTAAGTGTTTCACAGTTTGGCAGCACTTTAATGTCTGGATTAATACTGAAATCTTCAACATCAGAAAGCATCACCTTTTACATCAGAACATGTTCAGAAAACACCCCATGAAGGACTCATGGTTTCATTTCTGTTGATTTGACTGGTTGTGTTGTTTTATTGATTAGTTATTAGTTGTCCATCTGCTTGGCCTTAATTTGTCACTACCATAACAATAACGATCTACCAATGACGTAATCACGTCACTGAATTCACTGTTTGTTGATGAGAAGTTCTCATCTTTTACTTCTTTTTTCAAATGACTTGTAGCTGATCATTAAAGCAAATGTTTCCTGGAGCTGAAATGAAGCAGAAAACTAAAGAGGCAGGAAGACTCGGACATGAAACCCTCCTGGTTGGATCAGGAGGGAAATAAAGACACAAGCTGCAGCCACAAGTTTCACTGACAGAAGAAATATTAAGAAATGACTAGAGTCAAGTCCCAGAGTGCACTGCTGCAAGACACGTCACAGAGCGGCAGGTTGGGAGGTGAAACGTTGTGTAAGTATCAGATGTATTCAGATGTTTGTGGACCATCAGCTTCTCTTCTTCGTGCGTTTTCACTTTCTCTCCTCAGCAGCTTGGAGGATGGCGGCAGCGCTCTCCTTCGCTTCCTGCAGCAACGCCGACGCTCTCGCCTGAGTCTGCAGCACAAAGAGCAACAGAAGGACAAAGTGATGATTCACGAAGAGAGCTGCTTTAAAGACGCGCCTGTTAAAGAGCGTGGGATGCACTCACGGCTGTCTTGAAGGTGTCGTCTGCGACGTCTTTGAGGTTGATGGTGATGTTGTAATACGCGCCGAAAACAGCCGTCTCCAAAGCTTTAGCTGCCACCTGAAAGCACGCAGAGCCGGACTTTAAAGCTTTGCTTTGAAGCCGTTTCTGCTGTTTGATGGCTGAAGAGAAAAATGACCTGTAGTTTGGTGTCTCATTATTCTATTTTTTGCTTTTAAGGCTAAATAAAAGCAGCACAGGCGTGACTGATGAGGGGCTCTTGGATCCCTCTCGGATTTATTGCTTCAATAAAAACAGTGAATCTGATGCTGGATCAGTGTTTGTGTCACCTGAGCGTCGGACTTGCAGGCCATGTTCCCGTGGACGACCATTTCTTTAAGAGACGGCCAGAGGACGCTGATCCTCTCAGCCAGAGCCAGCGGGACGCCCACCGCTTGCTGCAGACCCTCCTGCATCGCAGCCTGTCGCCTGACAGACAAACATTGGGGCTTACGCTCAGAAATATCAACCAATCAAAGATCAATACATAAAAGTCACTGAATCCAACACATTTTCACTCCTAACTTGTCACATACGGACGCTTGGTCAAGACCCCTTGGCGTCGCTTTTTAGCGGCGTGGGGTGTGTTTGTGGAGATTTAGGGCTCAGCTGTCAAGTTAGCAATAATATGCAACGTCCAGTTAAACTTTCAAAATAAAACGTCGCAATTTGGTTAGGTTCAGGCACAGAAACTACTTACAGTTTGGGTTTGGATGGTTTGGCTTAAAATAACAAAGTCACTTGCGTAACTTATTTTACTAAAATAAAAACATTAAATGTTGACTCTTTGCCAGTTTCCTGACTAAAAGTCAATTTTCTGGCCCACCCGTCCACCCCGATGACCTCCAAACTCAGACTTTCTGTTAAATATCATACACCTATCTTTGCTGTTACAAAATGATGCTACAGGGCTTCTACCAGTGCGTTGAACTATGAGGGTAAGGGGCTCCCCAGTGCGTTACAATCTGACGCCAACGGGTCTCGACCATGTGTCCATATGTGACAAAACGGGTTGCTGAATCCAACTAAATTAGCGTCATCTTATAGAAAATGATGCATTGCTGCAGATTGAAAAACCCAACAGGATATAAAAGAGTTTAAATGACCTCAAACATCTCCAGCAGTAAAATGCGACATTAATGCAGCAGGAATATTAATCCAGAAACATCAGAGATAATACAGAAACATTCACAGTTAATGTCGTAATCTGCAGGTTCGGAGCCTCCTGGGGCCTTAAAGTGTGTTTACTGAATGATAACATGATTAAACTGTGATTAATAAATGTACATGGAGCTTTAACTCAGATTTAAAATCCCACCTCTTCATTTCCTCTGCAGTGTTCTTTGGCATTTTCAGCGCCGCCTGAAACAAACAAACACATTTTACCATGACCAAGTTTTTTCAAACAACTTAAGTCTATTTCACATTACACAATTATAAGCCCAATTTGCACTTCCTTATTTGTGTTTTATCACAAATAATTGCAAAAACCACCTGCACCACTCATTTCTTCCATACGTCAATTTCTAAATAAACAACTCCTCCATTATTTCCTGTGTCACTTCTCTAACATCAGCATGCTAAAGGGCTCGGAGGTTTGACAGGTTTAATGTTGCAATGTAGCACGCTAACATTAGCTCATTAGCAGCAAACACACAGCTGAGGCTGATGGGAATGCCAGCTCCAGGTATTTGGTCATACACCAAAGTATTATATATTTTTCATGGTATTTTGGAAAATGTCCCCATTAAAAGTAGCAGCTAATGTTAGCAGTGTACCCGTGGATGTAGAGACAACTGTTGCTGGATAACTGTGATACTGAAAAAAACTTGAAAACAAGATGATTCTCATTCAGGTTCTGCAGCATCTTTTCTCTCTGATCTGGATATCAGAACTTTTATTCAGGACGACAGGAAAGGATCATGAAATCCTCAGGAAGTCACACGTTTCATGTGTTCAGATTGAACTGAGTTAGGACTCTGAGAAGGAGTGCGCTTTTTGACTCATGCCTTCAGCTGTGATGATAATCCTGTCTGAATGGGGTTGAAGACAATGAGTGTATAGTATAAAGTTAGTGGGGACCTGAGGCACAGCGAGTTACAGCGAAATACCAACGGGAACACAGTTTTTCGTCTGCAGCTTTTGGAGGGTCGTCCTCACCATGTAGCTGTTGAAGGCGGACGAGTCAGCGTCCACCATAAGCAGCAAATCGTTCATGGCCTGGTGAAACGGAGGAATCAGCCTCCTCATCACCCCGTCCAGGTTCTCAAACTGCCTCTTCCCGTAAGTCATCTGACCCACCATGGCGCCCAACGCTGCCCCCTACAGCACAAAGCACAAAGTCGTCGTGTGTATGTTTGGAGATGTCGGACTTTAACTAGTCAAACGGAGTTTTATTCGTACCAGAGCAGCGATAGCAGCGGAAACTGATCCTCCACCAGGAGCCGCCGTCCGAGCGCCGACACTCTGAACAAACTGCTGCAGAGACAGAGACACCAGCCGGCTGTCCTCCCGTGACCTCACCATGTACCTACACAGGTAGAAAAACATTAGTGCAGCCTAGTGTTGTAGTGACTCAGTGTGACCACTGGAGGACAGTAAATACTCTTTACTGTTATTACTCTAGGGGCCAGATTTACTAAAGGTCTAAACCTGTTTACTAAACGTGTGCAAACTTGATATCACCAGCAAATTAACACAAAAGCTGATCTACTAACGGTGCGCACGCAGAATGACATCTTTCAAAAGTGCAAGATAGCACCTGTTGTTCATTTACTACTTAGTTTGGGGCGTTTCAATTTTATTGTGCAAAGTTATGGCAGGGAAACATGCAAATACATTTATTTACTACACGCAATCTGACCTACCAAACCTAAATGCAACAGCCTCTGTATTTAATACGTTTGAAAGGAAGGTGCAAACTGCCAAGTGTTGCGCAGAGATGGAGACACAGCCGTGATGAAAGAAGACGTAAAGAAATAAACTATTATAACTATAAAATATTAGAAAATTATATAGAAATCCAATTAATTTATTATTTGATGAACTATATTAATTGAATGTTTTTTTTTATTTTCATTGAAGCTTTGGCAATGCTGTTGTTTTAACATTCATGCCAATAAAGCAAATTTCATTTCAACCTGACTTCTTTTCTCAGTGAGATTGAAGAATTTAGAAAGTTGCGTGGCGCTGCAGAGGGCCCCCAGCTGCAGTAGTGCACGGATAAAATTCATCCAACCAGAGGGAACGATGACCAACTGTTCACAGCGCATCAGTTGTAACAGCGACACAACCCATTGTAAGTATCAGAGAGGGAATGGGGCGTTGTGGCGTACAGGGCCAGGATATCTCGGAGGGGAATGGGGTGTTGGTAAATCGGGTCATGCTGAGTCCAGCTGATGATCCCAATCACCGACCTGGCACGGTGCGGACGGTCAGTGATTGGTCCCTCTGGCTGGATGAAGCCTGATCTGCTGGCATTTCCTGGCATCTGGATCGTTCCAGCACACTGTAGCTGTTTCTGCTGGGGTTTCCTAAAGCAGTTTTTCAGGTGTGCTGTCCCAAGTACTTAGTGCACTCTCAGGCAGGACGATTTCCACATACTCGAGATGCACTGAATGAAACAAACCAATGTTTTTACCCAGTTGCTGCTTTCCCTCCCGACTCTCCATGGCAGAAACCATTAAAACCCTCATTTAAATACTGCCACCTCCATTGTGTTTGCACCTGTTGTCATCTATGCAATAATTCTTAGTAAATCACCCATAACAAGTACTAAAATTACACATGCAATATTTTAAAATGCACATGCAATTTAGTGCTCTTTATTTGGGGTGTTGGTAAATCACTCCCTAGGACTCTATGTCAATCATTCCTATAGCAGTTTAACCCTCTGACCTTCGGTTTACATAGAAAGTTTCACCGAAAGTCTGAAAATCACTGAAAATATTAATAACTCAGTTTAAAAAAATATAAACTGGTTTACAGACACGAACTCTGAACTGGTTTTGTCAGCTCGTCTCTACATTATATAAATCAAAGTTGTGGGGTTATAACATCTGTGTTCACAAACATAGTGTCATAGTATCAGAAGCATAAACTCACTCTATGATTCTCTCCTTCGGGTTGAACGGGCCGAGAGAGTCGAGGCCGAGTTTACTGATCACCTGATGACACACAAACAAAGAGACGTCACATTTCGTCCTCACAAACAGCCGCAGCGCTGATTTTTAGAAAGACTCGTCTCTGACCAGCCGGACTTTGTGCTCCTCTTCGATGATGAAGAGCTGGTCTCTGCGGATGTAGAAGTCAGCAGCGTCCAGCAGAGCCTTCAGAGGGATCAGACCCACGATCTGAGAGCCGACTACAGGCAGCTTTAGGTCCTGAACACAACACATGTTCTTTATTTATAGCAGGAACAAAAAACACCCCAACAAAACCTCCTTTACACACATTACCATCAGAAGTATTGACTCTTCATGATGAAACAGGAGCTGCAGAGGCACCAGATTCCCTTTGAATCCAACAGGCCAATGAAGCATTCTCCTGTTGTTTATATCTTCAAACTACAGAGCAGTGTGTGAAAGCAGACGAGAAGACTCATCCCATTTTTAAGCTCTAAATTACCAGGGTGTACTGGGGTATGTGTGTTTAAATATTTAAAATTGTACACGTTTCAGCTTTTCTCTTTTTCATGATATCGTAGGTGGTGCTTTAAACGTTAAAATGATATTTCTACTTGTTGAATGTAACTTGGAGTTGTGTGTGAGAGTGTGTGTTGACCTCTGACCTCAGCGTCCCTGCAGATCTCCTCGTACACGGTGTAGAGGGGGGTCAGCTCGTAGTCCAGGATGTTGGTGGACACCTGAGCGATGTTGGCCTCGTCCAGGTACCAGCCCATCCCCTGCACCTTCTGCAGCACCCCAGGCTGCTCCACACACAAGGAGGTCACTAAAGGTCATGCTGAGTCCAGCTGATGATGGATAATTAACTGGACTGGGTCTGGTGTACTGGTTTTACTGGTTTTACTTTTAAAGCTGAATAAAGTCATATTAAGGGATTTATTTAAAGATTGATTCACGGAAGATAAAGACCCATTTCATTTACCCACAAGACCCCTAACGTGACTTTTAAAGTTGTTCTACTTATTAAACATCATGTGACCTTTGAACAAACTATAATAAACCTTCAAACTGAGAAAGTAGTAAGAAATGACTAATTAACAATCTAGTAACCAGTAGTGAGTATATAGTAAGTTAGGTACAAGTAAGCACTGTGGAACTAAATATGATGGAAGTAGCAGTAACAGTTCAGTAAGTGACATAAACGTAATTAAAAAGTAGTTAGCGGTAAGTAACAAATAGATTCAGCACTAAGTAGTAAATAAGTAAGTAGTAAGTATCTAATAAGTAAAGATAAAGTAAGTAGTAAGAATGTAGGAATGTGTTTGGGTAAGACAGTAACAGTTTAGTAAGTAATGAACAACAGAGAAGGTAATGAGTTAGAAAGTAGTAAGTAAATAATAAGTATTTGTTTCACAGGTCTGTATATTTTCAGTAAACAGAAAACAGTAAATCTGAGAAACTGGAAAATATACTGAAGCAAGTGAATCTGACTTCAGATCAGAAAAGACTGAAGCTAAATGAACCGGATAATTTAGTCAGACTCCCAGCATGCACCTGGTCTTTCCCTCGGCCCTGCTCCCGCACGTCCAGGGCGATGCGATGAGCCTGCTCCTTGGTGCTTATCAGATTCACGTTGTAGGCGATGAGGAACTTGCGAGCGCCGGTTACAGTGGCGCCCCACGATGGCATGAACGTGGCGGGGCCAAAGTCGGGGGCCCAATCGTCGCGCTTCAACTGGAGGAGAGAAAAAATAAAGCATGTGTCCTTTCAGCACCTGACGGAGGGAACCGAGTCTGAGAACCAACATGGGAAATACAGTCTAAGATTTATTGGGGAAATTTTCCCGGACTTTTATTTTGAAATGAAGAAGAAAGAGATGCTAAATAACTGAATAAATGAGCAGCAGCTGATTGGTTGTCAGTGCCTCACCTTCTCAGGTAAAGCTTCGTACTCTCCGGCTCGGACAGACGGAAGACTTCTCCTAGATTCTTTTCGTGCTGCCTCTCCGTAAAGATAAACTGTGGGTGGAATAAAGATTATTAGCCGTGCTGCTGCGGATGCTAAGGTCGATCAGCAACAACTTCCTGTTGTTGTGGCTGATGTCAGAACGTCTTATTGTTGTTTTGTCCTGTCTGTTTGTTTGTGTGCATGTTAATAATTAGAGTCAACACAGTCTCCCTCCTGCTGGTTATTTTCTTTATCATTTTGATGCATGAAAGTTTTATTTATTGTTTTCTGCGTCCCGCACATCATTCAAATGTTTTTAGATGAATCAGAGACGTGGCGTCTCACCGGGCACGTGCAGCAGTTCGGCCAGTTTCTGTCCGAAGACGTTGGCGCAGTTGACACAGTCGTCCATGGAGACATTCTGGACGGGGATGAAGGGACAAACGTCCAGCGCTCCGGTCCGAGGATGCTCACCTGCACAGGTAACGCACACGCGTCAGGTATCTCCTCTTGTGTCACACTTCCTGCGTGTTGCCGAAGGGCGCGGCTCACCTGAGTGTTTGCTCATGTCGATGAGGCTGAAGGCCTGCCGGGCGGCGTTCAGCGCTGCCTCCACCACGGCTGCAGGGGACCCACGAAGGTGTAGACGGTCCGGTTGGTGGAGGCTCCGGGGTCGACGTCCAGCAGGCTGCAGCCAGCGGTGCCGGAGATGGCTGCTGAGATGGCATCGATCACCTGAAACACCAGGAAAAGATCTGCTCACCTTCTTCTGTTTCACCTGCCCTCTTTAACAGTTACACCATGTTTTAAGAAAAATACTGTGTTGTTTGAGAATTCACACAGCTGTGGTCAAAACCACTTAGGGGACAAAACCACTTTATTTGCACTCTGGCTGTTAAGAGACTCCCTCTGAGCGAGGGTTCGAGGCGGTACATACAAAGTCATACAAATACAGGTACTGGTCATATAATTAGAATATCATCAAAAGGTTGATTTATTTATTCCATTCAGAAAGTGAAGCTTGTATAATGTATACATTCATTCCACACAGACTGATGTATTTCAAGTGTTCATTCCTTTTAATTTTGATAATTATAACTGACAACTAATGAAAACCCCAAAATCAGTATCTCAGAAAATTAGAATATTGTGAAAAGGTTCAATATTGAAGACACCTGGTGCCACACTCTAATCAGCTAATTAACTCAAAACACCTGCAAAGGCCTTTAAATGGTCTCTCAGTCTATTTCTGTAGGCTACACGATCATGGGGAAGACTGCTGACTTGACAGCTGTCCAAAAGACGACCATTGACACCTTGCACAAGGAGGGCAAGACACAAAAGGTCATTGCTAAAGAGGCTGGCTGTTCACAGAGCTCTGTGTCCAAGCACATTAATAGAGAGGCGAAGGGAAGGAAAAGATGTGGTAGAAAAACGTGTACAAGCAATAGGGATAACCGCACCCTGGAGAGGATTGTGAAACAAAACCCATTCAAAAATGTGGGGGAGATTCACAAAGAGTGGACTGCAGCTGGAGTCAGTGCTTCAAGAACCACCACGCACAGACGTATGCAAGACATGGGTTTCAGCTGTCGAATTCCTTGTGTCAAGCCACTCTTGAACAAGACACGGCGTCAGAAGCGTCTCGCCTGGGCTAAAGACAAAAAGGACTGGACTGCTGCTGAGTGGTCCAAAGTTTTGTTCTCTGATGAAAGTAAATTTTGCATTTCCTTTGGAAATCAAGGTCCCAGAGTCTGGAGGAAGAGAGGAGAGGCACAGAATCCACGTTGCTTGAAGTCCAGTGTAAAGTTTCCACAGTCAGTGATGGTTTGGGGTGCCATGTCATCTGCTGCTGTTGGTCCACTGTGTTTTCTGAGGTCCAAGGTCAACGCAGCCGACTACCAGGAGGTTTTAGAGCACTTCATGCTTCCTGCTGCTGACCAACTTTATGGAGATCCAACAGGACTTGGCACCTGCACACAGTGCCAAAGCTACCAGTACCTGGTTTAAGGACCATGGTATCCCTGTTCTTAATTGGCCAGCAAACTGGCCTGACCTTAACCCTATAGAAAATCTATGGGGTTAAGGCAGGCAGAGTGAGAGATTGAAAATTGGTTGCTAGAGGAGCAGGGAGCAGCACTGCCGTAGTCGAGCTGGATTATGCTGCTTTACTGTGACCAAGTTAGCATAGCATAGTCCTGATCGATCCGAACTCCATCCAGAAAACAAACATTTTAGAAGTTGTTGACCTGACAAAACATGAATTCATATGTTTAACAAATGCATCATATTTTAGGTATTTCGGCATCAGTTTGATCTGTTTATTGTAATTAAATCACAGTAAAATGTTTCCTTTCAGTTCATACAGCTTTGGTAATGGCAAGTTGTGTTGATTCGCGTTATCGCGTTGTGTGAACACTCAGCAGTTGTCCAGTGATAAAACCCGCGCGAGGAGAGCGTTGCGAGGATTAAATTCGCGTTTGGTCTGAATGCTGTAGTGCACACCAACAACTCTTTACACAGGCATGTGTCTTCCTCACAGATGTCATCTACACTGGGGACCTGGGGACATGTCTCCACCACTTTTTGAAATTGAACTGATTTGAAGACATTTTTTAAAGTACAATGTCTTAAATAACCTTCTGAAATACAGCTTGCAGTTGAATAACAAATGTTAATGCCTTTAGAAAGGTTTATTTGCACATTAAGAAAACATGCAATTAAATATAGAAGAAACTAAATAACTAACTTGAGCTAAACAAAAAAAAAACAAGCTGCTGATTATAAAATGACCCAAAACGTGCAGCACAATCAGTAACTTTAACAACTTCTTGACACAGTTTCTTTTTGGCCAAGTTTTCCATTCTCTCCCTGTGAACATGACAGAAGAGGAGGAGAGACTAAATCAGGCCTCAGCAGGGACAATATTACAGGAGAAAAGTTGATCTGCAGGAGAAACAGATGCGAAAGCAGCACAGAATGACTGAGAGCATTATATTCTATTATATTTATATATTTTGAAATGTCACGTGCTGCCTGAATTTTGCGTTTGGTGCAGAAAGGATCACCAGAATGCAAGATATTAAGTGTTTAAAGGTCAAAATTTCACTGAGGATATCGTTAAAACACTGTTTACGGATCTTTTCCTGTCGTTCTCGTGAACCTAATATTGCATATTGTGACGTCTCATCAAGCCTTTAATCTAAGGCTGTATGTCCCCACCACTTTTCAACACAAAGTGACGCCCTTGGTATTCCTATCATCTATGTTGAAATGTCTAAAAAAGTATTAAATCTGAGCAGTTCATGAAAATAAAATGGTGTCCACTTGTAAATGACACAAAGAAAGAAAGGCAACAAACTAGGGTTTGAGACTCCGCTGCATCAGTTAGACAGCGAGAGAGATTTTATTTAAGGGGGACGCAAACAAATACAGGAAACTCCAATCTGTCAGGTTTCAGTCCTTCTGGTAAAGGAGAGTCTCTCATTGCTTAAAATCCCTGAAATATAAATGCAGTTCAGTTCCTGACAGCAAAATATATCTGAAGTATTATTCTACAGGATCCAGCTGCATGAACTGTGACTCAGAGACGCTTTCTTCACTAAACCTGCCTTCAATCATTGAGCGTCTGAGTTCATTATTGATCTTGGAAACACGCTCAACTAAAGGTGTAAAATTTAGTTTACAATCAATTTGTGTCACTCATCAGTCACAAAACCAATTTGTTTATTTCTGAGTTCCTTCCACAACAGAAAATCAGTAACACTTGAAGTATCATTTATAATCAGCAAATGACATGTGATCAATGCTTTATTACCAACTATCATGGAGTTGATAAAGTGACTACTGATTTATTTGATATCAATAAGCTCATGTCGGTGTATAAACAGATAATAAATGCCGAGATAGTGAGAGAGTCACTATATAAGTCACATAAAATAAACGTCAACAGATACTGCACATTAATAAACACAGAATAATGTCTCTGCTTTCAGCCACATTATAGTGAGTGATAAAGATTTTATTATGATTATAAATGATAAATAAGAGTGTAATAAAGTGTTACAAGTCTGAACACCTTTACTGTTCAAACAACATGCAGGCGTTGATTTAGAAACTTCCAGATTGTGAAGAAATAAAAGATGAAATATAAAATAACCCACCTCTTTGTTTCGACCCTCAGAGAAGTTGGGGACACACTCCACCAGCTGAGCCATGGCGTCTGCAAACTGAATGAAAAGAGTTCAACCTCAAACTTTCAGCCCGCAGGTCCAACTAACCCCCCAAACCCCCCCGACTCCCCCGTGTTTGGTTTACAGAGTCCAGCGGGGTGAGTGTAGGTCAGCTGACAATGATTAGACTCTGCTTACTAAACCAACAGCTTCACACACGCTTCATGCAGACAAACCAGCAGTGGAAAGTGCTGCTATAGCGCCCCCTACAGCAACTCACCCCCCATAACACCCCACCATAACGTGTTCATTTCAACTGATTATAAACAGGATGTCATTGAACACTATGGATTACAGAAAGGTTTGTTTTAGTACTGCTAACATGGAGCATTTATTGATTACAGGTCATTCTTCAAGGTTTGATTGGGCACACAGTGGTTTTCTACCTGTAAACACTATTTTAACCCAAACTGATTTGATTGAATAAATTCATTCATTCACTAATCGACAGGTTGTATCCAGTTTACTATCATACTGCTCTCTGTCTTGATAATCTATTGATCCTCAGAGAAAAGCAATTGTTGTGAGGACAGAGGTCAAAGTTCAGGGTCTGACAGATTACAGTTTAACCACAGTGCATTTACTTTGGTTAGTTCAATGCAGCGGTTAAAAAATGGCTGAGCCTTTGGAGAAAGACAAGGAAGTCCTTAAAACTCACTGAAAACAGGAATTCATGATTTTAAAAGTAACGCCCCGACATGAACAAGTTCACTTGAACTTTTAATTTTTCCGGTCTTATATGAAAACTATTATTGTCTCAAACTATGTCTTTAACACAAGCCCAGTGTAAAGTATAATATTCAAAGTAAGACAGGAAAGTCACAGCTGCATGTTGCCTGTTGGGGTTAAATATTGGAAAAAGTTAAATCACATGAAGTTAAACTCCAGCAAACACTTAACTGGATATCTGACAGCTGATTGGTTCAGAGGAAAAACATTCAGTCCACAGCAGGGGTGATTCTATGATCAGAGACTTCAGAATGAGAATGCCTCATGCATACAATGCCTTGCAAAAGGGCGTCTCTTTGTGTTGAAAAGTGGTGAGGACATAAGGGCTCAGATTAGGGCCGTGATGATACATTTGGGTCATGAGATGATGCACGAGAACAAGACGAAGATTTTTAGCACTATTTAGATTCAATATTTGATGCTGAAATATATGTGAGGGGGGTCTGAGGGTCCCCCCCAAAAGATTGAGCATTAAACTTGTAATTTCCTGCATTCTGGAGACATTTTCTGCTTGAATTTTCAGCAGAAATGTCTGTTTTTAAATGTGGGGAAACTAGGCAGCTCTCAAGGGGGCTGCCTGCGGCCATAGCGAGGCCCGGTCCCTGAGGGTGCTGAGGTCTCGTGCGGCTCTCTTTCGGAAGACAGTCGGATGCACTCTCCCCGTGGCTCAGGCCCGCGGTTGCTGAAGCGTTGCGGCGGCTACGGTCATGTGGTGATATCTCCGAGGGCGTCGGGACGGCTGAGGCCTTTTTCCGGTCCTCGTCTGCTGACTCCGCCTCCTCTCTTCCCCGTTCAGGAGCCCGTTTCTCGGCTTCTCCCACCCGAGGTATGAGTTTGGAGAGGCTTGCACAGTCTGATTCTGAGGAGCTAGACGTGCTTAGCATCATGGAGGATGACTTCCAGGAGCCGGGCCGACGTCATCAGTCCGCGCCCAGCTATGAGAGGCGGGGCAGGAGCCGCGGGCCGGCAGTAACCTCAATGAGCTTTCTGCAGCCCGAGCGCCACCCCTGCGTCGATCCTCGCCATTCATACACAATGGAGTTGTGTAAATCATGGAACAGACTGAGAAAAAAATAAATAAATAAATAAGAGAGCTGCTCTGCATGGCTGACTGCGTCCCCTCTGCTGGACTACAGCAGCATGACAGAAACTAAGCAGCACAGCTTCAGATGCCGGTGCTCCCCACCAAGCCATGTCGGACGACATCTGCTTTGGTGGGCAAGGCCTACATGGTAGCGGGTCGAGCTGGTGCAAGCCCGCACACTATGGCCACCTTGCAGGCGTACCAGGCCGATCTTCTCAAAGACTGATCTAGGGGGAGGTCCCTCTGAGGAAGACCTGACTGAACTCCGTAGGGCTACGGACTTAACACTCCGTGTTACCAAGGAGACGGCCTGTTCCAGTGGCAACGGAACGCCATCTGTGGCTCAGCCTCTCGGGCATCCAGGGAAAGGAGAAGGCTTTTCTCCTGGATGTGCCCCTCTCTCCTACTGGCCTGTTTGGTGAGGCAGTGGATGCTGTTGTCAGCAGGTTTCAGCACGCCAAAGGCAGGGAGAGGCGTTTGAGCAATATCTCCCACGCCGGTCTGGGTCCAGGACGGTGACGGCTGAAGAGAGACGAGCTCAGCCCGCGGCTAGCTCCTACCACCGGAGCCAGAAGCGAAGTGTCGCTTCCCGTAGTCCCTCTCAACAAACCTGACGTGAGGCGACGCTCTCGCCCACAGCCCCCGGAGAAGACGGGCCTGAGGTCCGTCATTCAGTCTCGGCGGGCTCGGGGAAGAGGTCCTGAGGTTTTGAGTAGGGGGGCCCACCACCCCCCCCGAGAGAGACTGACCGAGGTCCCCATCCCTTTTATCCTCAGTGACCAGAGTGCAGTTAGGCCGTGCCATCACTGTACACTTTCAGAGGGTGTTGGGTCTCCTGGCAGCAGCGTCCAGTATAATACCTTCCGGACTACTGCACATGAGAGCCCCTGCAGTGGTGGCTAAAATCCAAGGGATTCTCCCCGAGGGGAAATCCGCTCTGTCTGATACGGGTTACAAGCAGATGCCTTCGTTCCCTGTCTGTATGAGGAAACCTTGGTTCCTGTCCCAAAGTTCGTGTTGGGAGCAATCTGTCGCCGAACAATTATTTCAACAGACTCCTCACTCACGGGATGGGACAGCCGCTTTGCGAGAGGCTCCTGGGAGGAGCATCATTTCTCCTGGCACATAAATTGCCTGGAAATGTTGGCGGTATTCAGAGCTCTGAGGAGTTTTCTGCCCGCGGCCGCCACATCGTTGTCAGAACCGACAATGCGGCAGTGGTGGCCCATTTGAATCACCAGGGGGGTCTGCGCTCGCGCCCGTTATGCAAGCTGGCACATCAGATCCTCCTGTGGTCCCAGCAGAGACTGCTGTCCCTCAGAGTGATGTACGTCCCTGGGACCCAGAATCAGGGAGCAGACCTGCTGTCGAGACAGGGGCTGAGGCCTGGGGAATGGAGACTCCACCTCGAGGTAGTGGAGTTATTATGCGAAGAGATTGGCCCCATAGACGTGTACTTGTTTGCGTCCCGAGAGACGACGCACTGTCCCCTGTGGTTCTCCTTCCCGACCCCAGCCCTGCTAGGGCTGAATGCCATGGTGCAAACGTGGCCGAGGCTGCATCTGTAGGCGTTTCCCCCAGTCGCTCTGCTCCCGGGGGTTGTGGAGCGGGTCTGCCAGGACGGCGTCAATCTACTATTAGTAGCCCTGTTTTGGCCGGCACGAGTGTGGTTCTCGGATTTAATATCGCTCCTCGAGGGCCCGCCCTGGCCTCCCAGGTGGACGGCTGGAACTTTCACCCGCACCCTGCCCTGTGGCAGCTATGGGTCTGGCCCCTGAGGGGGCACAGTTCCTGGAGGCGGGCCTGACGACAGGAGCAGTCAAGACGTTGCTCAGCTCCAAAGACCCGTCCACGAGAAGGATGTACGGCCTAAAGTGGAATGTGTTCACCACCTGGTGCAGAGAAAGGGCGGTGGACCCAGTTACTTGCTTGGTAATTGTGATACTGGAGATCCTCCAACACCGTTTCTCCGCTGGCCTCTCCCCGTCCACGCTCAAAGTGTATGTGGCTGCCATTGCAGCATTCCACGCCCCTCTGAGTGATGGGCCCTTGGGGAGGCTTCCACTGGTCTTGCGCTTTCTCCGTGGAGCCAGGAGGACGAGAACCGTGACTCGTTCCAGGGTTCCCACCTGGGACCTGGCAGTGGTTCTCGAAGCGCTGGCAGAGGCCCCCTTCGAACCCCTGGAGTCGGTTGAGGCCAAGCACTTGACCCTTAAGATGACCTTTCTCCTCGCTATCACCTCTCTGAGGAGGGTGGGGGATCTCCAGGCACTTTCAGTGTCTCCCCGATGCCTGGAGTTTGCCCCGGGGAGGGTCAGGGCCATCCTACACCCTTGCCCAGGTTATGTCCCTAAGGTTCCGGCCAGACTGGCAGGGTCCACGGTGCTGCAGGCGTTTCATCCCCCACCTCATGTGACGGCGGAGGATGGGAGACTTCATCTGCTCTGCCATAGTGTCGTCACCGACGCAGTGTCTCGTTCCCCTTCTTGGGGAACAAGGGTTACATACGTAACCCGAGACGCTCTCTATTAGTATAATATTCTAACATTAAGTTAAAACTAACTGCACAGCTAGGCTACTGTTATCAGTGTTGGGCAGGAACTGTACTAATATGACTTTTCCCATATTACATTTACTCATTTTCCCAATAACCCAGTCACCTGCCTCTGTTGCACTTGATGACAGCCTCAGCTGTACTCTGCTTACTGCTAACTAGCGCATGTTAGCATGCTAACACACAAAACTCAATTAACATGGTGAACATGTATACCTGCTATACATCAGCATGTTAGCATTGACATTATGAGCAATGCATGTTAGCATTTAGCAAGTAGCATGGCTGTAGACTTAGTTGGGGTTTTATTATTTAAACACCTTGGTAGATTTTTGAAAAATGCAGTAAATTAGCAGCTTATTCTTTGATGAGGTTTGTATTGTTTGATTCTGCACAGACGTGACCATGGGACAGTTTTACTGTCCGTGGCTGAGACCGTTTCCCTTTTGGTGATCGATTATATTTTTCTAATCAAACAAATAAGAATAAAAATTTACAGAAGCTAAAGATTTACAAGTCAGAGGAATTTTATTTGACGTTCAGGCTTCACTCACTGATTTGTGGTTGTTTTTGTGTCTGATTTCCCCTCCAATCAATCAACGAATTAAACTTTATTGATATAGCACCTTGC
Organism: Micropterus salmoides; assembly: GCF_014851395.1. Taxonomy (NCBI): domain Eukaryota; kingdom Metazoa; phylum Chordata; class Actinopteri; order Centrarchiformes; family Centrarchidae; genus Micropterus; species Micropterus salmoides. The sequence goes on from NW_024040040.1 coordinate 2,744,516, forward strand.
CCCCAGGTAAGTGTTGTTCAAGTGCTCAGGTGGCTTACAACATAAAAAAATGAAAGTTTGATGAAAACAAAAGTAAAATTTACAGACATACGATTAAAATGTGATTAAAATGACAAAAGTGGAATCAAATTAATAAAAACTAAACATTAGTTTAAAACACTAAACTTCCAGATCACATGGGATTTTTTGCAGTGTGGATTCAAACAGTTAATGAAGGACTTGCAGCTGCTATGATTTATGATTTCATATAGCTCGCCATTTATGATGCGCAATAACTCAGCAGAATATGACCTAGCTGACATTACTTCCACTGCAGCACAGCTCACCTCAAATACCATAAAATAACAGGCAGATCAAATAAACTGGACTATAAAGACACTGAAACGTCTCCGATCCGAAGCCACTAATCAACATGGACTTTTGGTTTTTGCTTGTTTTCATTTTGGGTAAGAAAGCTTCAGCTTGTCTTTTTATTTTAGACATTTCAACAGGACTTCATGTGTCTATAAGTTAGTGTTGGGTTGTTTAGTTGGTTTATAGCTGTACAGTGTAAACTGAAGAGGCAAAATCAGAGGTGGAAAGAGCACAAAAAATATTCTGTGAAGTGAAAATATTAATTTGATGAACCTTTACTTAAGTAAAAGTAAACTTGTAAGTGGTATAAAAAAGTAAAAAGTTGCTGATGTAAAATTGACTTGAAAGTTTAAAGTTTTAAAGTTTAAAACCTCCTAAAATTGCGAAGGTTAAAGTCAAGGGCAACTGGACTTGGTTGAAGATACTGGAAGACGAAGGACAGCATTGTGAGATGTTGGGTGGGGGGGTCTACGCCACCACTTATCCCCTACTTACAATGCTGTCCTTTCATCGCTTCCCAGGAAACTCAAACATAACCTATTGGCCTCAGGTGAGGATGCCAACGATGGTCGTTCAGTCTTGGCCACAGGTCGTCGTAACGACTGTCATTACAGTTACTGGAGATAACAGCCGATGCCTTTTAATACCACAGGGCACAGAAGTCTGGAGCAGCTAAACAAACTATTGTCGGGCAGTTGTTGGCATTTTCAATAATTATGTGAGCAGCCATGATTTGACTTTATGCTGCACACAACATAAGTCTGCCAACAGCGAAAGTGAAAGGAGGCGGTTACATGGCTGAGAAGGTGGAGGGAGGTGTGCAGCTTTTTCTCTAACAGCTCACCGTGTCTGCTGCGTCTGACTATCGCATTACTCACTGCAGCAGGAAATGTTCAGTTTCATAGTACATGAAGTTTACAAAGGCATTGTCAGGTGAGGATCAAGGCTCCTCTCACGCTTAGACAACATTCATTCAAATCTTACCAAAAGGTTTTTTAATTTTTTGAAATACAACAGAAACAAAAAGTAGTATTGACTGCCATAATTTCAGCTTGTAAAACGGTTTAATTTTTTTTAGTGGACCTTTAGTATGTGAAAGCACAAATTACACATTTGTGTACTAAGTAGTGAAGCAATATCCAAGATTTTTTTATTGCAAATTCTGAAAGTTTTCATTATTGGTCACTTAATAGGCACACGGTCTCCTCATCTCATCACTATTAGCAGTAAAAAGAAATACTGGTACAGTTTAATTGCCAATAATATTCAGTGGTCACACTGGCCACAGAGACAGAGACACACACTATATGAAATTAATCCAAGTACATATTTTACACCACTGACATGACATCTCTGAGAGCTTCTAGCTACAGATATCAAACAACAGTTTTCATTTACATCACCAAAGTCTGACAAATTTAAGTTAATTACCTGTCCAGCAGAAAACAGAAAACTTCAGCACCGTATGAAAACATCTGTCGCACATCAAAGCCTTCCATCTGGGAAAATCTGCAATGATTACATCAGTGATTTCTGTCATCAACTGTCTGCATCTGTCCCGACCTGTCTGCCTAAAAACATGTTCATTATGAAAGGTCTTTATACACCACAGAAAACAGTCAGATATGTTGCATTTCAGTCGATAAACCCTCAGAAATATTACACACTGAATCTTTAAAAATGTTGAAGCACGTTAGCAGCTTGTCGATTGAGAGCAAGTTCAGTCAGTCCTCCACTTTGGTCCAGACTGAAATCTCTCAACTACTATTCTTTATTTCTTTTTTGTACAAAACATGGGCAGCCTCAATATAATGGATACCAATAGGTATGGTTACAATATGATATGACAATATAATTCTAATGCTAGCCATGTAGTCTCATTAACATGTTAGTGTCCAACACTTTGTAACTAAAGACTTGTGACTGACTGTGTTTACTGCCAGTTAGCTAGCATGCTAACTACGATGGTTAACATTGTTCCTGCTAAACATCAAAATGTTAGAATTTCCATTTTGTTAGCATGCTGATGTTGGCATGGTGAACCAGGAAGGGGGGGGGGGGGGGGATGAATGAAAGACTAACTACACCACCTAGGGAATTGCACTCCAGGAAATACTGTCTTGATTATTTGGACAATAAGAGAAAAAAAAAAGCACACAGGAACGTTAGAGGCAGATGTGATTCAAAATATAGCAAAATACATTTTTAATGTTTTTAATTGCAAAAACAAACAATCTGGGGCTGGAACTGTTGAAAGGAAATGTGAAGCAGCAATAAGCACTAAAATGGTAGATAAAAACAACTTATTTTATTACAATTATTTTAAAACGACTTTAATATGAATTCAAATAAAGTACATATATAAATCCAGCGCCCCAAAATAGCTAACCAAAACTAAGCAGAGGTCACTTGTGGAGAGGCAGACTACACTGAGAGGCCAGGAGTGGTACCACTACCCACGTTAAGTGCAGCACTACAAACCTCACAGCAATAAAGTAACCCAGTTGGCTGAACAAGGGCAAACTATATTGCCAACACCACACAAGAACATACAACTATAGCAAATCAGATCTAAACCAAAGTAGTACAAATTATAAACAGAAAGATAACCAAATATGGAAAAGGTGGAACTAAACCAAACATTAAACTAGAGCAAAAACAAACTAAAAACAGGAGAATTGTCTTGGAGGAGAAAGGACAAGAACCCCACAACACTTGAAACAGACAACAGATGGGTGAAAAACCTTTCAGATAGGGAACTCACCCAACCAGAGAAAGACGTTCTGGCCAAAGGATTAAACGTCGCCATTACACCACAGCAACTACCGATAGTAGACCTCATCACAGCCACAGAATCGGCCATTAGGAAAAACAAATTAACAGAAACAGAAGCGGAACAGCTCAGACTAAAGGTATCTGCAGCCCTTTCTAATGCGAAGCCCCCCCCTTCCAACCTCACCATCCAAGAAAGGAAGGCTGTGACATCTCTGAGCAAGGATCAAAACATCACTATCCTACCTGCGGACAAAGGAAGATGCACGGTAGTCCTTAACACAGCAGACTACCAGAACAAAGTCAACACACTACTAATGGACACAAACACGTATGAGACACTGAGACGAGACCCAACCAGCGGATATAAGAAAAAGGCCATAGAATGTCTACAACAGTTACAGAAGGACAACACCATCACCCGTGAACAATATTACCGTTTGTATCCTGGAGAAGCCATTCCATGCATTTATGGACTACCCAAGATACACAAAGAAGGAGCCCCACTCAGGCCGATAATCAGCAGCATTAACTCGGTCACCTACAACATTGCCAAACACATTTCCACCATCTTAGCGCCATTGGTGGGAAACACGCCTCACCACGTCCAAAACTCTATTGACTTTGTGAACAAAGTTCGAGGACTAAAACTGGATCCAGATGAAACCATGGTATCCTATGACGTGACTTCTTTGTTCACCTGCATCCCCACCATAGAGGCAGTAGAAACCGTTAGGAAACGGCTAACACAAGACAACACCCTGGACAACAGAACTAGCCTCAGCCCTGACCAAATCTGCAAATTACTCGACCTCTGTCTAAACACCACCTACTTCCAGTACAACGGTGGATTCTACAGACAGAAGCATGGCTGTGCCACGGGCTCACCGGTATCCCCGATTGTGGCCAACATCTACATGGAAGAAGTGGAGAATAAAGCCCTCAACTCCTTCAGAGGAACAGCACCGAGCCACTGGTACAGATATGTGGACGACACCTGGGTCAAAATTAAAAGTCAGGAAGTGCAAGCCTTCACAGAACACATCAACTCTGTGGACAGTAACATCAAGTTCACACGAGAAGATGTTCACAACAACAGTTTGGCCTTCCTGGACTGCGCTGTACACATTGAAGAGGACGGGAGCCTGCAGATTGGTGTTTACAGAAAACCCCACACACAGACCAATACCTACTGTTCGATTCCCACCACCCACTGGAGCACAAGCCAGGGGTCATGAGAACACTGCACCACAGAGCGGAAAACATACCAACAAGCGCCCAAGCCAGAGAGAAGGAACAGAACCACCTGAAGGGGGCACTTACAGCCTGTGGATACCCTAAATGGACCTTTGTGAAAACAGCCAAAGATCCAAGAAGAACAAAACTACAAGGGAGGAAAAGAAGGTCAAATACAACAACATTGTGATGCCATACGTGTCTGGAGTATCAGAGAAACTCAGGAGGATTTTCAACAAACATAACATCCCTGTGTTTTTTAAACCCAAGAACACACTAAGACAGATGCTGGTCCACCCCAAAGACCGCACACCCAAACACAAGAAAAGCAATCTAGTGTCTGCGGTCCAATGCAGTGAGGAATGCACAGACCTGTATATTGGGGAGACTAAACAACCACTACACAAACGCATGGCTCAACACAGAAGGGCCAACTCCTCAGGTCAAGACTCTGCTGTCTACTTACATCTGAAGGACAGAGGACACTCGTTTGAGGACCACCAGGTGCACATTTTAGACAGAGAAGATGGATGGTTTGAAAGAGGTGTCAAGGAAGCATCTACACCAGGGTGGAGAAGCCGTCATTGAACAGGGGAGGGGGTCTACGCCACCACTTATCCCCCACTTACAATGCTGTCCTTTCATCACTTCCCAGGAAACTCAACAAACGTAACCTATTGGCCTCAGGTGAAGATACCAACGATGGTCGTTCAGTCTTGGCCACAGGTAGTCTTAACGACCGTAACGACTGTCGTCACAGCAACAAGGAACACTAACGAACCAGCGGTATTGATGACCCGGGATAACGACCCCACTGAGGTTAAATAGCTGAGTTTCCCTGCCAGTCAGAACTGAAGAAGTCCTTTGGATGAGGGACGAAACGTCTTCCAGTATCTTCAACCAAGTCCAGTTGCCCTTGATTTTAACCTTCGTTGGATAACAAACAAAAAAGGGGGACAAAACAGGAAACTACAGCCCATTCCCAGTGTGACTTTGAGGCGCATTCCTGGGATGTCCGTGAGGGCTTAGGGCCGTCCCACTTTCAAACTGTCAAGTGCGCGAGGGCTCTTCCGTGGACATTTTGAGCCCTTTTTACACCCTTTTAACTCTGCATTTCTGCAGACTTTGCCTGAGAGAATTGCCCACAGTTCTTAGTGGCATGATGTGAAACACTGGGGTTACCAGAGGAAGCTCTGAAGCGAGAGAAACATCACGGAAAATTTGCCTTATGAGAAGAAAAAGACGAAGACGAGTAAAGTTGGGATTGAGCCTAAAAGGGACAAAACAGCAGTGGTGTAAAACAACGAGGAACCTGGAAAAGTGAGGGAAACAATTAGCCAGGCTCAACCTTACTACATTAAAATACATTTAAAACCATGCATCTACTCACCACCTCTGAGATGGGTCATGAAGAAGCAACAGTCACAGGGCAGGAGAAAAGGAGGTTCCTAACAGGGTCAAGGAGCAGGTGAGCAACAGAATCAACTGTTAAGGGGAAATAGATGTGCATGAAATTATTCCTTTCACATACCTAGGCCACAAGACCAACCACAACCACAGCAGGGACAGATCAGGACGCAGAGAGAGAGCAAGGGAACACAGGTGTCTTATATAACCTAAGTCTAATAAGGAGGCTAGTCAGAGGAGGAGCAAAGTCAAGGCTGCATTCAACACCACCACACATTAACCTGCACTTGGGAAACCTTTCCCCACCACATTAGCATTTAGTTCAAAACATTGCTGTGTGTAAGTAGAGCCTCACAGAGCAGCTAGCTTGACCCTTACTTGGGTTTTAGAGTTGGATCACAGTTTGACTGCACAGTAACAACTTTGTCCTATCCAGTCTAATTATTGTAAAAATGTTGTGTCTCCTCACAGCTGTTCCTTTGGCCGCCTCTAGAACTGGAGCACAGTCCACCACTACAACATCATCAGCATCAAATACCACCGACCAAACCTCCAACACTGTATTCCCAATACTAGCTTCTACCGCTACTGCCACTGTTGATTCTGCTACTGTTCCCTTTACTACTACTACTTCTTCTCCTACTACTACTGCTGATGCTTCTTTTACTGTTCCTACTGACCAAACCAATGCTACTGGACAAACCACTATAACTTACCACCAAAATACTACAACTACAACTAGCAGAGATCTGACCAGTACCTTCTCCCATACCTTATCTTATCCCAGTACTGCAACGACTTTAACCGCTTCCGACTTCCTCAATGCTACTACAACAACTACAACTAGCAGTGATCTGACCAGTACCACCTCTTATCCCAATACTGCAAGTACTTTAGCCACTTATTCAACTACCAGTGCAGATCCACTTAGTCAACCAACGTTGACTTCTACTCCTCCTCCTCTTCTTACTCCTCCTCCTTCCACTATTCCTCCTCCTCCTCCTCCTCCCACTACTATTCTTACAACTCCTCCTCCTAATACCACTACAACTACTCATCTTCCTAATACTACTACTACTACCGCTACTGATTCTCCTAATACTACAAATACTACTACTGCCGCTACTGATCCTCCTAATACTACTAATACTACTACTGCCGCTACTGATCCTCCTAATACTACTAATACAACTACTGCCGCTACTGATCCTCCTAATACTACTAATACTACTACTGCCGCTACTGATCCTCCTAATACTACTAATACAACTACTGCCGCTACTGATCCTCCTAATACTACTAATACTACTACTGCCGCTACTGATCCTCCTAATACTACTAATACAACTACTGCCGCTACTGATCCTCCTAATACTACTAATACTACTACTGCCGCTACTGATCCTCCTAATACTACTACTGCCGCTACTGATCCTCCTAATACTACTAATACAACTACTGCCGCTACTGATCCTCCTAATACTACTAATACAACTACTACCGCTACTGATCCTCCTAATACTATAAATACAACTACTACCGCTACTGATCCTCCTAATACTTTTACTCCTCCTCCTCCTCCTCCCACGACTATTCTTACAACTCATCCTCCTAATACTACTAGTAACGCTACTGATCCTCCTCCTACTATTCCTATTCTTACAACTCCTCATCCTACTACTACTACTCATCCTACTACTACTACTACTCATCCTACTACTACTACTACCACTACTCATCCTACTACTACTACTACTACCACTACTCATCCTACTACTACTACTACTACTACTACTACTACTACTACTACTACCACTACTCATCCTACTACTACTACTACCACCCCCCCCACTACCACTCCTCTGGTTTGTAAAAACGGTGGGATATCACTGAATGGTGTCTGTATCTGTCCTGATGAATGGACCGGAGCAACATGCTCAGTAGGTGAGTCAGGTTTAGCAACAGAAGTACAGTCCACAGTTTTTTCTAATTATTTCTAAAAATATTAAAGTTGCTTCTGATCTGTTCTCAAGCGGAAATCCTCTAGCTACCATTCGCCCCAAAATCGTATTTATTGAGTATTTCGTGGGCTCCACTTTCTTGTCAAATCAACAGCAGGCTAACACTCATTTTGGGTACTGCTATCCTGTCACAATTTTAGTTTTGTTTCACCACATAGTCTTTTGATTTATAAATTTAAACTCATACCATTAATAAAAAATACAATTTCTTAGTCAAATACTGAGCAAGTTCTTAAGGTCACACCAGCATATGGAGTCTATGAATTAACACTGTATGCAGACGACACTCAATCTTCATTTGAGACATTTTCAAATCAAACAAACTTGCATCCAGTCACATCTTTTTTGGCCTTTGAATGAAATCACACCTCATCTACAATTTGCCTCATGTTCTGTCTGAACACACCTTCAAGCGTCTTGTTTACCAACTCAATAGAACATCAACACTTAGTAGCAGATCATTATTTAGTGTTAATGTCAACCTCCTTTCCAAGGCCAACTGACCAGCAAGTCAAAAAAGCAGCTGATTTTTGTTAAACTTGTCCTCTTAGGAAATTTCTGTGAAGCAGATAAGCTCAATGAATACCTGTTCCCGCGCACACCCATCGGCTGGTTTGCATATTCTGAGCAAAAATGTCCCAAAGGAACGAGTGGTGGTGAGTTTCGACCAACCATCACTCTACATATTCATCTATTGTTATCTATCAACCTGTAAGTGACAACCATCCATAATATTCTGGTGTTTTTCTTTCCAACCCTTTTTAAATTTCCACCCAGCTGGTAAACCAGAGGCTTTGTCTAGATGTTCCATGAAGAACGGAACACTGAGTTTCTGTCCACCACAGGTGCTCCAGTGTGACCAGACGCTCAGTGACATACAACAAAATGTGAGAATCACATCACAGGAAACAGTGAAGGAAAGGCTGAATGTTAATTTGTTAAAAACAAACAATTCCAGCTTAATGGCCAGTTTTGGCATTGATGTAGAAAGGAACATCCCATCCCATATTTAGTTCAGGTTAAGGATAACATTTTGCATGAATGAAAGCAAATTTCTTTCCTCTCTCAGCTTACTAGTCCAGCTGATTTAGAGATGCTGGCGAGCAGCACTCAAATTCTGACCTCCAACCCCGAAGAGCTAACGGCAGAAAATGTTACAACTGCAGCTCAGATTGCCAACACACTGCTGCTGTCTCCAAACGCCACAGAGGTACAAACTGTCAACGAATCTGAAGAAGAACAAACTGTTCTTTTAAAACTAAGTTTAAAGTGTGCAGTAGACGGCCATGACCAAGCTACGACGACTATACAATAGTGATAATTTGAAGGATAAAAACTTAAATGTACTTATATATCACTTTTAATACATATTTTGATGTAACTATACTCGGTGTGTGCCGTGTTAATGTTTGCATTGCAGACTGTCAGGGTGGCAGCAGTAGCTACAGTCAGCCAGCTGCTGAATGCCAGCATGCCGGACGATAGCCAGGAAAACAACGCTACTCTGGGGTAAACTTCATCTTATCTTTGTTACAATTACTGCAAAGAATCTGCCTCTGCTAGCTTGTTCACATCTCAGGTTTAATCGCCCATGTGTTCCGTGTAAAAAATGTTCACCTTTACAGACCCATTGTAGCCAGAAGCTGGGGAGAGAAGTTTTCTCATGACAGAAATACGTTTGACTGTAGCTGAAGTGGGGGATTCAGGATCAAAATAGGGTTAAATTAGCTTGAAAATGAGGTGTCCACAGTTGTTTGGTTTTCAGTTCATATCAGAGCTTTCAGAAAAGAAATCCCCAGTTCCTCTGTTGTAATCATGACTTGGATATTGATGTGAAAGCTATTTACAAGTTCCTCAACAATGAATCAGAGCTTTACACCAGCTTCATCTGCATTTAATAAAAGCCGGGACACTCACTTGATGCTGTTTTGGCTTGAGATCGAAGCCCTACAGGAGCCTTAAAAGAGACAAGAAAAATCCTGATGTCAATACTTCAGATTTTAAAGCCGTTTGTTAGTTTTCTAAATGAATAAAACAAGATCCGAAGAATCTGACCAAACAACAGTTTTCAATACTTTCTCTTACAAACTCTCTTCGGACTTTAAATGCATCCACTTGGCTGTTTGATTTCAGGTACAAGGTTGTTAGTCATTAAACAGCACAAGGCTACATAACGAAACCAAATGTGTAGTTCCTTCATGCTGCACACACAACATGTAATTAAGTGGAGGCTTGTATTAAAATATGGTAACATATAAATATATAATAATAAAATAAAACAATACACTTTCTTTATACATATATACAGACACGTATCTACCCCGAAAAACCCTGTAAAACACAGAGTCCACCTTCTCTCATCTGGGCGGAGACTTGCTCTGACAGCTCAGAACCTGGACCACCTGCCGAGTGCTTGATCCGGGCTGTTGATTGGGCAGGTCTCTGTAACGAAGTGGGCACAACAGTCTCTGAATTCTGTTGTCTGGTCAACATGAGTCCCTTTTGGTCCAGACCGGATCTTTAGAAGCAGAATTAAATCCCAGCTGGGCCAGCATGGCTCCTCACTGGCTCTCTTTCCTCTCCTCTGAGCGATCACCCGCCGTGGCGCCAGGTCCGGTTGTTTGGGCCGGGTGGATAGTGGTCTGCTGCTCTTTAATCCAAAAACCCCGTCTTCATCTTCCAATGACAGTACTAATGTCAGAGGTAACGCATGTTTGGAAAAAAAGCCATAAAAAACAAATAAAAAACAAAAGTAGCGAAGTTTGAAGGAGCTACCGGCTGCTGCTTCTACAAGCGCTGCCGGTTGCCAAATGGTTTTCAGTTGGTAAATGAGCAGTGCCTAAAGTCGAGTTCAGCCTTTCATTTCATCTGAATTTTTTACCCTGCAGATTTGACAATGTTAGTATTTCTATATATTTCTGTGTATTTTGTGGCCAGCCTTACGGTGACCCTGGACCAGCTCTCTGTGAACCTCAGCCAAAGTCTCAACACGTCTCAGAGTCAAGTAGTCCAACCAAACCTGGTGGTCCAGTCGGCACAAATCCCTGCTGCAGACACTCAGGGAGTCCAGTTCACCTCTCTCTCAGGTCAGTGTCATGATTTTGAAGCCGGTCACATGATCTGATTAACCTCTCAGGTGTTCAGTTCTGCACTTTGAAAGCTGGTCTTATCCATCTAGAACTATAGCCAGGACAGGGATCATAAATTACCAATGACTGAATTATTATGGAACAAAGTTTTATTTACCAGCAGACCACCATGATGTCCCACTGATTTTATATGATCGTCTGTCCTGCTCTGTCCAGGTGACTCCAGGCTTTTAATTAGTCTAAAGTCCACATCAGCTGCGGTGTTATTTAATCTGCTGGATAAAGGTTCAGCGAAATTTTATGATGTTAATAGTCATAACTCTGTTCTGTGTCCTGCTGTGTCTCCGGTTTAGTCTTTCTTTTATTGTCTGTTTGTACTGCTGGTCTTTCCTCATGTTTCTGTATTTTTGCAGCATTTCAATAACAGTAGGTTGGACTTTTTTGTGAACTTATCTTTGTTTTTGTCCAAAAGCTGCTGGCAGTCAGCACCACAGCTGGATTTGTTTTTCACTGATCTCCCAAAAACCGCAACTAAATGAAATGGGTGGCCACGTCCACGTCTTTTATAGCCAGCGGTTGATGTCGAGGGCTACAGAAGCTTAAAGGGGACAATAATAATAATAATAAATAATAATAAACACATGTGCAGCCAGGTGGTGAAGTAAGAAACAAATGATTCTCTGTTTTGCAAACCAACATCTGAAATATAGCAGCAAAGAAGACGGAGCAGTTTGTGTTTCTGTGATTAGGAACGTCTGGCAGTTTTGTTGCTGACCGAATTCAGCTGAACACCAACGTGTCAACAGTTGTGGTGGAAAACGGGTTCGTAGCCGACGCCCTCATATACATAAGATTCACACCAGGTGAGTTAACTGCAACTGAGTGAACCTGCAAACTGTTTTATGGCTCACTCCGCTGTTTTACTGCATGGTAGTTGACTGCATAAAATAAAGGTTATTAAAGTCTCAAACATGCAAAATTGCACATCTTTGTAAAAAGTTTTATAAATGTTCTACAAATAAACCTGTCAGTTTCTTCTTGTGTCTGAAGAGGCTGTCAGTGGCCGTCAGAAGCCATCAAACGTCTCGCTGGGTTTCGTCCTCTACCAGAACGACCGTTTCTTCAGGTCGAGGCGGTATAGAAGGGGACGGGCCACCATCAGGGTCCTGTCGGCCAGCGTTAGAGGTCAGGAGCGCAGCGTGGTGCCGCAACACGTGGAGATGCTGTTCAGACCAACGGTAAGAAAATCAGATTTTAATTTAACAATTGTTTAAGGGCCTGTACCGACTTTTCCCGAATGCACACACGATTTCATGTAAAAGTCTGATACTGTGGCTACAACCTGTGTTTTTAACCTAAATTTGTTTCCATACAGTCTAATTGTCACCCATTAAAAAGTAGCTGTTTGTTTCAGTGGAACTGTTAATGGTTTGTTTTTTATGGCACCAATAAACCTGAATGATCTGCTGTGGATTCATCATGACAGTGGCTGCTGTGGGATTCTTTTCTGTTGTAGAGGAGGTATAATGAAAAACGACACTAAAGAGTACCCAGGGCCTTAAAAAGCGACACCAAGGGGTCTTGACTAAGCGCCCATGTGTTGAGTTGGGAGTAAGAATGTGTTGCAATAACTTGATAACGTGATTCTCTGACTTTTAGTCCAGCGCCATCATAAGGTCAACGTGTTGATGGGTCCAACACTTTTATGACCAAATACCTACAGAACTGATGATATTCCACATCAGCCTCAGCTGCACACTCTGTTTACTGCTAATTAGTAGGGTTGCAACTAAAAACTATTCTGATTATCAATTAATCTGTTGATTTCTTTTGCGATTTTATCGATTATTTATTTCTCACAATGTTCAAATGTTGTGTTTTATCCATCTCTCCAGGTCCAAAACCTTAAGACATCAGGTTTACAATTATAAAAAGACCAAGAAAACAAGCAAACATTCACATTACATCTACAACCTGTACAAAAAATTACTGTAGTAATTGATCAAATTAGTTGCCAATTACTTGCAAATGTAAGCATGCACACATGCTGAACTCCTTTGTTTGTTGTTTTTGGCTAACAACTTCAAAACAAGCTAACGGGTTACAAATTGTATGCGGACCTTAGTAGACATGGCGAAGATTGCGCCATGCAGACTCGCTTTGGTTGCGAAAAGCATGAATTGCTCTTGTTTTCCCAAAGAGCTGATGTTTGATTTCAGTTCTTCTGTTACAAGGTCAAACTGTGTAAATGCATGAGCAAAGTTAGAGGCTTACAGATGTTGTATCTGCTGCTGTCTCAGATGATGAATGGGACGTCTCTGTACGACTTCGCCTGTGTCTTCTGGGACTACAGTCTGCAGGACTGGAGCACTGACGGCTGCTCTAAAGGGAACGCTTCAGACGGAGTCCTGAGATGTTTCTGCAACCACACCACCAACTTCGCTGCTCTCTGGGTGAATATCACAAGTGTGCACTGAATGTTAATAAATTTCAAATGAGTGGAGAAGAATGTTGTGGGAAGTCTGCTGGACAAAAAAGATTTATCATGTTGATGAGCTAAAAGGTTACACCATGACCATCAGGTATTTAATCAGATGTACACTTTCTTGCTTGAAGCTACTTGTTGAAAGACTTGAATGATGAAAATGTGATTCTGTCTTTGTTTTTCAGTCCTTCAGAGAGAAATATCAATATGCAGAAGCACTGGATATGATTTCTATCGTTGGGCTTTCTTTTTCCATTCTGGGTTTGGTTGTAACGATCATTCACCACATTAAAGTGAAGTAAGGCGTTATACTATATTACATCAAAATGTTCCATTGTATTTTGTTTACTTTCTCACCGTCTACTCTTTCACAGTCAGTTCTTTAAGTTAGCAATTAGGTTGGCATTTCTTTAAGCATTTCACTTTCAGCCTTTTGGTTAGCTTTCCTCAGTGCCCCTTATTCAGAGTCACTCTCTGGTGGAAAGTAACAAGTACAGTACTTTCTACTGCTACTCTACGACATTTTTACTACCTTTATTTTATTTCAGAACAGGGAGACGCAACACATGAGACACAATTAGCTTAAGAATCGCAGTTTTTCTCAGTCCGAACACACATCAATTCAATCAGTGTGACTTCCACTTCCCGAGGACATCTGTATCTCTGATGTTCATCCAGTATAAACCTGAAGAAATCTGTTTGGAAAGCAGAGGAAAAAGACACTTCTCATGGCTCCAGAACTGGGAATCATCAGGCTTTTAAGTTTTCTACAGTACCTTATTCTCAAAATATAACAACTGTGTCTCAAATCTTCTCTCTTTAGCTTTCAGAAAAACTATCGTGGGGCGCAGACCAACAAGAACTCTAAAATCGCTCCGCTGTGCATCTACCTCAGCCTGCTGGCCTTCATCATCACCTTCCTCTCTGGCGTTGGAAACTCAAGCACACAGAACAACGCTCAGGTGCAGGTCAACAGTCAGACCAACGTTATCCCAGGGTCTGATGAGCACGTGGAGCCGGACCAAGGCTCGTGCTCGGCGGTGGTGGCTCTGCTGCAGTTCTTCCTGTTAGCCACCTTCATGTGGAACAGCGTGTACGGCACTCAGCTGGTGCTAATTTTCCGGAAGAGTCGCCGTGGTCTTCCTCCACACTGGAGTAAATTCAGCCTTGCTGTGGGATGGGGTACGAGAAGTTCAAATGTTGCCATGTAATGAATGTTTTTTACGGACTATAACCTAGCTGGAAGCAGATATAAGGACATTTTTAAACTTCAGTAATGTTCAGCTTTTTTTTTTAACATACAGCAGCCTCCACTTGTGTTAGTCAACAGGAAGTGTACAAGTACTTTTATACACACTTACATCTGCTTTTAGCTACAGACGTGTTACAAACCATGTTTTTGCATGTAGTAGGTGCAGTATAGTAAACTTAAAGTCAAAGTGTTGTATAATGTATAATCAAAAAAATCTTGCAATATGTGTTACACAGGAAAACAAAATTAAAATAAATTGGCAGAATGAAATGATGAAAAAAAACTAAATACAATGAAATTCAATTAAAAAGTCAAATGTACTTATAAAACACATAAAACAGGAGGAAATATATCAATAAAACTTAAGGTTTGTTGTTGTTATATTATAATATTCCAACACGTACAACCTGTAATCAGGCTAGCTCCAGTCTTTACGCTAAGCTAACGAGCTGCTGGCCGTAGCTTCATGCATTCAGACATGAGAGTGTTAATCTGAACACTGTCAGAAAGAGAACGTCCCAAAATATCAAACTCTTTTAAATAAATTGTTGAAGTACATCAAAGTCTGAGCCCAAACAGTTAATGACCATTATGATTTCCTAATAGAACATTGTGCGAACATCAAGTAAAGGATATGCTTTTCAATTTAAGGTTTAATTTAAAGTAAGTTTAACGGTTTTAACTTCCTGTCTCCTCTTAGGAGTCCCAGCAGTTGTCATGGCAATCACACTGGGAGCCACCTACAGTGTTGACAATCCTCTGGGATACAGGCAGGAGGAATTGTGGGTCTATTAATATCATTACCTTTACTAATTTATTAACTGACACTTTTTGCATCACTTCTTCAATTCTTAATTTTCCAGTTACAACCTATCAAAATTATCTAAATTAGAATTCAAAATAAAATTCTGTGTATTTGATCAAATCTTGTTGACAAAGTCCCAGGTCTGACATGTCTGATTCTTTTTGGTCCTCTAGCTGCTGGCTCGCAGCTCTGGATAAGGCCAAACGGTTCGACTTTGGGAAGCCGATGTTTTGGGGTTTCCTGCTTCCAGTTGGTCTGATTCTGATCTACAACATCGTACTGCTGGTTCTGGCCTCTCTGATCACGTGCAGGACAGACCCCAATCTGAGAAGGTAGTGGACGTTTCATTTCCCAACGTTTATCTTCAACGCAACATAAGTCTCTCCAAACGAGGCAGATTGAGGCTGCTCGTTGCACCCAAACCAAGAAACATGACCCACATTTATGATGAAGTATTAGGGCTGCTGGAGGTTTTGAGAATTACGTCACAATATTTTGAGAATATTGTAATATTTCAATAAACAAGGTAAATGGGATAAAGTAGGGTTAAGATCAAAACAAACAGCATTCATTGTTGTTTTGTTTGGTTAAGTGTGTAAGTTTTAGTGACATCTAGTGGTGGGGGTTGCGAATTACAAGAATTTCAACCCCCCTCCCCATATCCAAGCAAGATGTATAGCTACGGTGCCTGAGACAGGACAAAGATGTCATCTATGAGATAGCAGAGAGTTGCCAGTCAAGAAATCAGGTTTCTTTACATTGATATATTAAGAAATTACTTAATTATTCATTAAGAAATGAAGTGCTACATGATGTCTCATACTCCTGTAATACAGTATTTTACAACTTGGGAGGGTTGGCTCATCTGGACTAACATACCACACACTATCACATCTAGTGCATCAAGTAAGACCACTGACAGATACCAGGACAATGTGAGCCTCACTGTTTGTGCACCACAGCCCATTATTAACCACATAATACAAGAAGCTTACAAAGGCATTGTCAGGTGAGGATCAAGGCTCTTTTGCCTTTGCTTAATTAGATAAGCATGCAAATATTACCAAAATGTCTTTTTTTATCTTTTGAAGTACAACAGAAACTGTAGTACTGACAGCCATAATTTCAGCTTGTGGTAAAACAGTGCAACGTTTTTAATGGGCATTTAAAAATGTGAAAGTACAAATTACACATTTGTGTGCACAGTGGGAAGCAATATCCCAAAAAAACATCTTTTTAATGCAAATTCTGACAGTATTCATTATTGGTCACTTGTTATATATCACCATTAGCAGTAAAAAGAAATACATGTTTTCCACGAGAGTAAAATGTGAAGTTTAGCTGCTGATCTGAGCTTCCCTGCTGTTACCGTTTCATTACTAATACTATTCATCAGCTGTTTGTCTCGAGAAGGTAACAACACATTTCTGTCCATGTAACAAAGCCATAAGAGAGCGCTGGAGAAGAACTACATGAAGTTACAATCCAACTACATATTTTTCTGATCTGAGCTTCGATGCTGGATGCTGCCGTGAGAGTGCTGGAGAGAGAGTAACTACATAAACCTAATCCAAGTACATGATTTTCCCAGCAGGACAGTAAAAGTTTAGCTGGCTGATGCTTCCATGCTCTAAGCTAACGCTATGATCAGCTGATTGTCTTGCTAACGTAACCGGCAAAGCCAACCCACATGCTGGAGAATCAGTAGGCGACATGAAATTAATCCAACTAACGTTATATATTTCAAACCACTGACATGAGAAACACGGCTCTCTAAGCTAAAGCTATCAAACAACAGCTTTCATTTGTATCGCTAAAGTATTTACCTGTCCAGCAGAAAACATCCACTTTGAAAACATCTGTCCCACATTAGCGTTATAGCCTTCCATCCGGGAACAGCGTCAGCTGTTTGTATCTGGCCCAACTCCTCTGGCTTCATCTTATAAAGATCCACAGGCTGTCAGCGCTGTGCTAAATAATGTGTGCACGTTCATTTGTCCAAATGTCATTTCTCTTCTTACTTCTAATAAACCGGAGGACTACTCAGAGACTGTATATTATTATTATTTCCGCTTCTTCCTCTATGGACGCATTTAATGTAGTAATAGCGTCGACACTGCCGGAATTACACAAGCAGAAGAAGAAAGCCGTGATGATGAAACGCACTCTGTAGCGCTGTTTGTCCGTTGTCGGCTACTGTAGAAACATGATGACAAAATACTGTGACCTCTACAGAGGGGGTGCCCGCGGTCATGTAGATAAAAAAGGCTCATTGTAAGGGAATAAAAACACAATGCTTCATTATGTAAGGTCTTTATACACCACTGAAAACATAGTTATGGATCTTATTTCCGTTCCTCAGATCCTCAAAATATTACACACTGAACCTTTAAAAAAAAAACTTTAATTCACAAACCTGTTTCTGATGCGCAGCAACAACCGTCGGTCCTTGTGGAAGAAGTTCCTCATCAGCTTTTCTCTGTCGGTCTTACTGGGTCTGTCTTGGACTCTGGGGTACCTGGTGCTCGTCACTACAGGACACACCCACCTGGTCTTCAGCATCGTCTTCTGCCTCTGTACAACAACACAGGTACGTTACTTTGATATCACAATTTATATGAAAACATTGTTCACTTGCTTCTTTTTCCTCCCCAAATATTGTTATTGGCAAAATACAATACTTCCAGTCACAGAAATACAGTTTACCATTTCCTTTAAAAAACAAAAACAAATATTGAACAAAATTCTAAACGCAACACTTTTGTTTCTCTCACATTGTTCACAAATCTGTCAAAATCTGTGTTAGAGAGCACTTCTCCTTTGCCGAGATAATCCATCCACCTCACAGGTGTGGCATATCAAGATGCTGATCAGACAGCATGAGTATTGCACAGGTGTGCCTTAGGCTGGCCACAATAAAAGG
This sequence comes from Micropterus salmoides, assembly GCF_014851395.1. NCBI lineage: Eukaryota > Metazoa > Chordata > Actinopteri > Centrarchiformes > Centrarchidae > Micropterus > Micropterus salmoides. Next base: position 2,762,860 of record NW_024040040.1, read on the forward strand.
CCTTAGGCTGGCCACAATAAAAGGCCTTTGGCTGGCCACAACAAAATGCCAATCCAAAATGTGCAGTTTCGCTATATTGGGGGGTTCTGGTGGGGTCCGGGGGGCGGATCAGGAAACCAGTCAGTATCTGGTGTGAACACCATTTGCCTCACGCGGTGCAACACATCTCCTTCGCATAGAGTTGATCAGGCTGTTGATTGTGGCCCACTGTGTTGAGTGTTGGTCCACTTCTCTTCAATGGCTGTGCGAAGTTGCAGCCAGGTTGAGATCCTGATGAGAACGACGAGCCTGCAGATGAGCTTCACTGAGACAGTTCCTGACAGTTTGTGCAGAAATTCTTTGGTTATGCAAACCGATTGTTGCAGCAGCTGTCCGGGTGGCTGGTCTCAGACGATCTTGGAGGTCAAGATGCTGGATGTGGAAGTCCTGGGCTGGTGTGGTTACACGTGGTCTGGGGTTGTGAAGCCGGTTGGATGTACTGCCAAATTCAAATGGGAGCAAAAACAAAAGTGTATATGCATATGTACACAGTTACATTTTACATGAACATGTTCATTTGTTTTTAAAGTATTTTGTTCTACACCTTTATGCTCAGACACAGGAGCTACTTTATGAAAATTAGATAAGGAAGTGCTTGGAAGATGAATTTAAACTTTTAAATATGTGTAATGTGTAACCTTGTACAGCTCATGCAATCAAATTTTTGAATGGAGTTTGGAATAAAGAGGCTAACCTTCGTCTTCCTGCTCTGCTGTGTTCAGGGGTTTCAGATCTTCATCCTCTTCACGGCCAGAACACAGAGCTTCAGAGCCACCGTGTTGCGGTCTGTTCGGCACGTCTCGTATGTCAACAAAAAGTACAGTCTGAAGAACTTAAAGAAGACGACCAGCTTTGAGTCGTTCAGAGACCTGAAAGAAAAGGACAGGTCCACCATCAAAACCCTGTAGCAAGACATTGCAAAACAGCTGCTTTGGTGCAAATATACTGCATTTATGTGAGGAAATATTTGGGTTTATTATTCGAATGGGTTTGCTTTTCTAAATGTAGGAAAGAAAAAATGTTGTTAAAGCTCGGATCTGTTTGTTAACGTGGGTCATGGAGGACATTAAAACACTGTAGAACACTTTGCTCCTTCTTAGAGTCATAAGGCAGTACAATCTGAACACACATATTTATAGATTCAGTGTGACTTTCATGTTCTGATAAAGATAAAAAACTGAGAGAAAGATGCTGCAGACCCTACCTGAGAATCTTCATGTTTTCAAGTTTACTTCAGTGCCACAGCGATCCAGTGACAGTTGTCTGAACATCCGTACTAACTGCTAACAGGAGTGGCTAACAGCTACTTCAGCTACTTTTAATGGGGACTGTACAGCAGAACTCAGTATAACATAATGCCTAGCAGGTGTCTGATTTAAATATTCAATTTGTTTTCAGCATTTCTTTGTAGTTTTTTAATGACTCCTCCTTCACTCCTGACAGGTTTTGTTGTAAAAAAGTATAATCTTCCTCAAATGGCCTCAAATAAGAAGAGTTTTATTTCAAACTAAAGTGACTCGGCTTGTTTTGGCACCAGGCAGCGGCAGAAGTCTGTTTTTAACAAAGCGAAGGAACAAACACTTTCATATTTTATTCTATCTGAGTGATGATTCATGTTTTTGATCATTAATCTAAAATATTTTCTTTTTGTAAAGAGCTGCATTTTGTTATTGATTGTTGAAGTCTACTTTCTGCAGATATTTTTATGTTTGTGATTATTATAAAGTACTCACAGATTGCACTTTTTCTTGTACAATATTGAGGTATTTATACTTTGCATCATTTTAATTTTATGATACTTTAGAAGAAATGTGTTTAATCCACTCCATTTCTCTGACAGCATTAGTTTCTTTGTTCAGATACAGTTGTTTATCTAAAACAAAAATGATGATTGTAGTAATATAATACAATTTAATGCATCAGTAATAATTATACAACATTATTTATAATGTACAAATACATACAAAGACTATTTTGCTGGAAACATTCTGTATCTGAACTGCAGGACGTCCTTCTGTTCATTGTCATTGTTGGTACTTCTATATTAAAATATGTACGCATATTAACATATGAAAATATAAAGGTTTAGTTTAACGAGTTTTACTTTAAACTAAACATTTATTTCAAACTAAACTAATACTGACTGACTCAGGTATGTGTGCTGTTAGGAGTCTGATCTCATGTGATAGATGTTTGTTACAGACGCAGTTCACCAGTGTGTCTCTTTCAATAAAATGTTTCGTCACTTTTCTGACGTTTACACAGTCAAAGTGTAGTCTTTACTTTAAAAAAGCTACAGAAGTCCAAAACAAACCCCATGACTGGCTTTTGTCAGCTCGTGTAGTGTGTGACCCCCTGTCACCGATGAGTCATGTAGTGTGAACGCCACAATGACTTCAACACTCCTGTACCAAGACGGCAAGTTGTGCAGGGTGAACCGCACGGCCATCGGCTGAAAATCGTGTGGTCTCCACAAGCCTTAAAGCACTCTGTAACTGGAGACAATGAGCCACTAGAGAGCGTCCAAACTCCACACTAACAGTTTCCCGTCAGACCAGGACGTCTTCATGAGGTCCATGAGGGTTTGATTGAGTTCCTCCCTGTTCAGAGCTGCAGCTCCCTAACTAACTGTTAGAAACGAGTGAAAAATGTCCAAAGAGACGTCTTGTTTTGTCCAACCAACAAAGAGATTCACTCTAGGAAAGTATGAAACAGAAAAACCTGAGACATTTAAGAAGATGGATCCAATCTGATATTTCTGTTCATGAAATACTGAAGATAACTGTTGCTGATTCATATTCTGCAGATGTTTGTATTTCTATCTGAACTATTTATTAAAGACGGCAGTGTAGCATCCATCCTCATTTCCCGTCCACTCGGTTGGTCTCAACATGAAACAGAAACGAGGCTCAGTGTGTTTGAAAGGCCGCTGAGGCTCTTTAATGACACATCACATGTTCACATGTTAGTATCAGTCCAGCATGTGGATTTTTAAAAACAAGCTCAAAAAAGGTGGATTTCCAATTTAACTGCAGGCTGCAGCTGCTGTGAAGGCTGAAAGATCAATAATACTCCACAACAGATGATTCCTCTCACTTTCCCTCCAGCTGACTGAGGTAAAAAAAGTATTTCCACAGTAAAAGGCAAGAAAAGATCCAACATGTGGAGGAAAAGAGATTTCCATGGAAAAGGCCATCCAGCAGAGCAGCTGCAGCTTTTCCAGGGTCAGCGCTGATTACTTGTTTAAAATATTAATTTTTGCAGGTTGGAGGACTTTAAACTAATTGGCAGCAAACTGAACGATCAGCAGTTTTGAGATGTCTTACACATCCACTTTGTAAATCTGGAGTTTGTTGTTGAGATGTCGGCACTCGGCAGTATCTTGCCCAGGACACTTCGACTGGAGAAGCCAGGGACTGAACCGCCAACTTTCCGATTAACGGGCAACTTGCTCTATCTCCTGAGTCACAGCTGTCCGTTGTGCAGTTGTGTCATAGCAGAATAGTGTTTTATATGTTTTGTCTTTGGCTGTTTGCTCTTTCCTAACTGAGCGGACAGACTGACTCACCTCCAGCAAACTGAAGAACTAACTTTTGGCTTTTATCGTAAATTTCCCACTCAAAGCGCTTTTACACTACATCACACACTAAGCCTAAGTGCTCAAACAGAAACTAGACTTGTGGAACAGCCACCAGGGACAATTTGGGGTTCAGTATCTTGCCCAAGGACACTTCGACATGCAGCCTGGAAATGCTGGGATTGAAACGTCGACCTTCCGATTAAGGGGCAACCCACTCTATCTCCTGAGGCGCCACAGCCGCCCGGGGCAGATGTGCGGATTCAAGTGCAACGATTGATCAGCAGATCTCCAGCTGCGCGTTACACACCCTTTTAGTTGCTTGGTGTTCGACATTAAAACCTAAACAAACGACATCAAATCAAGACAAACACTAGTCCTTTACAGACGTAGCGGGCAGCGCTGAGGTAAGGTCATCAGACTAAAAACAGATTCTTGGGTGAAACCGCTTGTTGTCTCTAACGAGGAAAAAGTCCTCGTTATGTCACCAGAGAGAGAATCCCCTCATCACAAATCACACACGTCGTCCAACAGCATCACAAAAACAGTGTAACCACGTAAACACGCTTCCAAGTACTGCTGACCAAGTGAGAGAGAGGGAGGTGAGGGGGGTCAATCGAGACCTCGCCCGATGTTTGATGAGTCAGGGTTTCAGCTGGCGTTCAGATCTGGGTGTTTCCCCGTCATGACTCATCAGTGTGGGAGGCTTTGACCTCTGAGGGTTTCCCACTGACTCAAAGCAGCTGCACAAGATTCAGCATCAGCACACAAACAGCTGTGTGTTTGTGCACGAGCTGCACGAACTGTAAAATCTTTCTATATTTGGTTCACAGGAGTTTGAACATCACCATGTTACATCGATAAGAATGCAGAAGGAACAAATGGTTCTGGTGGTTTTTTTATCACACACAACCATAGATGTATATCTGAATCCCAGAGACGGAGGGCCCTCACGTGTGGGTGGACCTTATAAAGTTGGTTAGGAGTGAGTAAGGTCAGGTGAGATTGGGTGAGTCCTTGCCATGGAAATAGGCAGAGGGTTGCTGAATAGAATGGCTCTATTCTACAGCCGCCTCCAAATCCCGTAGGGATTTGCACTCCCAAGAGTAATACTAAGAGGAGTGGTTGGCAGGAAGTTTAATCAGCCGAGAAACCGGGTGAACATAAGATTTGTTCCCACCATTACTTCCGCTGACCTGACCATCCTTACTTGGGATGACCTTTGTAATGCGACCAACAACCCAAAGAGCCCTAGGGAATTGTGGGTCCGTGATCATGACAACTGTATTAACTTGCATATTCTCCTTGTGTGTTTGCCACTTCTGCCTGCATTGAAGGTGGGGGAGGTAACGCTTAATGAAATGAGCCCAAAAGTGGTCTGCCAACATCTTGCTATGACGCCACTGCCGGCAACTTAGTAATTCAGAGCTCGTATAAGAAACTAGAGGTAGGGAGGAATCTATCTGCCCCATCAGAAGAAGATTTGGGGTAACTGGGTCAGGATCTGCAATATCTGAGGATGCGTAGCCAAGAGGCTTGGAGTTAAGGATATTTTCGACTCCTATCAACAAAGTGTGCAGAACTTCTACAGTGACCAGTTGGGCTCCTAGGGAGCTCTGGAAGGCCTGTTTGACAGAACAAATCTCTCTTTCCCATTTTCCTCCAAACTGAGGGGCATGGGGAGGATTGAAATAAATCTGAATCCTTTGTTGATTGAGTTGAACTTGAAGGGATGGACTAAGTGTTATGAAGACCTCCATAAGTTCCCTCTCTCCTCCCTTGAAGTTGGTACCTTGGTCCAACCAGAGTTTGAAGGGAGTGCCCCTGCGGGCGGTGAAACAGTGTAGGGCCAGGAGGAAAGAATCTGTATCAAGACTACAAAGGAGGTCCAAGTGCACACAGCGAGTTGTTAAACACTTAAATGTAATGCCCCACCGCTTCTAGGTCTGATGTTCAAGCTTGACATTATAAGGTCCAAAAAAATCCATCCCAGTTGAGTGTAAAGCAAGCTTGTACAATTAGAGACGAACTATAGGAAGGTGTACCAACCTAGGAACAACAGGCCTTGCACGCCACCGTTGGCACTGGACACTGCCACGTTGGTACTTCCATATTGCCTCCCTCCCTCTCAAAATCCATAACTGACTGCAGAGCTCTGCAAATACTCTCTCGGGCCGGGATGTTTGAGTCTTTCATCATATTCCTGGATGAGCAGCTTAGACACTGGATGTTTGGGATCGAGGACAATAGCCATGTTTCCATCCAATTGTCATGCAAATTTTAAGCGTACTTTTGAAATGTCGCAAAAAAGAAAACAAAATAGAACTTGCGGAATATGTGCGTTTCCATAAGCTGGTTTGGAGCGAATGAACAGACTACGGCAAGCGTTCTCGCGTCTTTTCGTCCTCATTTATGATCTTAAACTGAATATTTGGGAGTTTTTGACATCTGGTCCGTGAAACACGCCGGGCTTCTTCACTGTTTAAAAGAAAGAAATCACAGGATTTATCAGTTGCAGTCCTGAACTTGGTCGCCGGCCCCCTGAACAAACCGAACTCAACAACAAATCACACCAGAGTTCGTGTTAATGGAAGCCAACATGTTTGTGTGAAAGCCCCTGAGGGAAACATCCCCCGCCTCTCTAAAGACCGGCATGCAAACTGTAAAGGCTCTGAACTCCAAGCGCTCAGGTCTTCAGGGGGATCGGTTGTTAAGTGTTTCCACGTTTTAGGAACTAATTGAAATGTAAGATGATAGTGAACTTTTCCTGCCGTTTGCTCCCCGGAACAAGCGCCTGCCTGTGTGGAGCCGAGTCTCTGGCCTTCACAATGTTCGTACCTGAAGTAAAACCTGTCCGGAAGAACAAACACTAGTTTGCAGCAGATTTCATCAGACTGACGCTGCCTCCTCCAAACGGTCCACAAACGCTGCAGCGCAGGTTGCTGAACATCTGCTCTCTGTTACCAGAGACGTGCAAAGTGAGAAGTGATGATGGAAGTGACGACAGCAGAGATTCTCTTTTTCTCCTCAGCTCTCCAAACCAAACATTCACTGCACATGAGAATAACAGAGCATGAAATGAACACATGAGGAAAAGATGTACAGTAAAGAAGTTACACTTTAACAGGCGGAAAACTGCTCAACCATCAAGTTCAGGCCAGTTTCATCATAAAGCAAACTTTCAGGACGTTTCAACGAGTTTCTGGAAGTGAAGGGATGATTCACATGAAGCTGAAAAAGACACCGACCTGCCCCAAACCACAAAAGCCAAACATACAGCACCTAATGTAATCCAGTAAAATTCAAAAAGTTGGTCAAAATAAAATAAAGGTAATAATTTGAATCAAATTGTTGCAGGTAATGAAACACATTAAATGAGCCTTCAGGGACAAAGTAAAAAACTGAAATCAAAAATAAATTAATAATAAAATAAAATACAATGTTATTTTTATTTGTGCTTCGACCGCCAAAGAGTTTTTGTAAAACCATAAAATCAGAGAAGGCTACAAAGCTCAGGGAGCTGCAGCGACGGGACCATATTAGGTTTAACTGAGACAGCGCATCAATCGTCAATATAAATATTGATTATTGGCAGAGAGCAGCATCAGAACACTGGATCATCACATCATCTACAGGTTCACTGTCTGAAACGTAAAAACAGCTTTCTCACAACAACAACAACGTAATGCTCAACGTTCATGTTGCTATGGTAACCGGCAGCGCTTGTAGAAGCAGCAGCCGGCAGCTCCTTCAAACTTTGACACCCTTTTGTTTTTTCCAAACATGCGTTACCTCTGACATTAGTACTGTCATTGGAAGATGAAGACGGGATTTTTGATTATCTTTTCCGGTACCACCGTCTGGATAACTCTCTGCCACGAAACCTGGATTATCGACCATTCTGCCTCGTCTTCCCTGCAATACTGTTGATGTGGTTGAATGTCGGATGCATCCTCTCTGGGCCCTGTCTTCGGTAGCTAAGTTAGCTGGTGCTTCCTCGTACCATCATGTCGCTAATTAAATACTCTTCCCCGGAGCTCCTGAACCTCTTCTGTCACATCATACCAAATTGTCTTGATACCATCAAATCTCTCAAACTCCTGCGTCACCCCCGCTATGTACATAGGGGCTCCCGACGTAAGTTTGTTTACGTGGACCATGCTATTCCCACTGTTCTGTTGGACAGATGCTCTGTCGCAGTGAGTCAATCTGTCAATCTGAGGCCCCTGGTCTGTGTTGATGTTGCTCCGACTACACTGCCTGCCTCAGCACCTACTAACAGGACTGCAATGTTCATGTTATTGAACACTCGCTCCCGAAATAACAAAGCACTACTCATACATGACATTTTTACTGACAGGAAAATGGATTTTCTTTGCTTAACAGAAACTTGGCAGGGTTTTAGTCAACCAAGCCACCCCACCAGGCCATGTGTAAATACAGAAGCCTCGCTCTATGGGCCGTGGTGGTGGTCTGGCTGTTATCCATCGAGCTGACATCCCAGTGAAAGAACTTCCAGTGCCTAACATCACCTCATTTGAGTGTCACATTGGCTGGGTTTGCACAGCTCCAAGTGGTCCTTGTTTATCGCCCCCCAAAAACCTCCACCATCTTCATGGCCGAGCTATCAGAGCTACTCATCTCCATTTGCTCCACGTCTCCATCCACACTCCTGCTCGGGGACTTCAATATCCATGTGGACCCTAACAGCTGTCCCTTTGCTGCTGAATTCCTGTCACTATTGGACTGCCTCAACATCATTCAGTACCTCAAAGGTCCCACTCACACTGGATCTGGGGTGCTCCACTGGTACTACTCCCTCCCAGCAGCAATGCATCGACCTAGCTGTATCTGACCACAGTGCCATCTTTTTTTCTGTTCCAGTCCTTCTGCCCACGTAACAATTCAAACACACCATCACATTCGGGAACATCAAGTCTGTTAATGCATCATCCCTAGCGAGCACTGTAGGGACCCACCTGGCCTCAGAACCCCCGGACCCCGGGGTGGATGGCCTAGTCGCCCTCTATAATACAGCTTTGTCTCTCACCCTGGACTCTTTTGCTCCCCTCAAGACTGTCTCTTTCTCCCATCCTGCCCCCTGTTTCACTACTGAACTTCACACCATGAAGGCCGCTGGTTGCCAGCTGGAGAGGCTTCATAAAAAATCTGGCCTGACTGTCCATCCTAGAGGCCTTCAAAGACCATGTGAGGTTTTATAAAGAAGTTCCCTCCAAGGCCAAAACACACTACTATTCCACCCTCATTGGTTCCCAGAAAAAGCAACCCAGAATGCTTTTCTCCACCATAAGACGGCTGCTCCGCCCTCATGATGTCTATTCTTTCAGGAAAAAGTGGACTCTATCCACCAGTAACTGCTGCCTCCTACTCCTGCCCCTCTACCCACAACTCACCCTCATGATGGTGCCCCCCCTCCGCAGCATGCTTGCCACAGCACTGCCTCTCCTCCTTCTCCCTTCTGGACGCGGCCCAAGTCGTCAAGTTGGTTACCAGAGCCAAGATCTCCACTTGTTCACTGGACCCCATGCCTACTATCTTGGTCAAGGCATGCCTCTCTACCCTCTGTCCCATCATGGTGGACATCATAAACACTTCTCTGGTATCTGGCTTGGTACCCTCCTGCCTCAAAACAGATGCCGGTACTCCTTTTCTCAAAAAGCCTAGTTTGGACCCAGATGACCTCAACAACTACCGTCCGATCTCCAACCTTCCTTCATGAGCAAAAAAGAAAGAGCAGTTGCCGCCCAACTTCATCAACACATGTCCCACTATGATCTCTATGAACTCCTTTAATCTGGCTTCAGAGCACATCACAGCACTGAGACCGCCCTCATCAAAACCACTAATGACAAGGTGCAGCACAATGGTTGTCAGAGAGTCACTGTGTCTGCCGGACATTGAACTCCTCTGTATCCTTACGTCCTTTTTATCTTCCAAGGGAATTCCCCCAATTATTTGTGTCTCTTGTTTATATTCACCCGAAGGCTAACGTTGACATGGCCTTTATACTTTATTTCACGTCCATCAACATGTCAACCTCATGTGCATAACTGCATTCAGAGTCTGGCCAGTTAGAGCTCCTGCTGCTGCTCTTCATGTCTTCATGTCATTTTGAAGTGGCACACCGCTTACACTTTGGCTTTCAGTTAAAGAGATCCATCTTTGAGTTAAAGCTCCACTATATGGAAATTGTAAAGGTTAGCAGGATGCTAATAAATTGTCAGATTACTTAATTCATTCAGAAAACCACAGATACAAAGTTCCAGTTCCCGTTTTGTTCCGCCAGCTTTTAGTTCTTGAAATAAAGGCTGTTGTTCAAAAGAATGAAAAGAGTTTCTTCATCAGGTGTGTCATGTTACCTGTCAGGTTCAGTGGCAGCTGAATGCAGTCAGACAGCAGCGTGAGGCAGAGGAAGCTGCCATCAGCTGCTGGACTTCTACTATCAGTCCACTAGATGGAGGCATGCGTCCAGTGGCAGCAGCGTATGTGGTTCTGGACCCAAGACACAAAGATCTCTTTCTCCTGAGATGTAAACAAAGGGGGCTGATAGCTATAAATACACTGGAATGGTGAACCGGGTCTTCCTTTTCTGATAAGACCTCTCTGCTTATCCACTGGATTGTAGGTGGAACCCAGAGAACACACTGATGGTGGCATCAATGGCTAAACAAAATGACTTCCACGATGCTGAGGGGAACTGGGATCTCCGTCCAAAACAGCGTCACAGGGCAGGCCATGGACCTGGAACACCTCCTTAACCAATAAATCATCTGTCTCCTTGGCTGAAGGAAGCTTAGTAAGAGAGATAAAGTGGTTAAATTTACTGAACCGATCAACCACTGTCAAAATCTTTCTCTCAGAGGGAGGCAGATGGGTCACAAAGTCCAGGGCCAGGTGTGACCAGGAACGGTGATGACTTTTACTGGTGTAAATTCTAATACAGCCAATAAAACAGCATCTGGGGATGTTTAAAGATGTGTCTGAAAAGAGCTCAAATCAACAAATAAAATTGGTAAAAGAGCTTCAATGAAAAACAGAAGCTTTGTCTCCACCTGGTGGAGATTCAGCGAAACCCCAAGCACAACAACTCAGAGAGCCTGCTTTATACTCTAGAATTATGAGGGCCCGAGCATAAAACATGCGAGGACCCTATTTACATGCAAGGAATTCTTCTTCGTCATGCAAATTAAGCACATTTTTGCCGGCCTAAACATGCTTGAAAAGTCACAAAACTTTGCACAAAATTCCCGTTTCTGCGTTGTGAAAGGAGCAAACTAAATGGCCACACGTTGATATATTCATGTCCCCAAATGCAGCCGTCAAGAAATCTGCTGTTTCCCATTGATCACAATAGAAGTGCTTCATTTATTTATTTATTATTAAGTGTTTCACAGTTTGGCAGCACTTTAATGTCTGGATTAATACTGAAATCTTCAACATCAGAAAGCATCACCTTTTACATCAGAACATGTTCAGAAAACACCCCATGAAGGACTCATGGTTTCATTTCTGTTGATTTGACTGGTTGTGTTGTTTTATTGATTAGTTATTAGTTGTCCATCTGCTTGGCCTTAATTTGTCACTACCATAACAATAACGATCTACCAATGACGTAATCACGTCACTGAATTCACTGTTTGTTGATGAGAAGTTCTCATCTTTTACTTCTTTTTTCAAATGACTTGTAGCTGATCATTAAAGCAAATGTTTCCTGGAGCTGAAATGAAGCAGAAAACTAAAGAGGCAGGAAGACTCGGACATGAAACCCTCCTGGTTGGATCAGGAGGGAAATAAAGACACAAGCTGCAGCCACAAGTTTCACTGACAGAAGAAATATTAAGAAATGACTAGAGTCAAGTCCCAGAGTGCACTGCTGCAAGACACGTCACAGAGCGGCAGGTTGGGAGGTGAAACGTTGTGTAAGTATCAGATGTATTCAGATGTTTGTGGACCATCAGCTTCTCTTCTTCGTGCGTTTTCACTTTCTCTCCTCAGCAGCTTGGAGGATGGCGGCAGCGCTCTCCTTCGCTTCCTGCAGCAACGCCGACGCTCTCGCCTGAGTCTGCAGCACAAAGAGCAACAGAAGGACAAAGTGATGATTCACGAAGAGAGCTGCTTTACGACGCGCCTGTTAAAGAGCGTGGGATGCACTCACGGCTGTCTTGAAGGTGTCGTCTGCGACGTCTTTGAGGTTGATGGTGATGTTGTAATACGCGCCGAAAACAGCCGTCTCCAAAGCTTTAGCTGCCACCTGAAAGCACGCAGAGCCGGACTTTAAAGCTTTGCTTTGAAGCCGTCTCTGCTGTTTGATGGCTGAAGAGAAAAATGACCTGTAGTTTGGTATCTCATTATTCTATTTTTTGCTTTTAAGGCTAAATGAATAAAAGCAGCACAGGCGTGACTGATGAGGGGCTCTTGGATCCCTCTCGGATTTATTGCTTCAATAAAAACAGTGAATCTGATGCTGGATCAGTGTTTGTGTCACCTGAGCGTCGGACTTGCAGGCCATGTTCCCGTGGACGACCATTTCTTTAAGAGACGGCCAGAGGACGCTGATCCTCTCAGCCAGAGCCAGCGGGACGCCCACCGCTTGCTGCAGACCCTCCTGCATCGCAGCCTGTCGCCTGACAGACAAACATTGGGGCTTACGCTCAGAAATATCAACCAATCAAAGATCAATACATAAAAGTCACTGAATCCAACACATTTTCACTCCTAACTTGTCACATACGGACGCTTGGTCAAGACCCCTTGGCGTCGCTTTTTAGCGGCGTGGGGTGTGTTTGTGGAGATTTAGGGCTCAGCTGTCAAGTTAGCAATAATATGCAACGTCCAGTTAAACTTTCAAAATAAAACGTCTCAATTTGGTTAGGTTCAGGCACAGAAACTACTTACAGTTTGGGTTTGGATGGTTTGGCTTAAAATAACAAAGTCACTTGCGTAACTTATTTTACTAAAATAAAAACATTAAATGTTGACTCTTTGCCAGTTTCCTGACTAAAAGTCAATTTTCTGGCCCACCCGTCCACCCCGATCACCTCCAAACTCAGACTTTTGGTTAAATATCATACACCTATCTTTGCTGTTACAAAATGATGCTACAGGGCTTCTACCAGTGCGTTGAACTATGAGGGTAAGGGGCTCCCCAGTGCGTTACAATCTGACGCCAACGGGTCTCGACCATGTGTCCATATGTGACAAGAACGGGTTGCTGAATCCAACTAAATTAGCGTCATCTTATAGAAAATGATGCATTGCTGCAGATTGAAAAACCCAACAGGATATAAAAGAGTTTAAATGACCTCAAACATCTCCAGCAGTAAAATGCGACATTAATGCAGCAGGAATATTAATCCAGAAACATCAGAGATAATACAGAAACACTGACACAAACATTCACAGTTAATGTCGTAATCTGCAGGTTCGGAGCCTCCTGGGGCCTTAAGTGTGTTTACTGAATGATAACATGATTAAACTGTGATTAATAAATGTACATGGAGCTTTAACTCAGATTTAAAATCCCACCTCTTCATTTCCTCTGCAGTGTTCTTTGGCATTTTCAGCGCCGCCTGAAACAAACAAACACATTTTACCATGACCAAGTTTTTTCAAACAACTTAAGTCTATTTCACATTACACAATTATAAGCCCAATTTGCACTTCCTTATTTGTGTTTTATCACAAATAATTGCAAGAACCACCTGCACCACTCATTTCTTCCATACGTCCATTTCTAAATAAACAACTCCTCCATTATTTCCTGTGTCACTTCTCTAACATCAGCATGCTAAAGGGCTCGGAGGTTTGACAGGTTTAATGTTGCAATGTAGCACGCTAACATTAGCTCATTAGCAGCAAACACACAGCTGAGGCTGATGGGAATGCCAGCTCCAAGTTTTGGTCATACACCAAAGTATTATATATTTTTCATGGTATTTTGGAAAATGTCCCCATTAAAAGTAGCAGCTAATGTTAGCAGTGTACCCGTGGATGTAGAGACAACTGTCGCTGGATAACTTGAAAACAAGATGATTCTCATTCAGGTTCTGCAGCATCTTTTCTCTCTGATCTGGATATCAGAACTTTTATTCAGGACGAACAGGAAAGGATCATGAAATCCTCAGGAAGTCACACGTTTCATGTGTTCAGATTGAACTGAGTTAGGACTCTGAGAAGGAGTGCGCTTTTTGACTCATGCCTTCAGCTGTGATGATAATCCTGTCTGAATGGGGTTGAAGACAATGAGTGTATAGTATAAAGTTAGTGGGGACCTGAGGCACAGCGAGTTACAGCGAAATACCAACGGGAACACAGTTTTTCGTCTGCAGCTTTTGGAGGGTCGTCCTCACCATGTAGCTGTTGAAGGCGGACGAGTCAGCGTCCACCATAAGCAGCAAATCGTTCATGGCCTGGTGAAACGGAGGAATCAGCCTCCTCATCACCCCGTCCAGGTTCTCAAACTGCCTCTTCCCGTAAGTCATCTGACCCACCATGGCGCCCAACGCTGCCCCCTACAGCACAAAGCACAAAGTCGTCGTGTGTATGTTTGGAGATGTCGGACTTTAACTAGTCAAACGGAGTTTTATTCGTACCAGAGCAGCGATAGCAGCGGAAACTGATCCTCCACCAGGAGCCGCCGTCCGAGCGCCGACACTCTGAACAAACTGCTGCAGAGACAGAGACACCAGCCGGCTGTCCTCCCGTGACCTCACCATGTACCTACACAGGTAGAAAAACATTAGTGCAGCCTAGTGTTGTAGTGACTCAGTGTGACCACTGGAGGACAGTAAATACTCTTTACTGTTATTACTCTAGGGGCCAGATTTACTAAAGGTCTAAACCTGTTTACTAAACGTGTGCAAACTTGATATCACCAGCAAATTAACACAAAAGCTGATCTACTAACGGTGCGCACGCAGAATGACATCTTTCAAAAGTGCAAGATAGCACCTGTTGTTCATTTACTACTTTTGTTAATGAATATGCAGTTTGGGGCGTTTCAATTTTATTGTGCAAAGTTATGGCAGGGAAACATGCAAATACATTTATTTACTACACGCAATCTGACCTACCAAACCTAAATGCAACAGCCTCTGTATTTAATACGTTTGAAAGGAAGGTGCAAACCGCCAAGTGTTGCGCAGAGATGGAGACACAGCCGTGATGAAAGAAGACGTAAAGAAATAAACTATTATAACTATAAAATATTAGAAAATTATATAGAAATCGTATTAATTTATTTTATTTATTTGATGAACTATATTAATTGAATTGTTTTTTTTTATTTTCATTGAAGCTTTGGCAATGCTGTTGTTTTAACATTCATGCCAATAAAGCAAATTTCGTTTCAACCTGACCTGAATTTAGAAAGTTGCGTGGCGCTGCAGAGGGCCCCCAGCTGCAGTAGTGCACGGATAAAATTCATCCAACCAGAGGGAACGATGACCAACTGTTCACAGCGCACCAGTTGTAACAGCGACACAACCCATTGTAAGTATCAGAGAGGGAATGGGGCGTTGTGGCGTACAGGGCCAGGATATCTCGGAGGGGAATGGGGTGTTGGTAAATCGGGTCATGCTGAGTCCAGCTGATGATCCCAATCACCGACCTGGCACGGTGCGGACGGTCAGTGATTGGTCCCTCTGGCTGGATGAAGCCTGATCTGCTGGCATTTCCTGGCATCTGGATCGTTCCAGCACACTGTAGCTGTTTCTGCTGGGGTTTCCTAAAGCAGTTTTTCAGGTGTGCTGTCCCAAGTACTTAGTGCACTCTCAGGCAGGACGATTTCCACATACTCGAGATGCACTGAATGAAACAAACCAATGTTTTTACCCAGTTGCTGCTTTCCCTCCCGACTCTCCATGGCAGAAACCATTAAAACCCTCATTTAAATACTGCCACCTCCATTGTGTTTGCACCTGTTGTCATCTATGCAATAATTCTTAGTAAATCACCCATAACAAGTACTAAAATTACACTTGCAATATTTTAAAATGCACATGCAATTTAGTGCTCTTTATTTGGGGTGTTGGTAAATCACTCCCTAGGACTCTATGTCAATCATTCCTATAGCAGTTTAACCCTCTGACCTTCGGTTTACATGGAAAGATTTCACCGAAAGTCTGAAAATCACTGAAAATATTAATAACTCAGTTTAAAAAAATATAAACTGGTTTACAGACACGAACTCTGAACTGGTTTTGTCAGCTCGTCTCTACATTATATAAATCAAAGTTGTGGGGTTATAACATCTGTGTTCACAAACATAGTGTCATAGTATCAGAAGCATAAACTCACTCTATGATTCTCTCCTTCGGGTTGAACGGGCCGAGAGAGTCGAGGCCGAGTTTACTGATCACCTGATGACACACAAACAAAGAGACGTCACATTTCGTCCTCACAAACAGCCGCAGCGCTGCTTTTTAGAAAGACTCGTCTCTGACCAGCCGGACTTTGTGCTCCTCTTCGATGATGAAGAGCTGGTCTCTGCGGATGTAGAAGTCAGCAGCATCCAGCAGAGCCTTCAGAGGGATCAGACCCACGATCTGAGAGCCGACTACAGGCAGCTTTAGGTCCTGAACACAACACACGTTCTTTATTTATAGCAGGAACAAAAAACAAAAAACACCCCAACAAAACCTCCTTTACACACATTTCCATCAGAAGTATTGACTCTTCATGATGAAACAGGAGCTGCAGAGGCACCAGATTCCCTTTGAATCCAACAGGCCAATGAAGCATTCTCCTGTTGTTTATATCTTCAAACTACAGAGCAGTGTGTGAAAGCAGACTGAGAAGACTCATCCCATTTTTAAGCTCTAAATTACCAGGGTGTACTGGGGTATGTGTGTTTAAATATTTAAAATTGTACACGTTTCAGCTTTTCTCTTTTTCATGATATCGTAGGTGGTGCTTTAAACGTTAAAATGATATTTCTACTTGTTGAATGTAACTTGGAGTTGTGTGTGAGAGTGTGTGTTGACCTCTGACCTCAGCGTCCCTGCAGATCTCCTCGTACACGGTGTGGAGGGGGGTCAGCTCGTAGTCCAGGATGTTGGTGGACACCTGAGCGATGTTGGCCTCGTCCAGGTACCAGCCCATCCCCTGCACCTTCTGCAGCACCCCAGGCTGCTCCACACACAAGGAGGTCACTAAAGGTCATGCTGAGTCCAGCTGATGATGGATAATTAACTGGACTGGGTCTGGTGTACTGGTTTTACTGGTTTTACTTTTAAAGCTGAATAAAGTCATATTAAGGGATTTATTTAAAGATTGATTCACGGAAGATAAAGACCCATTTCATTTACCCACAAGACCCCTAACGTGACTTTTAAAGTTGTTCTACTTATTAAACATCATGTGACCTTTGAACAAACTATAATAAACCTTCAAACTGAGAAAGTAGTAAGAAATGACTAATTAACAATCTAGTAACCAGTAGTGAGTATATAGTAAGTTAGGTACAAGTAAGCACTGTGGAACTAAATATGATGGAAGTAGCAGTAACAGTTCAGTAAGTGACATAAACGTAATTAAAAAGTAGTTAGCGGTAAGTAACAAATAGATTCAGCACTAAGTAGTAAATAAGTAAGTAGTAAGTATCTAATAAGTAAAGATAAAGTAAGTAGTAAGAATGTAGGAATGTGTTTGGGTAAGACAGTAACAGTTTAGTAAGTAATGAACAACAGAGAAGGTAATGAGTTAGAAAGTAATAAGTAAATAATAAGTATTTGTTTCACAGGTCTGTATATTTTCAGTAAACAGAAAACAGTAAATCTGAGAAACTGGAAAATATACTGAAGCAAGTGAATCTGACTTCAGATCAGAAAAGACTGAAGCTAAATGAACCGGATAATTTAGTCAGACTCCCATCATGCACCTGGTCTTTCCCTCGGCCCTGCTCCCGCACGTCCAGGGCGATGCGATGAGCCTGCTCCTTGGTGCTTATCAGATTCACGTTGTAGGCGATGAGGAACTTGCGAGCGCCGGTTACAGTGGCGCCCCACGATGGCACGAACGTGGCGGGGCCAAAGTCGGGGGCCCAATCGTCGCGCTTCAACTGGAGGAGAGAAAAAATAAAGCATGTGTCCTTTCAGCACCTGACGGAGGGAACCGAGTCTGAGAACCAACATGGGAAATACAGTCTAAGATTTATTGGGGAAATTTTCCCGGACTTTTATTTTGAAATGAAGAAGAAAGAGATGCTAAATAACTGAATAAATGAGCAGCAGCTGATTGGTTGTCAGTGCCTCACCTTCTCAGGTAAAGCTTCGTACTCTCCGGCTCGGACAGACGGAAGACTTCTCCTAGATTCTTTTCGTGCTGCCTCTCCGTAAAGATAAACTGTGGGTGGAATAAAGATTATTAGCCGTGCTGCTGCGGATGCTAAGGTCGATCAGCAACAACTTCCTGTTGTTGTGGCTGATGTCAGAACGTCTTATTGTTGTTTTGTCCTGTCTGTTTGTTTGTGTGCATGTTAATAATTAGAGTCAACACAGTCTCCCTCCTGCTGGTTATTTTCTTTATCATTTTGATGCATGAAAAGTTTTATTTATTGTTTTCTGCGTCCCGCACATCATTCAAATGTTTTTAGATGAATCAGAGACGTGGCGTCTCACCGGGCACGTGCAGCAGTTCGGCCAGTTTCCGTCCGAAGACGTTGGCGCAGTTGACACAGTCGTCCATGGAGACATTCTGGACGGGGATGAAGGGACAAACGTCCAGCGCTCCGGTCCGAGGATGCTCACCTGCACAGGTAACGCACACGCGTCAGGTATCTCCTCTTGTGTCACACTTCCTGCGTGTTGCTGAAGGGCGCGGCTCACCTGAGTGTTTGCTCATGTCGATGAGGCTGAAGGCCTGCCGGGCGGCGTTCAGCGCTGCCTCCACCACGGCTGCAGGGGAGCCCACGAAGGTGTAGACGGTCCGGTTGGTGGAGGCTCCGGGGTCGACGTCCAGCAGGCTGCAGCCAGCGGTGCCGGAGATGGCTGCTGAGATGGCATCGATCACCTGAAACACCAGGAAAAGATCTGCTCACCTTCTTCTGTTTCACCTGCCCTCTTTAACAGTTACACCATGTTTTAAGAAAAATACTGTGTTGTTTGAGAATTCACACAGCTGTGGTCAAAACCACTTAGGGGACAAAACCACTTTATTTGCACTCTGGCTGTTAAGAGACTCCCTCTGAGCGAGGGTTCGAGGCGGTACATACAAAGTCATAGAAATACAGGTGCTGGTCATATAATTAGAATATCATCAAAAGGTTGATTTATTTATTCCATTCAGAAAGTGAAACTTGTATAATGTATACATTCATTCCACACAGACTGATGTATTTCAAGTGTTCATTCCTTTTAATTTTGATGATTATAACTGACAACTAATGAAAACCCCAAAATCAGTATCTCAGAAAATTAGAATATTGTGAAAAGGTTCAATATTAAAGACACCTGGTGCCACACTCTAATCAGCTAATTAACTCAAAACACCTGCAAAGGCCTTTAAATGGTCTCTCAGTCTAGTTCTGTAGGCTGCACAATCATGGGGAAGACTGCTGACTTGACAACTGTCCAAAAGACGACCATTGACACCTTGCACAAGGAGGGCAAGACACAAAAGGTCATTGCTAAAGAGGCTGGCTGTTCACAGAGCTCTGTGTCCAAGCACATTAATAGAGAGGCGAAGGGAAGGAAAAGATGTGGTAGAAAAACATGTACAAGCAATAGGGATAACCGCACCCTGGAGAGGATTGTGAAACAAAAGCCATTCAAAAATGTGGGGGAGATTCACAAAGAGTGGACTGCAGCTGGAGTCAGTGCTTCAAGAACCACCACGCACAGACGTATGCAAGACATGGGTTTCAGCTGTCGAATTCCTTGTGTCAAGCCACTCTTGAACAAGACACAGCGTCAGAAGCATCTCGCCTGGGCTAAAGACAAAAAGGACTGGACTGCTGCTGAGTGGTCCAAAGTTATGTTCTCTGATGAAAGTAAATTTTGCATTTCCTTTGGAAATCAAGGTCCCAGAGTCTGGAGGAAGAGAGGAGAGGCACAGAATCCACGTTGCTTGAAGTCCAGTGTAGAGTTTCCACAGTCAGTGATGGTTTGGGGTGCCATGTCATTTGCTGGTGTTGGTCCACTGTGTTTTCTGAGGTCTAAGGTCAACGCAGCCGTCTACCAGGACGTTTTAGAGCACTTCATGCTTCCTGCTGCTGACCAACTTTATGGAGATCCAACAGGACTTGGCACCTGCACACAGTGCCAAAGCTACCAGTACCTGGTTTAAGGACCATGGTATCCCTGTTCTTAATTGGCCAGCAAACTGGCCTGACCTTAACCCTATAGAAAATCTATGGGGTATTGTGAAGAGGAAGATGCGATACGCCAGACCCAACAAGCAACCTGGGCTCTCATAACACCTGAGCAGTGCCACAGACTGATGAACTCCATGCCACGCCGCATTGCTGCAGTAATTCAGGCAAAAGGAGCCCCGACTAAGTATTGAGTGCTGGACATGCTCATACTTTTCATGTTCATACTTTTCAGTTGGCCAACATTTCTAAAAATTACAAGTCTTAAGTAATATTCTAATTTTCGGAGATACTGAATTTGGGATTTTCATTAGTTGTCAGTTTTAATCATCACAATTAAATGAAATAAACAGTTGAAATATATCAGCATGTGTGTAAGCAAGTTTCACTTTCTGAATGGAATTACTGAAATAAATCAACTTTTTGATGATATTCTAATTATATGACCAGCACCTGTATTTTCAACTCAAGCGAGAAAGTTACATGATGCTGAGTCGCAATAGCCTATCAGCATTGAGATTGTCCAGACATCACTGAAGGCTTCAGAGCGTTGTATGGAGAGGGCCAGGCAGAGTGAGAGATTGAAAATTGGTTGCTAGAGGAGCAGGGAGCAGCACTGCCGTAGTCGAGCTGGATTATGCTGCTTTACTGTGACCAAGTTAGCATAGCATAGTCCTGATCGATCCGAACTCCATCCAGAAAACAAACATTTTAGAAGTTGTTGACCTGACAAAACATGAATTCATATGTTTAACAAATGCATCATATTTTAGGTATTTCGGCATCAGTTTGATGTAATTAAATCACAGTAAAATGTTTC
>NW_024040040.1:2784125-2802328 GCF_014851395.1 Micropterus salmoides
CTTTCAGCTGCTCAGTTTGTAAAACAAGTTTCGGTAACAGAAGCACTTTGTCCAAACACATGAGAGTCCACACAGGAGAGAAACCCTTCAGTTGTTCTCTCTGTGGTAGAAGATTTGCACAAAAGTCATGCTTGAAACAACACATGAGAATCCACACAGGAGAGAAACCCTTTAGTTGTTCTCTCTGTGGTAGAAGATTTGCACAAAACTCAGCCTTGACCTTACACTTAAGAGTTCATACTGGAGAAAAACCTTTCACTTGCACAGTTTGTAAAACAAGTTTCCATGTCAGAGGCCATTTGTCCAGACACATGAGAATCCACACTGGAGAGAAGCTTTCTTAAAATACCTCACCTTGCTTTTCCCTTCAGTTCTCTTTTCCCTACACTCACAAACAGGGCTGCGCGAAATAACAAAAATCTCACATCTTTAATGAGATTTGAATTTCCAACTGTATCTCTTATCAACATATACACATATAACATCACAACAACAGCATGTCTAGGTGAACTGAAATGTTAGCTGAATGTCTGTGGGCAAGTCATGAAACGTTACCTGACGCACACATCATGGCTGGAACTCCTATAATAGTGTTGTGTGGCTCGTCCATACAACAGACTTCCCTCTTACGCGTGAGCTTCTCGCTTTTTTTGCATGGTCCGAGTCCTCCTGTTCAGTATTACCCAGAGTAAACGTCACTCTCCTCCATGTTTGTTTATTCTGAATGCAAATTTCTTTCCTGCAACACCGGCATGTGTGGAAGAACATAGGAACAAAGTTATTTTTAAATTGGATCTGTTGAGTAATTTTGTTTCTTTCTATTACTATATGCATTAGGCTATGTCTTATGTTTTATGCATTGAGAAACATACGTTATGGAAGTTTTCCTGGGTGTTAAAAATAAACAGAAAAGCAACAGAAAAGTCGGGAGCTCCATCTTTGAGCTGTTCGGTCGAAAGGTTTCATTTGGTTGTAAAGTTACAGCCTTGTGTTGTGTAATGGTAACTATTGAACCCTGAGAATGTGAAATTGCTTTCTAACTGAAGAGGAAGTGATGTCTTAACTGAAGACGCGCCTTGATGAGTGACAGAGAGTTTCATTTGCATTGTATCCCTTGGAAAGCTGCTTGCAATGTAAATGTAAAATTTGAGTAAAGTCCGCTATTGAGCAGATTAAGTCTTTGAAAATGAAGTGTCAAATGCTGTTCTCATTTTCATTTTCAAAAAGTTAGAAAATGGTATTTTGGGATAAAAAGACAATGGTGGAATGTAAATACAAAGTCAGCCTTCTATCACCTGAAGAATATATCGAGGATTAAAGGACTTATGTCTCAGCAAGACCTGGAAAAACTTATCCATGCATTTATCTTCAGTCAATTCGACTACTGTAACAGCGTACAGGGCTCCCTAAGAAATGCATCAGACAGCTGCAGCTGATTCAGAACGCTTCTGCTCGAGGTCTTTACATTGGCTTCCTGTATGTCAAAGAATTGATTTCAAAATCCTGCTGTTAGTTCATAAAGCACTAAATGGTTCAGGGCCAAAATACATTTCTGATCTTCTGCTTTGTTATGAACCATCCAGACCTCTCGGGTCGTCTGGGGCAGGTCTGCTTTCTGTCCCCAGAGTCAAAACTAAACAAGGAGAAGCAGCGTTCAGTTATTATGCTCCGTATATCTGGAATAAACTCCGACATAACTGCAGGTCTGCTGAAACTGTACTTTTAAATTAAGACTGAATACTTTTTTACCTTTTTTTTTAAAGCAGTAGATTAGTAACTTTCACTGCACTGTAACATCCTGTTTTCTTTTTCTTTGTTTTTAGATTTTCAGTAAACACTATTTACACGGTGAGAAATGAGTAGGTAATTGAGTGAAAAGAGAAGGAGAGTGAGTTTGAACAGAGTGAAGGAAGTGGTCTTAAATCTCGCGCCCAAGTGATTTGCAGGAGCCTCTGTCCACCTGTAAATGCACAGGACTGTAACTGGATCAAAGTGGCCTGCGGACAGACATGTCCTGCTTTCTCTGTAGTGTCCGAGGGTTTTTGGGGTTTCCAGCTAATAAGTTGCCTCAGACATAACCAAACTCTGTGGACCCAAATATTGTTATGGACCCGAGTACAGACTAGCTAGAAAGTGTAGATTATGGTAAGAGTACTTCTGTTTTTATTCTCTTTTCAAAGACAAAAAAATAATTGTTTACTCAATTATTTGCTAAACTCTCAGCCTGCTTTGTGTTTTCTTCCCGTCGACCACTTTTTGTCACCCCAGGTCAAAGTTGACCCGGTCTGGTTTGCCTGCTCTTAAAGCATCCAGTTTAACATATCACCCAATTCTGTGTTACACCTTCTTAGCCAACTTCATTCCAACTCATTACCACTATTCTTACACTTCTTGGTGGAATTCATGGTCAATATGTCTCGTATATATGAAACTACACCAAATTTCTAAGGTAAAAAAAGCATAAATTATGAATTCTTTTGACTAACAGTTAAGATCAGAGGACTATATGTTGATGGGTTATCGCAGACTTGTATATGTCAAAGTTTAGTCTGGATACTGGTTTGAAACCATTTCATTATTTTTAATGGCAGCAAATAATCAGACTTTTTGTCCTCAAAATTGACCCGGTCAGGTTTTTCTGTTTATAAAGCATAATGAAAAATTATCACTCAATTCTGTGTTACACCTTCTTAGCCAACTTCTTTCCAAATCATTCCCACTAGTTTTACACTTTTTTTATGGAAGTCAGGGTCAAAAAATCTTAATTTATATGAAAGTATGCCTGGGCATGCTATAAACTGGCCGTGGCTTCTTCACTGGATTAGAACCAGCGAGCATCAACAGACCCAAGTAAAGAAAATCCTTTTCTTCTGCAGATTCCTCCTGGTCTCTCTCCTCCTCAACAGGGTTCCAAATTATATCTAGAGCCTCTGACACAGCATGATAGGGAGGCCTCTTTAACGTGTTGTCTCAGACTAAAAGGGCTAAAAAGCTTCAAAAGCTCAGATTTATCAACTTTTGTTGTTGTGAAAGGCATATCAAGGAGTGGTAGGAGTACGTTTACAGAGATGTACTTACACTGAAGAAAATTATAAATGCAACACTTTTGTTTAGGCTCACATTCATTGTGAGCTGAACAAAATTTCTCTCAAATAGTATTCACAAATCTATCTAAATCTGTGTTAGTGAGCACTTCTCCTTTGCTGAGATAATCCATCCACCTCACAGGTGTGGCAGATCAAGGTGCTGATCAGACAGCATGGGGATTGCACAGGTGAGCCTTAGGCTGGCCACAATAAAAGGCCACTCCAAAATGTTCCATCACACAGCACAACGCCACAGATGTTTCAGGTTTTGAGGGAATGTGCAGTTGGCATGCTGACTGCAGGAATGTCCACCAGAGCTGTTGCCCGTGAACTGAATGTTAATTTCTCTACCATAAACCGTCTCTAAAGGCATTTCAGAGAATTTGGCAGTACATCCAACCAGCCCAGGACCTCCACATCCAGCATCTTCACCTCCAAGATCTGAGACCAGCCACTCGTACAGCTGCTGCAACAATCGGTTTGCATAACCAAAGTATTTCTGCACAAACTGTCAGGAACCATCTCAGGGAAGCTCATCTGCAGGCTCGTCGTCCTCTTTCGGGATCTCGACCTGACCGCAGTTTGCCATCGTAACTGACTTGAGTGGGGGTTCTTTTCTATGGGCCGTCTCTGGGACAAGTGGGGGCGCCCTTCTCTGCCATCCCACACTGCAGTTAGTCGTAGAAACTGACGTGAGTGGGGAAATGCTCACATTAGATGGTGTCTGACAATTTGGAGAGGTGTTCTTCATGGATGAATCCTGGTTTTCACTGTACAGGGCAGATGGCAGACCGCGTATATGGGGTTGTGTGGGTGAACGGTTTGCTGATGTCAACGTTGTGGATCAAGTGGCCCAAGGTGGCGGTGGGGTTATGGTATGGGCGGGCTTGTGTTATGGCATTTTGAATGCACAGATCTACCATGACGAGATCCTGAGGCCCATTGTTGTGCCATTCATCCACAATCATCACCTCATCTTGCAGCATGATAATGCACAGCCCCATGTCGCAAGGACTTGTACATAATTCCTGGAAGCTGAAAACTTCCTAGTTCTTGCATGGCCTGCATACTCACCGGACATCTCACCAATTGAGCATGTTTGGGAGACTCTGGATCAGCGTCTATGACAGCGTATTCTGCCGATAGGTTTGTTTAGAGCGTAGTGTGGAAGCATCCATGTTATTTTGGTGTAATTTCATGAAAGAAAACCATATTTTCCATACAAAAACATTTGTAAACGGGTCAGATTTGACCCGAAGACAACACAAGAGCTCTTTTAACCCTGATTGTACACTGCACTGTAACTTTTACTGTCCTGTTTTACCCTGTTTTTATTTTCTTATATTTTAATGGGGGTTTTTTTCAATTTCCCTGTGTTGCTTTTATGTTTAAGCACTTTGAATTGCCTTGTTGTTGAAATGTGCTATACAAACAAACTTGCCTTGCGACGCTGAAGGCTGTCCCCAAAAGTTTGCTGTCTGGAGTCGGACCGAGAGCAGACCCTTGTCCCCTTGGAATTTGACCGGGAGCCAGTGAAGGTGAGTGAGGATGGGGGTGATGTGCTGCCAAAGTGTGAGTGAGAACCCTGGCAGCCCAGTTCTGTACATATTGCAACTTGTGCAGGACCTTGCTGGATGCCCCATACAGGACACCACTGCAGTAGTCCAAGTGGGAGGTGACGAAGGAATGGATGAGAGTGAAGGCCGAAGTGTGGAGATGTTCTTGAGGTGGAATTGGTGATGAGTTTAACATGTGACTGAAATAGGATTGTAACATTTGTGAAGAACGGGCTGAAGGAGATCCAGAAATGTTCATGACTTACAACTGCTATATATGTCAGAGGCCAAAGAGCAACTAGGGCTAAGTGTCTTGCTCAGGGCCATGTTGGTGGATGTGTGACAGTGAGGAATTGAACCTGGGTCTCTCACACAGAGTGTACACTAGAATATTATTATACAGTGTCATAATTATTATTTTTTTTTACGTTGTTTGTATTAATGTGTTGTACATTAAGCTTTTTGTACTCTTCTCCAAGGAAGGTTAATCCATTACGGATGAAACGTCTTCTTGTATTTTAATCCAAGTTGCCCTTGATTTTAATTTTTACTTTACTTTGTGGTATTTCTCTGTTTACTTCAGTAAAGGATCTGAATTTTTCTGCCATTGTCAATTTTTAACAAAGATAAATATAAGGTCGGTCCATTTTATTTTGAAAATCAGCACAGAAGTGCTACCGGAAGCAAGTGAACTTCCGGTGGCTAACATGCTAACTTTTCCTTTCGTTACCGTGAGATGCAGCCGGAGTTCAGCAGCAGAGCCTGCATGTGAGGATCAACGTGTTTAAGTGGACTCTGTTTAAACTTTCGGGATGTTTCACCTCAGACTCATCTCCTGTTAGCCAAGAATGCTAAAGGAAGTTAGCTTGTTAGCAGGAAGTAGCCGGAGCCGGAGCTCGGCCTCACAGTCGGAGCAGCTTCCATAGAGACCAAACTGTATTTTTCACGGAGCCCAAATGTCCAAATGTCCAGATAGAGCTGTCTGAATAGACTCTGTGCTGTTCCCTTTATCTGAACATGTTTAACATCTGAATTATCTCCCGCTGTCCTACGAAGCTAATGCAGTTAGCTTAGCTTGCTAGCTGGAAACAGTCTGGAGGAAAAGCTGCTGTGAATCAGTAAAAATGTCTAAAGTGGAGAACGAGGAGGAACTTTGTGGACAACGCAAACTACTGGACGCTGTTTTCAAGCCTGAAGCAGGTTTGTACACTTTACTGCTTATTCTCACTGTAAACTGCCTTTACTGCAGTAAAAGTACTAATACCACTCTGTGAAAATACTCCACTGCGAGTAAAAGTCCTGCATTCAAACCTTCCTTCCTTCCTTCCTTCGGCCGGTGTGTCTCTCTTCCTGTATGTTTCTCTGCTGACTTTCTCCATCAGCAGTACGTTTCATAAAGCCGTGTTTAACCACTTTTATAACCACCTATTTCCAGCAAAAAACGCCTGAAATAACAAACCCAAAATAAATCAGTAGTAACTCCTCAACCATTTGGCCTAGAGGCATAATTCTCTCCTTTGACAGGTCAGAAGCTAAGGAATGTAAACACCGACCACGGGGAGAGTAAAATGGTTTACAGTTAATGATAAAAAAAATTCCAGTTCCCTTGATGTTCATGAGCTCTTCTCTGGTGAAAGAGCTCCGGGAATCACAGCCGAAACTGAGTTAACTCACAAAACAAAACAAAGCGCACCAAACACCGAGGCAGCTATACTCCGCGCCATCTTGACTGAAGATTGAGATATATATATATACTGT
The DNA here is from genome assembly GCF_014851395.1 of Micropterus salmoides. Taxonomy (NCBI): domain Eukaryota; kingdom Metazoa; phylum Chordata; class Actinopteri; order Centrarchiformes; family Centrarchidae; genus Micropterus; species Micropterus salmoides. The sequence continues at coordinate 2,790,526 of NW_024040040.1, forward strand.
TTGTGTGTTCAGTGAAACATGTTATTGGGAGTTTTCTTCAAAACACTTTCTCTCCAGACAAACAACATAAAGCTTCTAAAACACTGAAATATTGATGAAAACAATTGATCAATATTCCTGTGCCGCACTCCCGCAACACAAGTTGAGAACAGAACATCCTTCTGTACTTACTGCTGTAAGCTCTTTCACTTCATCTTGAGCAGACGATTCGATTGGTATACGGGATGTCTGTGTAGCTCCAACAGGCCGGCCAGTAGAGGCCGATAAAGACCGCCTCCCCCAAAGCAACTCTTCTTCTCTCCTTCAATTTGAGGAGAGCGATTTATGTTGTGATAAAAGTTTATTTAGGTGCTCGGTGTTTGGTGTGGATAAAAATGTTCGGTTTGAGATGCTAGCTGAGCCTCCTAGCTTCAAGGAGGTGTGTGGCATGCATGGAGTGACAGGTCGAAAAATCAATCCTCCTGCCCTTTAACGAGCCAAATATACTTTGGCAGGTGCTCGTATACCTGGCCGGCCCGTCCAAGTAAAGTTTTGACTGTAAATATTAATAAAATTGGTCAAAGGTGTAAAATTGACAGAATAGAGGCCTACATCTTGCCCTAATTTTAAATTAACTTTAAATTGACAGATACTTAACTTGGCGGGCCGGCCAGGTATATGAGCACCTGCCAAAGTATATTTGACTCCCCACTTCAACATTTTGCAGAGAAGCACAGAGAGAGATGTTATTTGATGTTATGTTAATGGACTCTGAGGAAATGTTACATTACAGAGCGTCAGTGAACGCACCACTGCAGATGTCACTCACTAATGTTAAGTTTCAGTTTAGATCCACATGCGGCGCACTTGAAACCTGAATCACAGGTGAGTTTATTAAACGCAGCGACTTTATGAAACGTACTGCTGATGGAGAAAGTCAGCAGAGACACAGGGAGGGAGAGAGAGAGAAAGAGGCGGAGCCAGCTGGCGTGTTTACCTGAGGATGCTTCTCAAGTCTCTGATTTGTCGTTTCCTCACTTGAACCGGAAGTTGCTCCGCTCCGCCATCTTGCAGACCGTCCCAAAGCTCTTATTTGCGCTCCGAGAATCGAGGATTGAGGAGCTCTGAGCGAGGATACACAAGTGCATTTTTGGCAGAGGTTGTTTACTGACCATTAAAGTCAGAGAGAGTCGGAGAGTCTGTCAGCTGGAAATGTGTTTTACATCATTTATCGTCATTTCTATTCAGTCACATGTGAGGCTGATCATTCCTGAGTTTAGTCCAAATAGAAGACCATAAAACATAGTAAACAAGTTAGGAGTCGGACAAGTCCCTAAACTGCACTAAAGTCTAATGAAGCAAGCAAAGGAAAAAAAGCCTGCACATCCAGCCATCTCACCTACTGCATCTGATGGTGCAGCCGGTGGCTCCGTAAGTAAAATCAGCTGATGAAAGTATGAATGAAAGTCGCTACGCTAAAAAAAACATTGTTGCATCATTTTACATCATTTCACATCATTTCAATTTCCCTGAAACATTTAGCCTAATAAATCTCAAGACACCAGGATCATATTCTGGGATATTCACTAACGAATTCACATCAGAAGCAATAAATCTAAATGCAGATAATATCAGCATTGTGCCAGTAGAAATGATCCTGTGAGCAGGACATACAGTAACCTGTAATTATTCATGTGCAGGTGTTTGTTAAACAGGTAACAGAGAATTGTGCTGCTCTGCACTGAGAACTGAGACTTTATTAGTACTGTAATAAATGTTGGTTATTAAAGATTTAACTGCCACTACCTTTGTTTACGCGCTTCGACATCAGAAGCAGAGAACATAATCACAGAGACAGCAATGTAATTATAAAACACAATCTTTATTGGAAATACAAATTCATCTAAAAAGTAGGGCCACCGCACGCAGAGAGCCCTCACAAAGGTCAACCCCTAAAGGTCACCGGAGCCGCCGTACCACCCTGTGACACAGCACTGCAAGGGAACTTTGCACACACTGTAAGAGAACCACTACAGAATGCACTGCAACTACTACTGAGACACCATATAAAAATGTACCACATTTAATAAGGACCACTCTAAACCACAAGCTGGTCAGAACCACTTCTACCAATAGGGGGAGGCAGAGGGCCTCTTTGTCACCAGCGAGGGGTTGCCTGTTGTGAAAGTGACGCCTCTAATGGGTGTCAATTTAAATCTATTTAAGATAACTCATTTGAAGACTAACACACAAAACTATTGACAAGACAACATACAACATCAGAACTGTGTAAGCCTAAAATATATCTGCCCCGGGTCTGACGACAAGACCCCCCCGGTGGGGAGCGGACATGGAATCTCCCGTAGATCAGGAAGCGCACACAGACACGCTCCATTCAGATCATGGTTCAGATTCAGACCCCGGCTGCGGACACCTCGCTTGGATTGGCGGCTTCCGTCCATAAAGTACAGGTACTTACTAGATCCCGGTCCCTCGCTACCTAAAGGAGACGCGTGCCTCCCCTCCTAACACAAGAACAGACCCCCTGTCTGCTATCCTCACTGCCGGCAACACTAAAAGTTGGAAACAGCCACTTGCCAAAACCCACAGCCACGGACGCAAACAGTTCAGTCTCAGCTCGCTAACCAGTCATAACTGCAAGAATCCTTCCGTTCAAGTGTCAACAAGGAGATGAGACTCTGCCCACATTTATTCATTACAGTACCAACACAGTGCGTACAGCTGTTAGAGCCGGCTGGCAGCTGATCCAGTGTTCCTGTTACTAGTTGAATTATTGAAGCGATATACAGTCATCTTTATTTCTACACTGGTACGTTAAGTGCTAAGTAGACAGAATAGGCTCAAATCGATATGCTATATTTAAGGAATTAGCCTGCTAGGCAGCCTCAGCTGGTAAAAGCACAGGCAGCATCAGAAACGAGCAGCTAAGACCCTAATGGAGGATTGAGTTAATGCGCAGGGGTCCATTCAAATCAGCAGTGGTATTTTCTAGAAGTGGTTTCCATTCGGGCTTATTACAGAGATAGACTGTTTAATGGAGAGGTGGTAGTGAGAGCAATGCTGGGTCAGGTGTGACTGTGCAGCAGTGAAATTGTTTACATGGCTCACAAGTCAGGTAGGAGGGCCCCATAGCAGAAGTTTTTCTTGGGTGGTACCATAGCTGTGTGTGTTCTGACATGACAGCGCCAACATTAATGGGCTAAGCAAGGGAAGCTGGTGAGGCACATACTAACACATATTGCACACTTCAATCAAAATATATGAAAATTGTGGTCTGTGCCCCAGTACAGCTTTATGTCTAGCAACGCCCCTGTCCCAGACTGTCACTATTAACAGCGGCAATGTGAAGTACATCTACGAGACAAAGCACAAATCTTTTGAGCAAAGTATCAACTCAAATCTGAGCTGGGGGAACAGAAAATCCAATCCTAGCTGGCAGGACAAGCTGGAGCTCAGGTGTCTCACTGAACAAGAGAAAGTAGGGAAGTGATTTATAAGAGGGAATGAAAGAGAAGAGGAGGTATTAAAGCGGTTCAATTGTTCAAATGTGTTGAGTGTTTATCATTAAATTGGTTCAGACTACACTTGAGTCACTTCAGGCTACACTTATTTAATTTTTCTGAAATTATGCACCTTATTTTAACATGCCTTTTTAAAAAACTCATGCATTTCATTATGCAGCCTTTAGTTTATTTAAATATCGAATTTATTTTTAGGGTAGTTATTTATTATTATCCCTCCAGTTTTATGTGAAAACTGAAAGTAGTAGTAATATTTTTGAAATATTTTATTTGACAGTCAGTGTTTGACTAAAAACATGTGTTTATACAACTATATGTTATTGTACTGAATGAAAATGCTAAGAAGCTAAAAGTTAGTGGTTATGATGTTCTGGACCTTTGCTTAGGGAAATTTTCTCTAACTTGACCTCTTTGAGTTTTAATTGAATAACCCTGACCTAGAATAACCTACTGTCAATACAAATAAGATATACACCGTGGGCGTGTATTTTGTTGTGCAAACCAAAAACTGCAGACTGAATGGTTATTGTTGCATTTATTTCTACTGTGTGATAGGCTAATGTAATGTAAATCCAAACTTTATCTTTCATCACAATCCCTAGGCCTAGTCCTGCATTCAAATATATTTTACAAAATATTTATCATTTCTCCACACATTTAAGAAACTAGTGGTGTCAGAGTTTTAAATGTTAACAGGAAGTTACAGTTTTCTAAAATGTGTATGTATTTCATTATTCTCCACAGACGTCCAGCTGCTGTTGGTGAGTAAAGCAGCAGTTCCCCCTGAGCAGCAGGAGTGGAGCCCCAGTCTGGACCAGGAGGACCCACCAGAGCCCCCACACATTAAAGAGGAGTGGAGGCCCAGTCTGGACCAGGAGGACCCACCAGAGCCCCCACACATTAAAGAGGAGTGGAGGCCCAGTCTGGACCAGGAGGACCCACCAGAGCCCCACACATTAAAGAGGAGTGGAGGCCCAGTCTGGACCAGGAGGACCCACCAGAGCCCCCACACATTAAAGAGGAGTGGAGGCCCAGTCTGGACCAGGAGGACCCACCAGAGCCCCCACATATTAAAGAGGAGTGGAGGCCCAGTCTGGACCAGGAGGACCCACCAGAGCCTCGACACATTAAAGAAGAAAAGGAGGAGCTGTGGACTAGTCTTGGGGGAGAGCAGCTTCGAGAGTTGGAGGAGGCTGATATCACCAAGGTCACATTCACTCCTGTCCCTGTGAAGAGTGAGGAAGATGATGAAGAGAAACCTCTGTCCTCACAGCTTCATCAAAGACTAAGTGATGAGATGAAAACAGAAGCTGATGGAGAGGACTGTGGAGGACCAGAACCAGCCAGGAACTCTGATCCAGCTAGACATTTAATTCCAGCTCCTCATGACAGGTTTTCAAACTTCTCTGAACCGGAGTCTGATGACAGTTTTGATTGGGAGGATATCAGGAAACAAGCTGAATGTGCTACAAGCTTTGACCACAAGGGACATTTGCAGGAAAATAATGGAATCCAAACAGGAGAGAAACTATTTAGTTGCTCAATCTGTGGTAGAAGATTCCTCTGGAAGAAGTCCTTAATGACTCATATGATACTTCATTCAGAAGGAAAATGTTTCAGCTGCTCTGTTTGTAAAAAAACGTTTAAATGCAGGGTAATGTTTGTGAATCATGTGAGATTTCACACAGTGGAGAAACCCTTCATTTGTTCCTTCTGTGGTAAAAGATTCCCACAAAACTCAAATTTGACCCGACACTTAAGAGTTCATACAGGAGAAAAACCTTTCAGCTGCTCAGTTTGTAAAACAAGTTTCGGTAACAGAAGCACTTTGTCCCAACACATGAGAGTCCACACAGGAGAGAAACCCTTCAGTTGTTCTGTCTGTGGTAGAAGATTTGCAAAAAAGTCATCCTTGACCTTACACGTAAGAGTTCATACTGGAGAAAAACCCTTCAGTTGTTCTGTCTGTGGTAGAAGATTCGCACAAAACTCATCCTTGACCTTACACTTAAGAGTTCATACTGGAGAAAAACCTTTCACATGCTCAGTTTGTAAAACAAGTTTCCGTATCAGAGGCAATTTGTCCAGACACATGAGAACCCACACAGGAGAGAAGCTTTTTTAAAATACCTCACCTTGCTTTTCCCTTCAGTTCTCTTTTCCCTACACTCTCACATAGGGCTGCGCGAAGTAACTAAAATCTTGCAACCCGAAAATGAAACATTTTGTCAATTCAATGACATTGGAATTTCCAACTGTAACTCTTTATGCCGTTTATTTTGGTCAGTAGACAGCATTAACAGTGTTATCTGTTGAAATGCAACTGCAGAGATGGTTAGGCTACTGAGTGAATTACTCTGTTCCTAAATACAATCCATATAATTTATTTTAAAATGGCTATTGTAACGTTACCCCTTTATCCTTCCCGAAACACAGGCTAAACTATAACTCAGAACACACAAATACATGCATAGAATGTACTGTACATGCAGAATAAATAAATATATATGTCTACTGTATATCACGTCCTAATGTAATGTTGTGTTAAGACACATTCACATAAAGATCCCCAACAAGTGAATATCAATAAATAACTGAAGCTGCTCAGTTTAAGTCAGTAGAGAAGTTTGGTCAGTAGTGCAAAATATATAAGGCAACCAATTGCATTCAACAAGACACTTTATTATATATTATCTACAGGGAGAGGGTAAGTGAGGTTGTTTTTGTTGAGGACTTTCCACTGTCAGAAGCAGACCAGGTCATAGGCCCCAGATGAGACCAGGTCTTGAGGAGACACGAGCCTGGTGCTGCTGGAAAGAACAGGGAGAAGAAAGATGAAACTGTGTTAATACAAGGTTAATACATTTAAGACATTGATTTTAATATTATATAATAATTATTATTATTATAATATACATGGAAAGCCAATGTTTCCCAAATAATTTCATAAGGTTGAGATTACAGGAGTGAGAGTACACAGTTGGGTCCAGGTGTATCTGGACATTGACATGATTTCGGTTATTTGGTTCTGAACCCCAGTAAAGAATTCGATATTATATAACTATAAACTTTAGTTCATGTTATTTCAGTGGACTAAAAGTTGTAAGACAAGTTCCTTTACACCTTAATAATATGATCATATTTAGTACTACTACTTTGTTGCAAATTCTTTGAATGTAATGACCAAATAAATACCAGAAGAAGAATCAAGTGTGCACGTATCCAGGTAAAAAGCCAAATCAATCGCTGCAAGGTAAAGTAAAAAAGTCTGCACACTTTTAGGCTGATTTTTCTCAGATTATAAAGTAAGCTTTTGTTGGTCATCACTGTTGAGATTAGTTGTAGTTTTGGTGGCAGGCTAGCCCACTGGTTTGGGTGACCCATACAGTATATGGGGTGACCACACACAACCACACATCCCAGAGTAGCAGCAGGGAAAACCTTGACTTGTGTCTGCAGTGGTCACTTTATTAGGTACACCTATACAATCTAATGTAATACAGTGTTTCCCACAGGATTTTAAGAGACTATGAGGGGTGGTGATGGCGCAATGGATAAGACTATGTCTTTGGTGTGAGATACCCGGGTTCAATCCCCCATTATGACCCATCCACCATTGTGTCCCTGAGCAAGATACTTAGCTCCAGAGGCGTGACCTCTGACATGTATAGCAATTGTAAGTCGCTTTGGATAAAAGCATCAACTTAGTGAATAAATGTAAATGGTGGGTGGGCCTCGGACACTCGGGGTGTCTGGGGGTATGCGCCCCCGGAAGAAAACTTTGTACATTTTAAAGTTAAATGCATTAATTTGGTGCAGTATCTATGAAATATTTTTTATACGCTTGTAAACAATGTTGTGCTCTGATAAACTATTTGATCATAAACCTATTGTAGAGCTATAAATGGTGATGATGGTGATAATGTTTTTCCAAAAACCCTAAATCAAAGAATAGAAAATAGAATAAGTACTCTCTAACTCTCTAACATGTTATTATTGTTGTTTTTTACTTTTAATGGACTCATGTAATATGTTTTATACTTTCTGTGAATTTAATCAAATTAATTTTCCATACTGTTTAGATACCTTATTTTGAAAACCGGGCCTTGTCACATGTGTATCCTTGCGCTAAATTCATCCAGTCCGACCCAGTTTGATAAATAATGTTGTATGTGGTTCCCGTATGGCGTAACATGAAGACTTCACAGCCTCTCTTCAGGCAGGACTCTCATCCTGCAGCTCTTGTCTTTGTAAAGAGACAAACTGACAAGATAAAGTCTCTAACCTGCCTGTCAGCTCGCTCTGGGCCGTTACAATGGATTTACCATGAAGGCTTTAATACGTGTGCACTCCAAATGTAATCGCCTTCTAAGAAACAAGTGACAGAAACAGGCCGTTAACGTTACTGTAGTTACCTAAGAATAAAAGTGGTTGTCTCGAGTCGAATGCGAAAGTACAGCGGAGCGGTGGCGCAAAACACAACTTTAGAGGTCTGAAATGTAATTATGAGATTTGTAAAACATGTACATTTTGAAACTATGGCGGAGCAAATTAGACTATGGCGGGCCTCGTTAATTAATGGGAAACACTAAAAAAAAAACACCAGCTCAGCCATCTGCTTTTATGATGCCTGTACTGTTCAGGATTTATTTACACAGACATAGAAGTGTTAATTCACTCACATGTTTTATAATTGGTGATGTTGGTGTTGTACTGAGCTGCATTATATTTAGAGGAGTTTTTTGATATTCTGGCCCTGTAATGTACAGTATGTAAATAGGAAAGACGAAAAAAAAACCTCATATCCAACACAATGTAGTTCAGTAAAACACCCTTTAATTTTAACCTCAGTATTAAACATTTAATTAAATGTACACATTTATGCTATATGCTGTTGTATTGAACTGCATTACATTGTAAAGGTGCACCTATTAAGGCCACTAAGAGCATTCAACACAGTAAGACCAACAGCTGAAAGGATGTGTAAATGCCTCTGTAGCTCAAATTATTTGTATGTCTCATGTCACGATATTCATATTTGGATCAATGTGGAAGAAAGTTTATCCTGGTTATTGTTGGCTGGATATGGTATTTGCACTCCACTAGCTTACTCTTAAATTAGTCCTGCAAATAATCCTACCTTCATGAAGGTTAAAATGTTCAGTTTTTGCTGTTCAGAGGCACTGATTCAACACGGAGAGCTGTTTCTGACAGGGACATAACTCGGTGATATTTGGATCCTTTGGGGATAACTGGCCTCCTCAACAGGAAAACATGAAGTTGTTATCTATCTGCTGCAGTTATAACGTTACTTGCTTTTTGTGCTGCCGATGCACTGTCCAACGTTAATGACTGAATTGTCTATTTACATAGCTAATGTTACCATTCATAGTAACGTTCTCAGGTTAGCTAGCTGCACTTAGAATCTGATTAAATTAGTTAATATCTTCCAATAAACATGAACTAAAGCTGGCTACATAAAAATACCACTATTGACTAAATTCAAAAGATTAAAAAGGTTAAAGGTTAAAATGTCTAAAAAGGCTGTCATTTCATCAACTTACCAGCGAGCATAGGTTGGTCGGACACAACAAAAATGAAAGGGATACAGCGCTGAAACTTCTCTTTTGTGTTTATTGGCGGTGGGCAAACCAGTTTAATGGTGCATTACCGTCACCAACTGGACTGGAATGTGGAACGAGAGACTAAGCAGCAAAATAAATAAACAAAACAAAAATAATTTTAACCAAATCAGTTTTTATAAGAAACTTAATTATATAACATATCTTGCTTGCGGTTTTCCCCAAGAGACCTGACAATGATAAATCATGATGTTTTCAGAACTTTTTTGTTTGTTTGTGTGTTTTCAAAACTATCGGCTGCCCCGTGACACCCGTGACTCCCACGTACATTTTCACATACGAGGAATTTGCCTTGGTATGAATTGGTGCTTACAGTACACATAACATAATAGTAATATAAATATATAAAAAGTAAGGAGATCAAAAAAAATGTACAAGTATACAAAAAATATAAACAGGTACACTAATACTATAAATGCTGACAAGTATGTGCAGAAGTTGGCAACATGTATAAGCACAGTTGAGCGTTGTTGTAAAGTGTGGGGTCAGGAGAGTATATGAGTGTGGGTGATTTTGGGGAGAGGGGCATGAGAGTCACTGACAGTGGGGACCCGGGGCCCTGTTGAGGAAGCCCACTGCCATCGGAAAGAAACTGTTCTTGTGGCAAGAGGTTTTGGTCCTGATGGACTGCCGCCTTCTGCCAGAGGGGAGAGTCTGAAACAGTTTGTGCCCGGGGTGGGAGGAGTCAGCTGCAATCTTTCCTGCTCGCCTCAGAGTCCTGGAGGCGTACAGGTCCAGAAGAGAAGGAAGATTGCATCAACTTCTCTGCAGAGCGAATGATGCGCTGCAGCCTGCCCTTGTCCCTGGCAGTGGCAGCAGCGTACCAGATGGTGATGGAGGAGGTGAGGATGGGCTCAGTGATGGTGGTGTAGAAGTGCACCATCATTGTCTTTGGCAGGCTGAGCTTCTTCAGCTGCCGCAGGAAGTAGATCCTCTGCTGGGCCCTCTTGGTGAGGGAGGTGATGTTCAGCTCCCACCTGAGGTCCTGGGAGGTGATGGTGCCCAGGAAGCAGAAGGAGTCCACAGTGGTGACGGGGGAGTCACACAGGATGATGGGGGAGGGTGGGGCTGGGCTCTTTCTGAAGTCCATGACCATCTCCACAGTATTCTGAGCGTTGAGCTCCAGACTGTTCTGGCTGCACCAGGTCACCAGATGGTCGATCTCCCACCTGTAGGCGGACTCATCCTCACCTGAGATGAGCCCAGTGAGGGTGGTCATCCGCAAACTTCAGGAGCTTGACAGACTGGTGACTGGAGGTGCAGCTGTTGGTGTACAGGGAGAAGAGAAGGGAGGAAAGAACGCAGCCTTGAGGGGAACCAGTGCTGATGGTCCTGGAATCAGAGACATGTTTTCCCAGCTTCACGTGCTGCTTCCTGTCCGTCAGGAAGTCAGTGATCCACCTGCAGGTGGAGTCAGGCACGCTCAGCTGGGAGAGCTTGTCCTGCAGCAGGGCCAGGATGATGGTGTTAAAAGCAGAGCTGAAATCCACAAACAGGATCCTGGCGTAGGTTCCTGGGGAGTCCAGGTCTTGGAGGATGTAGTGAAGGACCATGTTTACTGCATCACCTACAGACCTGTTGGCTCTGTAGGCGAACTGCAGGGGGTCCAGGAAGAGGGTCTGTAATGGATTTCAGGTGGGACAACACAAGGACTTCATAACCACAGAGGTCAGGGCGGTCTGTAGTCTGTAGTCGTTTAGTCCAGTGGTCGTTTAGTCCAGTGGTCCTTGGTTTTTTGGGGACAGGGATGATGGTGGAGACTTTGAAGCAGGCTGGCACATGGCATGTCTCCAGTGAAGGATTAAAAATGTCTGTGAACACCGGATACAGCTGATCAGTACAGTGCTTCAGGGTGGATGTAGAAACAGAATCCGGCCCAGCTGCTTTGCGAGGTTTCTGCCTCCTGAACAGTCTGTTGACGTCCCTCTCCAGAATGGTAAGAGACGGGGATGGATGGTGGACTGTGGCCGATCAGTGGTGTGACGGGGGATGGTGTCAGGTCTGTCCCATTGTCTTTCAAAGCGACAGTAAAACTGGTTCAACTCGTTGGCAAGGCGTGAGTCGTTCATGGTTTGGGGGATTTTGGTTTGTAGCTGGTGATCTGTCTGAATCCTCTCTAGACAGAAGCAGAGTCATTATTTGAGAACTGGTGTTGTAGTACAGCTGTTTAGCATTTTGCTAAACCTTAAATCTGGCCCGGTCGCCACTCCTAAACACGCCTCTTCCTTTTCCAACCTCAGCTGTCTGAGTTTAGCTGTGAATCAGGGTTTGTCACCCTGGTCCGTGTTGCAATGCAGCTGTCTTCACAGAAACTGATGTAGGACGTCACAGCCTCTGTATACTCATCCAGACTGTTGGTAGCAGTCCTGAAAACATCCCAGTCAGTGCAGTCCAAGCATGCCTGGAGGTTCTCCACAGCTTCACTGGTCCATGCTTTGATGTCCTCACCACAGATTTACAGATTTTTGTTTTTGTCTGTATGCAGGAATCAAGTAAACTATGGCGTGGTCAGAGTGTCCCAGTGGAGCTGGCGTGATAGGCACTGCTAAATGTGGTGTAGCAGTGATCCAAGTGTTCTCCTCTCTGATTGGACACTTTATGAACTGTCTGTATTTGGGGAGTTCTTAGCTGAGGTTTCCT
>NW_024040040.1:2802828-2834056 GCF_014851395.1 Micropterus salmoides
ATTAATTGGATTATATTCACAGAAAGTATAAAACATATTGCATGTGTCCATTTACTTTTAATGGACACATGTAATATGTTTTTTTTCTTTACACTGAGTAAAAAAGCACTTTTTGACTGTTTAATTTATGCAATGGTAAAAAAAAAAAAAAGAGGAAAAAATGTGAATGCGCTAATTTCTTCATTATATTCGATTTCGGCTTCGGCCATTTCGGTGCTTCCCTGGTGATATAAAATCCAGAATTCGAGAACAAACATATGGTTTTGAGACCAGTTAGGTATAGATTGTTTGGCAATGATGAAAGAAGTAATTTCTTTCAGGTATCAGTTTTTACAACAACTCTGGCAGGAACATTTTACTGCACTGTGAGTACTTTTACTGTCATACTGTAAGTACATGTTGCTGATAATACTCACATACTTTTACTGAAGGAAGGTTTGAATGCAGGACTTTTACTCGCAGTGGAGTATTTTCACAGAGTGGTATTAGTACTTTTACTGCAGTAAAGGCAGTTTACAGTGAGAATAAGCAGTAAAGTGTACAAACCTGCTTCAGGCTTGAAAACAGCGTCCAGTAGTTTGCGTTGTCCACAAAGTTCCTCCTCGTTCTCCACTTTAGACATTTTTACTGATTCACAGCAGCTTTTCCTCCAGACTGTTTCCAGCTAGCAAGCTAAGCTAACTGCATTAGCTTCGTAGGACAGCGGGAGATAATTCAGATGTTAAACATGTTCAGATAAAGGGAACAGCACAGAGTCTATTCAGACAGCTCTATCTGGACATTTGGACATTTGGGCTCCGTGAAAAATACAGTTTGGTCTCTATGGAAGCTGCTCCGACTGTGAGGCCGAGCTCCGGCTCCGGCTACTTCCTGCTAACAAGCTAACTTCCTTTAGCATTCTTGGCTAACAGGAGATGAGTCTGAGGTGAAACATCCCGAAAGTTTAAACAGAGTCCACTTAAACACGTTGATCCTCACATGCAGGCTCTGCTGCTGAACTCTGGCTGCATCTCACGGTAACGGAAAAGTTAGCATGTTAGCCACCGGAAGTACACTTGCTTCACTTCTGTGCTGAGCTTCAAAATAAAAAATGACCAAAAGGTACAACTACCTAGATTCTTAAGTAAACGTAGAAAAACGACAAAGTAAAGTAAAAGCATAATGTACACTATATTAATGTATGTACACATATACAGACAACTCTAAGTATAGTTAAGACATATTCTCATGTACACTGTTATTTCAGACCTTTTATCATATACAACAACAAACAACAGGGTCAGCGTTTATTGGTTTATTGGTCATTATACAGCACAATATAATTAGGAGGGGGTTTATATTAAAATATGGTAACTTATAAAATCAATTTTTGAGTTTGCATCTGAGGTTAATGTTAACAGCAGCAACTAGATGACAACATGATCATCCTCACAATAAACAGTCTGACATTTGGGAAACAGAGTCCATCCTGACTGCATTTGTGCACCAAGCAGCATCGATGTAGTCCACCTCCTCTTGCCGGAGTCTTGTGCTGACAGCTCAGAACGTGGACCACCTCCCGAGTGCTTGATCTGGGACTTTACTGTAATGACAATGTAAATTATAAAATGCTTTATAATACAAATTATGAGAAAATCTTAAGTCATTGTGCACTGATGAGAAAAAACTTTCATGCCCTGTTTCAGCAGTCAAAAGAGAACCTACATTAAACCACAGACTGTATTTAAAAAGGATTAAACAAGCGAATAGCACAGCACAGTACTGTGTTTGTACAGTACCACGGTTATAGTTACGGTAAACATACAGAACAAGTTTAACAGAGAAGGAAATGTTCCTAACACAATATAGAGGGCACAATGGCCTTCAACAAAATAAGTACCATGTGGTATGAGAATTATGACTAAAACATTGACTAAAATTAAATAAACAGAGGTCCGCTGACAAAATCTTGATTAAAACAAAGCAAAACAAAAGGACTGTAGTGAAAAGGAAGTGCAGTGTGATCTTCAGAAATGCCTCCGTGCTGCTTCTCATCAGCTCTTCCTCCTCACAACACCTTCTCATGCTCCTTCTGACTCTCTAAGCATTCTGGGAAACACAATTTTTAAATGTAGGCTCATGTTTATTTAAATATAAATATAAAAGAAATAGGTTGATAAAAGTAAACTACATACACTTTAGATGGAGAAGAGTCCAGTGGGCCGACAGATGTAGCCTTGAGTGCAGTGCAAAGAAAATGGAGAGAAAATCCAGATGGAACTTAAATGTTTACTGATCACCTGACCGCGGTAAATGTAGAATAAGAATCATCTTTGGCGATAAGGTCCTACACGTAGACAAACATACAGTTGACATAAACGTAAAAAAATATATCAATATGAAATAAACAGACGCAAGTTATTAAGAGCTGTTAATTATCCAGCTACAAGGTCAAACAACTCAGTTGTCCCTGAAGTCTGAATAGCACAGAGAACATAGATGCTTCGACTCTTCACATATTCAGTGCCACCTCATCTGAGTCCAAGGTTTACATTAATTATTAAAATAATGTGTGTGACTGCTATTAAATCACTGAACTCAAACCTGTCTATATTTGGAACAGGTTTCTCTGTGGGATAGGCCTTTACAACCCAAAACCCTCGCTCATCAAAGATGTAAAACAGGCTACTATAAAATATTTAATTTCAAGCATTGTGATTTTTACTTTTAAAAAGTATATATGTATAAGGCTATTGGATTACATGTCAATAATGAATCATTTGATTTAGTTTGAGAGACTGTGCATCTAGGCCAACATCACGTTCAGAGAGAGAGAGACCCGTTTCAAAGTAGTCACCTTAGAAAGGAAGAAAGCCGACGGAAAATTGCTTCGATTTTTTGGACACTTATGGACTAAAGTAATATTAATAATCAAGGAATGGACACATGCCTGACTTTATTACAGCTTCAAATTTATGGAGTCACCAGTTCTTTTTACCATACTGTTAAATGAATTATACTTTGGCGCTCATTAATTTCCATAAATAAACTGATCAAATGAATTGTGGAGAATCTAACTGGAGTAAAATGTGCCCATAATCACCATTCAAAATATTTATATTTATATGTGCAATCAAAGCAGCCTTAAACTAGCTCAAGAAGGCGCTCTGTGGGCTTCAAAAGGTTTTATAGACCCAAAGAACTTAAAAACAGATCCGGCATCTAATTCAGATATTTTTAAACGAATGAAAACATGTTTTGTTTGTGTATATCTTCACATAAAATAAGCTACTGACCTCACAAACAAAACTAATAACTGCTAGACACATATTTCAACAGATAAATGCAACCTTAAATAAATAAGAGGCAGAAACTAATGAACCAATAATTATTGAACTTATAACCATGTGATACCAGATGATGCAGCGGATGTCTGTGACGTCACAGGGATGAAAGCTAAACGCGCCTTATGTAACACTCGCCCTCAGAAACAGCGAGCTGCAGCACACAGCTCTCCTCTCCCTTCCAAACACTAGCTACCCTCCAGGCAGTCAGTGGACATAAAGTTGTTCCTGTGATGTAGAGACAGAGCTCAGTTAAAACTTTATGGATACAGATTAATAACTCACCGCTCTGAAACTCTCGCTACAGTCCGTGTTGCCGAGCCGGTCGGCAACACGTACGGCTGAACCCGAGCTGTTTACCGGCTTCTCGCTGACCCGCCCTTCTCTGCTTCTGATTGGCTAGTAGTCCTTAACTAGGAACTGAGCATGTGCAACTCCCAACAAAGATCATGTAGAGACAAGATGCATCACTCCATAGCTAAAACGAAGCCTTCAACACAGGCTGAAAAGAGGAGCTGCAGCAATGTGCAGCATGAGCATTTTATTAAATGAACCTGTTCTGGTACAACCCCTAAATAAGATTTTGAACCTAAAAATGAGCAGAATACCACCTCTTTAACTTAGTAAACACAGGAAACCACTATGTGGATAAACTTTGATATTTACCAGTGAGATCAACTTCAAGCACTGAGAAGCAACTGAGAAGTCTGCAAAGTCAAAGAGTGATTGATTATTATTAATCATCTGAAGACATGTAGATATTGTACCTGGGTTGATAGATTTCCTAATTAAGTAGGAAAAGTTGCTCAGCAGCAGCAGATCCACAAATATTCTGAGGGGATGTGAGATTTAGCGTTCCATTTATGTTTCATCTTATTACAAGCTATGGTTCATTCCTTTTGTTGATCCATTTTCACATTTTGTTTGCCATTCAAATATTTTGAACACCCTTTATAAGTGATTATGGTTAAAACAACAAAAAATCTTTTTAGAAAAATCCTTGAAACATGTCTTTGGAGTTGAACACCAGGACCTACATGTCCCAAATTATTTAACATGCTGCTGAAAAGCAGTTTGGAGTCATACTTTGAAGACATCCACACTTCATTTCTTCATATAAACAAGGATAAAGAAGCAAGAATGTTGTTAGTTCAGGGTTTATTTCCTCTGCATCCAAATCAGCATGTCAACTCAAAACATTTTATAAGGTCAGAAACATAAATGTACATTTAAAAATTTGTTCTGTCCTTTGTTTCTGAGTTCAGAGTCATGTGCTGTGACTTCCATCTCCTGGGATATGAGAGTATCTGGTCTGTTGAGAATGTGGACACTTGCTTTCCCTTAGAGTCGTTTCTGAGTCCCGGTGGGTTTTATGAACCAGAAGAATGTGAAGAAAGGATGTTTGGGAGAGACTCCATCACAGCTTATTTCATGACACAAAGAGAAAATATTAATTCTTCATACAAGAAAAGAAATTAAATGTTCAGAATCTGTGTCACACAACATGGCTAAATCAAAGACATCAGCTGTCCAGCTGTGTGAAATCAAAGTTTGTCTCAAGAGTTTTGATCTGACCGAAATAACACAAATACAGTATGAGCAGGTTAAGAATCAACTACTCATGTTTTACACATGAGATCAATTCAATTAGAAATAAACTGTTGCAAAAGTCAAGTCATTTCATTTATAAATCACATTTATGGGCTGAAACGATTCATCCATTAAATCGATAAAATGCATCGACGCAAATTCTTTGCATCATCATAAAGCAGCTGTCTGGTTGTTGGTCTGATGTTTGCTGTATGACACACTATGAATTTCCGAAAGGACTAATAAATATCTATCACCTATAAACGTGCACAGCTGATCCCGTTACGGGAGGCGCGCCTTAAACAACGTATGGATGAATCGTTGAAATAATCTATAGAAGCTTTGAATACTAAATCATTGTTAGCTGCAGCCCTAAAGTTGACCATGGTGATTTACATGTGACATAAAATACTTTTAGACTATTTAAATCAATGAATACAAGAAATACCAAAAAGCACCCTGGAAACATTCAAAAAACAGAATTTAAGTGATAACGTGGCTCCATCTTGCCCTCAGTACTTCAGTCCTGCTGGAAGGAATCGGCTCAAAAAGCATCTCTGATGCTTCATTTACTTCCAGTGTTCTCACCAGCACATTCGTGCGATTTAAGATGGTCGAGCTGAGTGAATGTTTTATCACAAACTCTGCAACTAATTGGTTTCTTCCCCGTGTGGACTCTCATGTGTGACGACAAATTGCTTCTTTGACTGAATCTTTTTTTACACACCGAGCAGCCGAAAGGTTTTTCTCCTGTATGAACTCTCAAGTGTTTGGTCAAATCTGCGCTTTGGGCAAATGTTTTGCCACAGACAGAACAGCTGAAGAGTTTTTCCCCTGTGTGGTATCTCATGTGTGTGGACAAATTGCTCTTTCGAAGGAAACGTTTTTTACAAATGGAGCAGCTGAAAGGTTTTTCTCCTGAATGAACTTTTAGGTGTTTGGTCAAACCTGAGCTTAGTGTGAATCTTCTACCACAGACAGAACAACAAAAAGGTTTCTCCCCTGTGTGGATTCTCATATGATTCAAACATGTACATCTCCATTTAAATGATTTTTTACAAACTGTACAACTAAATGGTTTCTCCCCTGCGCGGACTTTCATGTGCCTCGCAACATATTCTTTAAACTTAATAGTTTTTTCACAAACTGAGCAGCTGGAATGTTTTTGTTCTGAATGAAGCCTCATATGATCCATTAAGGAGCTCTTGCAGAGGAATCTTTTACCACAATCTGAGCAACTAAATGGATTCTCTGCTGTTTCGAGTTCATTGTGTTCCTGCAGATGTTCTTTGTGGCCAAAGCTTGTAGCACATTCAGAGGAGCAAAGTGATGTTTTTCCTGTATTACATTCCACATCACTTACAGCTACTTCATTGTTTTGCAGAGGGTTTGAACCTGACTGACATTTCTTGATCTCCTCCCAATCAAAACTATCATCAGTCTCAGGTTCAGAGGAGTCTGAACTATCTGGTCGTAAATGTCTATCTGGATCTGAGTTCCTGGATGGTTCTTGTCCCCCACAGTCCTCTCCATCAGCTTCTGCTTCCATCTGTTCAGTTAGTCTTTGATGAAGCTGTGAGGACTGAGGTTTCTCTTCATCGTCTTCTTCGCTCTTCACAGGGACAGGAGTGAATGTGAACTTGGTGATATCAGCCTCCTCCAGCCCTCGAAGCTGCTCTCCGTCCTGACTCGTCCAGAGTTCCTCCTGTTCCTCTTTAATGTGTGGGGGCTCTGGCGGGTCCTCCTGGTCCAGACTGGGGCTCCACTCCTCCTTAATATGTGGGGGCTCCGGTGGGTCCTCCTGGTCCAGACTGGGCCTCAACTCCTTTATTATGTGCAGAGGCTCAGGTGGGTCCTCCCGGTCCAGACTGGGCCTCCACGCCTGCTGCTCAGAGGGAACCGCTGCTTCACTCACCAACAGCAGCTGGACGTCTGTGGAGAAAAATGAAATACATACACGTTTTAGAAAACTAACTTCTTTGTTAACATTTAAACCCCCGACAGCACTACTTTCTGAGACTTCAAGCTGCCCTCTAATACTCAACTAAACCATCAAGTCAGACCAAGTTTTCATTGGCCAGTTAGTCACAGAAAACCACAGTGATTTACAGCAGATCTGACCAGGACTTTGGGGACAACCAGCTTTTGTGCTTGCTTACGCTTGAAAACAGGGTTGGTCTAAAAGAGGTTTAAGAGAAAGCAGTCACCAATCAGTCAGGATTTAGAGCATCATAGCAAAGAGACAGCACTACTGAAAATTACAATTGACCTAATTGCATCAGACTTAGGCCTTTTCTCTGTACTGGTTTAATTAGATTTTAGTTCCATTCACCATCACATCCCTATTAACAAAGACTGGAACATTTAATTGGCAGATCAGATAAGAGATTTATATATTAGAATCCCCATAAGCACCAGCATAAGCATTGCTTACTCTTCCTTGAGTCCATTAATCATACGTTCATATCAAAATATCAACTATTAAATAACTTTGTACAAAACTGCTCTAGGCTACAGTTTACTGTACGGGTGTGTGTTTAAGGAGACAGCAGCAGAGTTTTCCTGTTGTCCCCCCTGTTATGGTAACATTGTGTCGCAGCACATTTGCTGATTTCAGATGGACGTAAAAAGAAAACCTTCTGATTCCACTAACTCATCTACGTGCACAATTCAAATTTCAGTGTGTGATGTGTGGGTGTGATTGGAGGAGGTGACACCCTTATAGTCAAGTTGAGGACTAGGGTTACCCTTAAGGTTAACATAACCTTTGTGTTTTTTACCATCAATCTGAATTCAGGGGGCATAAAGTGAAAATAGAAGACATTTTATTGGGCTTTAATTTTGTGACCATACATCAAATCTCCAATACTGACTGAGGGATGCTCTATGGTGGTCTGCTATTTCTGGGGAGTGAAATGAGTTGGTGGAAACTGCAGGTTTTCTTTTTAGAAAGACATGGATGAGCGAGTTTGGTGTGGAGAATCTGACTGGCTTGACAGAGTCCTGATCTCAACCCAAAGAACACCTCTGGGATGAATTAGAGCATTAGAATCTTAGTGGGCGATACACTCTTACTCGTGAGACCAAGCCACCCGAATTAAATCAGTTTTAAATTAATGAAATCTAAATCAACTGTTCAATTCACACGTTTTCATCACCGCCATCCTTATCAATGAACTTGCATTACTTCCATTTATAGAAAACAGCGACGCTACGAACACAAGATGATGTTATAGAAAATGATTCACTGCTGCAGATTAAACTATCCATCAGGATACAAAGGAGTTAAAATGACCTTAAACATTTGGAGCAGTAAAATGCAGCGGGAATATTATTATATATATATCCAGAAACATCAGATATAACAGAGAAACTCTGACAGGAACATTTTACTGCACTGTGAGTACTTTTACTGTCATACTGTAAGTAATAATAATCTTTATTTGTAGAGCACTTTTCAAAAACAAGTTACAAAGTGCTTTAACAAGTGTAAAGACAATAATACAAAAACAATACAAGATAAAAGCATGAAAACATTAAAAAGACTAAAATACAGATAAATATAAAATTAGTAAAATACAATAAAATAAAAGGGATAAAATAAAGTCAAATAAGATCGGGAAAAGCTCTCCTATAAAAGTATGTTTTAAGAAGGGACTTAAAAGAGTTCACTGACTCAGCCGACCTGATTTCCTCGGGCAGGCTGTTCCAGAGCCTCGGGGCCCTGACAGCAAACGCTCTGTCCCCTTTAGTTTTCAGTCGAGACTCTGGAACAGACAACAGACCTCTGCCCGAGGATCTCAAGGTACGTGCTGGTGCGTATGGGACTAAAAGGTCAGAAATATAACAAGGCGAGAGGCCATGAAGAGCTTTAAAAGTGATCAATAGAATTTTAAAGTCAATTCTAAAACATACTGGGAGCCAGTGTAATGAAGCTAAAATAGGAGTAATGTGGTCATATTTCTTTGTTCTGGTTAAAAGCCTGGCAGCTGAGTTCTGGACAGTCTGGAGTCGATCAATAGATTTTTGGGTTAAACAGGTGAAAAGGCTGTTGCAATAATCCAGGCGTGATGAGATGAAGGCGTGTAAAATGGTCTCGGTGTCCTTAAAAGTTAACATAGATATGCTATATTTCTAAGTTGATAAAAACATGATTGAACAAGCTTTGTGGTGTGCTGCTCGAAATTTAAATTACTATCAAACCAAACACCAAGGTTCTTTGCCACAGGCTTAATGTGATTTACTAGGGAACCAGCAGATGGCAGTATTTGATTTGCCATCTGCTGAGACCCGATGACCAGGATTTCTGTTTTGTCTGAGTTCAGCTGGAGGAAATTATTTAACATCCATTTTTTAACTTCACAAAGGCAGTTGTTAAGTGAGCTCAGCATTCCAGGGTCTGTGGATCCGACGGGCAAGTATATTTGTGTGTCATCAGCATAAATATGAAAAGAAATGCCATGTTTATGGATAATATGTCCAAGGGGAAGCAGATACAAGGAAAACAAATTGGTCATTGGTGACTTTAAGCAGGGCAGTCTCAGTGCTGTGGTACTTCCTAAAACCAGACTGAAACCTTTCAAATAATTTGTTATTTTCCAGTACAGTGAGCAGCTGTTTGGACACAATTCTTTCTAGAATCTTTGCAATAAAAGGCAGTTTTGAAATTGGTCTAAAATTATGTGGGAGGGAGGGATCTAAACCAGGTTTCTTTAAAAGTGGGTTCACGCAAGCCGTTTTAAAATAATCAGGGACACAACCAGTAGATAGGGAGCTGTTGAAAACAGAGATCAAATGGGGCCCAACAGAATCCATTACTTTCAGTAAAAATTTTGTAGGCATTATATCAAGTGGGCTGGAGGACACTCTCATTTGTGATACTGTTTTTAAAAGCTCAGACAAGTCGATGGGATAAAACTGGTTAAAACTCTCTTGTTGCTGGTGAGGAACCTCTGAGTAAGAGGCCACGGGGGTAATAGAGGCTCTAATTGACACCACCTTATTGGTAAAATAAGATAAAAACAATTCACAGTCATCATTACTTCCAGCTGAGGCACAAGGAGGGGTTGGGTTTACCAGCTGATCCACAGTCTTAAACAGAAACCTGGGATTGTGTTTATGTGTAGTAATGAGTTCAGAAAAATAGTGTGTTCTCGCATCCTTAACCATTTTATTGTAGTTAATTAATAAATCCTTCAGACTGAGGTAATGGACTTGGAGACTGGACTTTTTCCATCTGCGCTCTGCTTTCCTGCATTCCCTTATTAGGCTGCGAATGCTGTCATTTATCCAGAGTTGCTTACTAGCTTTAGACGTAGGCCTAACCTTTAGAGGAGCAGTAATATTTAGTGACGACAAGCAGATATGATTGAAGTGATCGACCAGATTGTTGGTGTTGGAATCAGACAGGTGTTGGCTTTGGCTCTGAAAGACTGCGCAAAACTTTGAAACACTTTGTTCATTAAAGATGCGAGAACACACGGAGCTTGGTGAGGCGGCATGAGTAACAGGCGAATCGCAGCTAAAAACAATACATCTGTGGTCAGATATGGTCATGTCCACCAATTCCACCGAGGAAATGCTGACACCCAGGGTAAAAACCAAGTCCAGTGTATGACCACGGTTATGTGTTTGCCCTTTGACATGTTGTTTGAAGTTAAAAGAAGTGGCCATATTTAAAAAGTCAGTTGCATTAACATTGTTGGGGTCATCAACATGAAAATTAAAATCGCCACAAAGAACAATTCTGTCATACTGTAAGTACATGTTGCTGATAATACTCGCATACTTTTTAAGGAAGGTTTGAATGCAGGACTTTTACTGGCAGTGGAGTATTTTCACAGAGTGGTATTAGTACTTTTACTGCAGTAAAGGCAGTTTCCAGTGAGAATAAGCAGTAAAGTGCACAAACCTGCTCTGTGTAACCGGACTTCAGGCTTGAAAACAGCGTCCAGTAGTTTGCGTTGTCCACAAAGTTCCTCCTCGTACTCTGCTATCGTTCTTTCAAACAGCTCAAATATCTCTTCAGCAGCCGCACTTAGTCGCTGCTGGACAAAAGCTCTCAGCGTTTGGACTTTAGACATGTTTACAGCAGCTTTTCCTCCACGTTAAACTGACGTTACGTTCGGGCTCCGTCTATTTCCAGCTAGCAAGCTAAGCTAACTGCATTAGCTTCGTAGGACAGCGGGAGATAATTCAGATGTTAAACATGTTCAGATAAAGGGAACAGCACAGAGTCTATTCAGACAGCTCTATCTGGACATTTGGACATTTGGGCTCCGTGAAAAACACAGTTTGGTCTCTATGGAAGCTGCTCCGACTGTGAGGCCGAGCTCCGGCTCCGGCTACTTCCTGCTGACAAGCTAACTTCCTTTAGCATTCTTGGCTAACAGGAGATGAGTCTGAGGTGAAACATCCCGAAAGTTTAAACAGAGTCCACTTAAACACGTTTATCCTCACATGCAGGCTCTGCTGCTGAACTCCGGCTGCATCTTAACGACCGCTGTTTGTTCGAAATGAGCCGATTTATCTTTCATGATTCTGCATATGTGCAGCTTCCTGACACGTAAGTTAGCATGTGCCACAGGAAGTACAACCATTTCCGGTACCACCTTTTGCAGAATTTCAAAATAAACTACTTTTACTAACCAGTACCTTTGCTTGAGATACTATTGAAGTACAACACTAATTGTTATGGATGACTGTAATAATAAGTTTTTACATGGTTGAAACAGGACTGAGGTAAATAAAATTAAAATTAATAAATTGCCAACAATAAAGACATCAACAATATTGATAAAACAGATGAGACATGTTGAAATTAAACAGAGTGGTGGTGGCATTAATAAAAGGCTTCATACAGATAAGTATTGGGACGTGTTTAAAAGATGTCACTGAAATGTGTTCACATACTTGGCCAATAAATCTGATTCTGATATCAGGTAAATACAGTCAACTCTAACAGCCTCTTCTATCCTGCTGAACAAATGTCTGATACATTTCTATAAAAGAAAAATCATTGAGAAACATTACAGTTTTAAATTATAGTACAAAACAAAACTCAATAAAGTTGTTGCATTTATATTATTCTGTTTAGTAGTATTAGAAAACATGTTCAAACCCCAACAGCTATGCAGCTGATCCCTACTTGGGTCTCCCTGACTAAGTTACCCCCAACGTTACATGAGCTCTCCACCAAATCAGACTCATTCACATTGTGGCAGGACAGCCACTGGACATGCAGCGTGCCAACTCTTCATACGAAGGACAACAGCAAATACAAATACAGAACATTTAACGTCAGTTTAGCAAAAATCCAATACAGTTTCAGTTTATCGAGTATTTCTAAAGCCTCTTTTTTATTTTTATTTCGGTGAATGACAATGTTTCTTCACAACATTCACACTAGTTTTCTTTATTTCGTTCGTTTTCGATAACGATAATCTTGATACACACTTTCTTTCTATAAAGAAGCAGTTTTTGTTAGTTCAGGGTTTATTTCCTTTGCATCCAAATAAGCATGTCAACTTACAGGTGAAACTCAAAAAATTTGCATATCGTGCAAAAGTTCATTTATTTCAGTAATTCAACTTAAAAGGTGAAACTAATATTATATAGACTCATTACATGCAAAGTGAGATATTTCAAGCCTTTATTTTATATAATTTTGATGATTATTGTGTGCAGTTTATGAAACCCCAAATTCAAAATCTCAGAAAATTTGAATATTGTGAAAAGGTTCAGTATTGTAGGCTCAAAGTTTCCCACTCTAATCAGCTAATTAATCCAAAACACCTGCAAAGTGTTCCTGAGCCTTTAATTGGTCGCTCAGTCTGGTTCAGTGGAAGAAGACTGCTGACCTGACAGTTGTGCAGAAAACCATCATTGACACAAAGAAGGAACGCCTCAAAAGGTAATTGTAAAAGAAGTTGGATGTTCTCAAAATGCTGTATCAAGGCACATTAATACTTTACTTTTGCATCTCATTTGGAAACCAAGGTCCCAGAGTCTGGAGGAAGAATGGAGAGGTACACAATCCAAGATGCTTGAAGTCCAGTGTGAAGTTTCCACAGTCTGTGTTGGTTTGGGGAGCCATGTCCTCTGCTGGTGTTGGTCCACTGTGCTTTATTAAGTCCAGAGTCAGCGCAGCCGTCTACCAGGACATTTTAGAGCACTTTATGCTTCCTTCAGCAGACGAGCTTTATGGAGATGCTGACTTCATTTTCCAGCAGGACTTGGCACCTGCCCACACTGCCAAAAGTACCAAAACCTGGTTCAATAACCATGAGATTACTGTGCTTGATTGGCCAGCAAACTGGCCTGACCTGAACCCCAGAGAGAATCTATGGGGCATTTCCAAGAGAAAGATGAAAGACATGAGAGCGAACAATGCAGAAGAGCTGAAGGCCGCTATTGAAGCATCCTGGTCTTCCATAACACCTCAGCAGTGCCACAGGCTGATAGCATCCATGCCACGCCGCATTGAGGCAGTAATTCATGCAAAAGGGGCCCAAACCAAGTACTGAGTACATACGCATGATTATACTTTTCAGAGGGTTGACATTTCTGTATTTAAAATCTATATTTTTTTTTTTTTTTTTTTTTTTTTTAAATTGATTTCCTGTGATTTTCTGAGATTTTGAATTTGGGGTTTTCATAAGCTGCATGCAATAATCATTGAAATTATATCAAATAAAGGCTTGAAATATCTCACTTTGCATGCAATGAGTCTATATAATATATTAGTTTCACCTTTTAAGTTGAATTACTGAAATAAATGAACTTTTGCACGATATGCTAATTTTTCAAGTTTCACCTGTATGGTAAATGACATTAATGTACAGGGGTTGGACAATGAAACTGAGACGCCTCTCATTTTAGTGTGGGAGGTTTCATGGCTAAATTGGACCAGCCTGGTGGCCAATCTTCATTAATTGCACATTGAACCAATAAGAGCAGACTGTGAAGGTCCAATTAGCAGGGTAAGAGCACAGTTTTGCTCAAATATTGCAATGCACACAACATTATGGGTGACATACCAGAGTTCAAAAGAGGACAAATTGTTGGTGCACGTCTTGCTGGCATCTGTGACCAAGACAGCAAGTCTTTGTGATGTATCAAGAGCCACGGTATCCAGGGTAATGTCAGCATACCACCAAGAAGGACGAACCACATCCAACAGGATTAACTGTGGACGCAAGAGGAAGCTGTCTGAAAGGGATGTTCGGGTGCTAACCTGGATTGTATCCAAAAAACATAAAACCACGGCTGCCCAAATCACGGCAGAATTAAATGTGCACCTCAACTCTCCTGTTTCCACCAAAACTGTCCGTCGGGAGCTCCACGGGGTCAATATACACGGCCGGGCTGCTATAGCCAAACCTTTGGTCCCTTGTGCCAATGCCAAACTTCGGTTTCAATGGTGCAAGGAGCGCAAATCTTGGGATGTGGACAATGTGAAACATGTATTGTTCTCTGATGAGTCCGCCTTCACTGTTTTCCCCACATCCGGGAGAGTTACGGTGTGGAGAAGCCCCAAAGAAGCGTACCACCCAGACTGTTGCATGCCCAGAGTGAAGCATGGGGGTGGATCAGTGATGGTTTGGGCTGCCATATCATGGCATTCCCTTGGCCCCATACTTGTGCTAGATGGGCGCGTCACTGCCAAGGACTACCGAACCATTCTGGAGGACCATGTGCATCCAATGGTTCAAACATTGTATCCTGAAGGAGGTGCCGTGTATCAGGATGACAATGCACCAATACACACAGCAAGACTGGTGAAAGATTGGTTTGATGAACATGAAAGTGAAGTTGAACATCTCCCATGGCCTGCACAGTCACCAGATCTAAATATTATTGAGCCACTTTGGGGTGTTTTGGAGGAGCGAGTCAGGAAACATTTTCCTCCACCAGCATCACGTCGTGACCTGGCCACTATCCTGCAAGAAGAATGGCTTAAAATCCCTCTGACCACTGTGCAGGACTTGTATATGTCATTCCCAAGACGAATTGACGCTGTATTGGCCGCAAAAGGAGGCCCTACACCATACTAATAAATTATTGTAGTCTAAAACCAGGTGTTTCAGTTTCATTGTCCAACCCCTGTACATTTCAACTTCCTCTAGCTCTCTGTCCTTTAGTTTATTCTGTCATAAATTTGGCCACTTGTCTTGGTGTGGAATGTGAGGAAAGGATGTTTGGGAGAGACACAGCTTGTTTCATTACACAGAGGCCACAAGGAAAAAATGCCAATTTTAATCCATTTTAAATCAATGAATACAAATAATATCAAAAACGGAAAACAACCACATTCTGTAATTAGAGACCGAAGTCGCGAGACTAACGTCCGAAGGACAGAATCGTGACACAACCGCCAGGGTAACAGTGTAGAATGTATTTGTATTTCTTGTATGTTATTTTTATTTCATCATTTAACTCTACTTAATTCTCCACCTTATTTCAGTGTTTACTCACTAACCTGCTTGAATCCGCTCCCTTTCTCTTCACTTCTCTTTTCCCCACACTCCACCTCGCCTCTTACTGTCTCTCTCAGGGAGGGACTTGTTGGACATATTGATTATGTTTACAGTAGCCAATGGCGCTGAATGTGCGTTACGCCCCACCCTCCCCGTCATGTGCAGATTGGATCACTGGGAGCTGCCCAGTGAGTGAACACTGCGGCCTTGGGGCTGGCACCTGGCACCTGGGGCTGACCTGAGTCAGCTAATAGGACAGCTAGCAGCACAGCTAACAGAGCTAATTAGCCACTGATAAAGTTAGCAGCTGTCTGCAGTTTAGCATAAAGTTAATTTACCTGTCCATCAAGAAACTGTAAATCACCTCGGTACTGTTTTCCCTGTTGGTCTGTGTTCAGTCCCGTTCACTCGGAGGCTGCTGAATGAGGTTTGGTTGCCCGCCCAGCGCTGCTCCCTGCCATTATCCTGGCCTGAAAACCTCCAGTCCTCCTGCTCCGAGCTCTCAATCCAGGCTGAGTCAGCTGTAACTACAATTGCATGGCTAACTGAGCTAATTAGATAATGGCAGCTAGTTAAGTGTTTACTTTAGCAACAAGTAATACTATCAGCAAACTCCATAAATGAGCCATAGAACTACAACTGACAGAATGTGCACTGTAGAACGATAACGGTCTTTCTAAAAAGGCAGATTGTGGTAAACATTTTAATAGTTCAAGATCTAATATGGTAATATCGAACACCCCTACCTGGGAGAATTGGGCCCAATCAAAGTAAATGTGTGAGACACTGTATTTAAAGTTAGGACAAGCTGTAAGACTATATTTTGTAAATATAACACCATACATTTATTTTATTGTCTTCCAAATGCAGGTCCATTTTGGTCCAGTCATGGTTGAGTGATCATGCCTGTTGATAACATAATAATAATAATAATAATGCACTGCGACCCTCCCCCAAAAAACAGGAAACAAAAATAGAGGTATGAATCAAAACGTGTATTTGGAGAATCGTTACACCCCTGAAAAAGAAAAAATAAATAAACAGAATTACAATGATCGGATGGCTTCATCTTAGCTGAAAATATGAAGCTTCACTTATTTTGTCTGTATCACAATTCTGAACTGATCAGTGTTGAGCCAAGTCTTGCCTTCAGTACTTCAGTCCTGCTGGAAGGAATCTCTGCAGCTTCATTTACTTCCTCTGCTCTCACCAGCACACTTGTGATTTTTGAGATATTCGAACCGAGTGAATGTTTTATCACAAACACTGCAACTAAATGGTCTCTCTCCTGTGTGGATTTTCATGTGTCTGGACAAAGCGTATCTGAAACTGAAACTAGTTTTACAAACTGAGCAGCTGAAAGGTTTTTCTCCTGTATGAACTCTCGAGTGTTTGTTCAAATCTGAGCTTTGGGCAAATGTTTTATTACACACAGAACAACTTAAGAGTCTCTCCCCTGTGTGCAATCTCATGTGTCTGGACAAAGTGTAACTGAAACTGAAACTTTTTTTACAAACTGAGCAGCTGAAAGGTTTTTTTCCTGTATGAACTCTTAAATGTTTGGTCAAACCTGAGCTTCGGGTGAATCTTCTACCACAGACAGAACAACGAAAGAAGTTCTCTTCTGTGTGGACTCTCATATGATTCACAAATGTAAATCTCCATTTAAATTTTTTTTTACAAATGGAACAACTAAGGGGTTTCTCCTCTGTGTGGACTTTCATATGCCTCACAACATATTTTTTTAACTGAAATGTTTCTTTACAAACTGAGCAACTGAAATGTTTTTGTTCTGAATGAAGTTTCTTATGGTATATTAAGGAGGGTTTCTTTCCTGTTTTGAGTTCATTGTCTTTCTGCAGATGTCCCTTGCAGCCAAAGCTTGTAGCACATTCAGAGAAGCTACATGATTTCTTCCCATTATTACATTCCTGATCACTTACAGGTCCTTCATTGTTTTGCAGAGAGTTTAAACCTGACTGGGGTTCCCTGGTCTCCTCCCAATCACAACTGTCATCAGTCTCAGGTTCAGAGGAGTCTGACATCTTGTCATCAGTATGTGGTTGTAAATGTCTATCTGGATCTGAGTGCCTCCCTGGTTCTGGGCCACCACAGTCCTCTCCATCAGCGTCTGTTTTCACCTGTTCAGTGGGTCTTTGATGAAGCTGAGGTTTCTCTTCATCTTCTTCACTCTTCACAGGGACACAAATGAATGTGAACTTGGTGATATCAGCCTCCTCCAGCCCTCGAAGCTGCTCTCCCTCCTGACTGGTCCAGAGTTCCTCCAGTTCCTCTTTAATATGTGGGGGCTCTGGTGGGTCCTCCTGGTCCAGCCTGGGGCTCCTCTCCTGCTCCTCAGGGGGAACCTCTTTTTTACTCACCAACAGCACCTGGACGTCTGCGGAGAATAATGAAATACATACATGTTTTAGAAAAACTAGCAGTTTTTTTTTTTTTGCCACCAGTCCAAAAAAAGTGATTTTGCCACTTTGTAAACAGCTTTTCAAAACACTCCCAGGAATCCCAGGAAACTCTACTTGGACTTGTGCATTGCAGCTTGTGGCATGTGGGACTTTTAGTTTTTGAATTTTAGTTGTGAATTCTTTTCTATTAAAGTAATTTTAATCAATTCACGACATACATCACTTTATTCTACAAAACCCATTTTGTGTGCATACATTTTCTCAACATTATAATATATCTTATTTTACGTTCTTGTGAAATTACGAGGAAAGGGAGGTGAGACTCTGCCTGGAGGAAGCCCAGGGCCCTGTCAGGAACCAGGCCCAGAGGGAGGGCTCGCCGGCGAGCGCCTGGTTTGCCACAGAGCCCGGCCGGGCACAGCCTGAAAAAGCAACGTGGCATCCCCCCTCTCTCCGTCTTTTGGACCCACCATCCACATGAAGATCCACATGGGTCACATGTGCTGCTACATGGGTGGCGGTGAAGGTCAGGGGCCTCGACGGACCAGACCCGGGCAGCAGAGGCTGGCTCTGGGGAAGTGGAACGTCACCTCTTTGCGGGGGAAGGAGCCGAAACTTGTGCGGGAGGTGGAGCGCTACCGGTTAGATCTGGTGGGGCTAAACTGACTGTTGTCTGTGCATATGCACCAAACAGCAGTTTAGAGTACTCGGCCTTCTCGGAGACCCTGAATGGAGTTCTGCATGTGGCTCCAGTAAGGGACTCCATAGTTCTACTGGGAGACTTCAACGTGCATGTGGGCAATGATGGAGATACCTGGAAAGGCGTGATTGGGAGAAACAGCCCCCCTGATCTGAACCAGAGTGGGTGTTTGTTGTTAGACTTCTGTGCTAGTCATGGATTGTCTATAACGAACACCATGTTCAAACATGCGGTTGCTCATAAGTGTACGTGGTACCAGAGCACCCTAGGCCGAAGATCGATGATTGATTTTGTAATCGTTTAATCTGATTTGCCGCATGTTTCGGCCACTCGGTTGAAGAGAGGGGCGGAGCTGTCAACTGATCACCATCTGGTGGTGAGTTGGGTCAGGACACGGGGGAAGACTCTGGGCAGACCTGGTAAGCCCAAACGGGTAGTGCGGGTGAACTGTGAACGTCTGGAGAGGACCCTGTCTGCGAGATCTTCAAACCTCTGGCGGAGCTTTTCTGGCATCCTTGTGGAGGTTGGAGACATTTAACATGAGTGGGCAATGTTCAAAGCTTCTATTGCTAAAGCCGCAGCGGGAGGCTCCACAACTCCACAGTGGCAAAGCCCCAGGGATTGATGAGATCCGCCCAGAAATGCTAAAAGCTTTGGGTGTGGAGGGGCTGTCTTGGATGACTCGTCTCTTACACGTCTCTCTCTCTAACATTGAGTGGAAGTCGGGTACAGTGCCCAAGGAGTGGCAGATTGGGGTTGTGGTTTCCCTGTTCAAAAATGGGGACCAGAGATTGTGTGCCAATTACAGGGGTATCACACTTCTCAGCCTCCCCGGTAAAGTCTACTCCAGGGTGCTGGAACGGAGGGTTCGGCCGATTGTCGAACCTCAGATTGAAGAGGAACAATGCGGTTTTCGTCCCGGTCCTGGAACAACTGACCAGCTCTTTACTCTCACAAGGATCCTGGAGTGGGCCTGGGAGTATGCCCATCCAGTCTACATGTGCTTTGTAAATCTGGAGAAGGCGTATGACCGGGTCCCCGGGGAGATACTGTGGGAGGTGCTGTGGGAGTATGGGGTGAGGGGGGCCCTTCTCAGGGCTATCCAATCCCTCTACATCCAAATCGAGAGCTGTGTCCGAGTACTCGGCAGTAAGTCGGACTCTTTCCAGGTGAGGGTTGGCCTCCGCCAGGGCTGCGCTTTGTCACCAATCCTGTTTGTGATATTCATGGACAGGATATCGAGGCGTAGTCGTGGCGAGGAGGGGCTGTGGTTCGGGGGGCTTGGGATCTCGTCACTGCTTTTTGTGGATGATGTGGTCCTGATGGCATCATCGGTCCGTGACCTTCAGCTCTTACTGGATCGGTTCGCAGCAGAGTGTGAAGCGGTTGGGATGAGGATTAGCACCTCTAAATCTGTGGCCATGGTTCTCAGCAGGAAACCGGTGGAGTGCCAACTACGGGTAGGGAATGAGTCCTTACCCCAAGTGAAGGAGTTCAAGTACCTCGGGGGCTTGTTCACGAGTGAGGGGAGACTGGAGCAGGAGAATCGGAGCGGTATTGCACATGCTTTACCGCACCATTGTGATGAAAAGAGAGCTGAGCCGTAAGGCAAAGCTCTCGATCTACCGGTCAATTTTTGTTTCTATTCTCACCGTTAATTTGTATTGATAATGATACCCTTATTGAGACGGCTTAACGATCCGATTCTTTATCGATACTTTACTATTATTTAGTGATGGTTATTTGGTAAGAGCAGACCCAACGGGCCTGAGGTAGGCCTGCACGGTATGAGGAAAATATGTGTGATAACGTTATATATTGAGATGACGTATCACGTGCGATAAATAAACATATATTGAAGTGTACATATTAACTGGCTGGTTGTTTTTAATTTAATATTTTAAATACAGCTAAATGTTGTTTCTAGAGCAGCAACATTAATATTTACAACAGCAAAGTAACTCAATAACTTTATCTGACATCACAAGTAGCGAGTGATGTTTAGAAAGTACAACATGAGTCTGTTTCAGTCCCTCCTCCTCTCTCCTGGATGCAGGTAACGTTACCAGGTAGAAGGAGGAGCGGCTGGTTTGTTTTTAAGACTACAGACCAGTCTGTGCTCCAGACAGACAGCTTTCTATTTAGCTCGTTTTTAACATTTGGCTAATGCCAAGCTAGCGTTAGCTGTGCTTGAAACATACAGGATGAGATACTGAGGACAGAGAGGATTAAATTAACCCTTTATACATGTTTAACGTTACCTTACAGACAGGTGGACTGATAAAGTATTGTCTTTTTACTTCCTTTCCAGATTTACTTTTAGCGTTCCTCCTTTAACCTCTTGTATTTAAACCCTCTTGGATCAGCTGGAAAATGAATCGTCACGAACTGACAACAGGCTGTTTACAGACCCGTGGTTCTGAAGCACAAACCTGCTCTGTGTAACCGGACTTCAGGCTTGAAAACAGCGTCCAGTAGTTTGCGTTGTCCACAAAGTTCCTCCTCGTACTCTGCTATCGTTCTTTCAAACAGCTCAAATATCTCTTCAGCAGCCGCACTTAGTCGCTGCTGGACAAAAGCTCTCAGCGTTTGGACTTTAGACATGTTTACAGCAGCTTTTCCTCCAGACACACTCCGTTACAGACACGCAGCTCACTCTGATAAAATACACACTGTGAGGCCGAGCTCCGGCTCCGGCTACTTCCTGCTGACAAGCTAACTTCCTTTAGCATTCTTGGCTAACAGGAGATGAGTCTGAGGTGAAACATCCCGAAAGTTTAAACAGAGTCCACTTAAACACGTTTATCCTCACATGCAGGCTCTGCTGCTGAACTCCGGCTGTTTGTTCGAAACGAGCCGATTTCTTCTTCTTCTTTTTCTGGCGACTTGTACCCAGATGGAGCAGCATTATCGCCACCTACTGCCTCCTAGTTACTTAAATCCTTGTGTTCAGTCCAGTTTGTTGTAAAAAAAGATGAGATGTGTTTATGGATGGATGTTTTCCAACAAGGTGCAGAGATGCATTTAACTTTGTGTGACCAAGTTCTGCTGAATTGACTGTTCCTCCTCACTTTCTGCTGAATCTAAATATCTTCCTTTATTTCTATTATCCCATAAACTCTTCTTCTTCTTCTTTAGGGTTTAATGGCGGTTGGCAAACCAGTTTAACAGTGCATTATCGCCACAAGCTGGACTGCAGTGTGGAACGAGAGATTAAGCAGGAAATGAATGAAATTAAACAAAAAAAAACAAAAAAACAAAAACAAACATAAATTAAATACTTTTTTCTAACTCAGTTTCTTTAAGAAACTTAATTATATGACAATATATCTTCCCTGCTGTTTTCCCCAAGAGACCCGTCAATGAGATATCATGATGTTTTGCCTTCCGTAATGACTGAAAGAGGCGTTTCCTCTTGATAGTGTATCTCCTACACTGAAGGAGAACATGTTCAACCGTTTCTAGTTGGTTACAATATATACATTTCCCAGTTGGGTGCTTACCTATTTTATATAACGAAAGGTGGAGACCTGTATGTCCTATTCTCAGACGAGTGATTATATTTTCTTCCCTACGTTTCCAGCCCACCATCCTGCCGGCACCAACCTGTCTCTGTACATATATAGGTGCCTTCCAGTTTCACTGTTGTCCCAGTGCTCCTGCCAAACTGACTGTGCATAGGTCCTGATAAATGTCTTAGCTTCATCTTTAGTTAAAGGGGTTTTTAGGTCTACATGTTTGGTTCTGAGTGTTCCTTTGGCCAGAATATCCACCTGCTCATTTCCCTCCACACCAACATGAGCAGGAACCCAAAGGAAGCATGTGGATAAACCTTTTAGCTCCATCCTGTACAATTTAAGGAATATGTCATTGAGGATTTTGGATCTAAATGATGATTTGCCAGATTTAATACTCATTAGAGCAGACAAGCTATCAGATGCAATAACAGTATTTTTTGTTTCCCTCTCTTCCAGTAATATTGCAGTCAACTCTGTGGTATACACTGAGACATGATCTGATATTCTTTTCTTGATATATGACTCACTTGTGGGATAAAGACTGCTGCACCTGCACGCCCTGTATCAGGATCTTTGGAGCCATCTGTGAATATAACCATGGAGTCTGAAAAATGTAAATCAAAGTAATTCTGTACTATACTGCATGCTGGAAGTTTCTTTGACATATCCTTCAATTCCTGCTGTATGTTTAGGTCTACAATTGGTGTTGGGAATAACCAGGGAGGAATGGAAGACTGTGACACTGTAGGGCTGTAGTCTAATTGTCGTAATCCTATGACTTCTGCCTTTGCATCACCAATCCACCCAAAACTTGTGAAATTTGTCTCATTGTGTTCCCAGCAATCTATTAAGAGACTCTTGGCAGGATGAGAATCACATTGCCCCTGGAGATTAACCCAGAATGCCAACATTAACTTTACTCGCCTGATTCTTAACGTCATTTCTCCCATTTCCACCTGCATTGCTGACACCGGAGATGTTCTGACTGATCCATTGCAAATTCTCAAGGCCTGAGCTTGTAATACATCCAACTTCTTAAGGTTTGTTTCCGCTGCTGACATGTACGCTACACATCCATAGTCAAAAACGGATCTCATGAGTGCCCAGTATATATTTTGTAGAGCTGCTCTGCTTGCTCCCCACTCTTGTCCTGACAGACAATGAAGTATATTGATGACCTTTTTACACTTAACTTTGTCTAAATGAGTATTCCAGGTGAGCTTCTCATCAAACCAAACCCCAACTGCCACTGCATCTTAACTTTGCTTTGTATATATGCTTTGATCTCCTCTTTGCTAACTGGTCCTGCTGCCTCTGCCTGATTTACTTTCTACCTGTTTTTAGCTAATGTGTGCCGGGACCCATAGAAACTGAACATCGGTCCCCAGAATACTCACTCTGTATAAAGATATCAATATTTCAAACAATATATCCTCCCTACATTTTGACATTGTACTTTTGAGACGACCCAGAGCTGCGCTTGAATCTGAACAAATGATCATTCTCATTGGTTTGACTTCCTCTATCCGCTGTAGTGCAAACAAGACCTCCGTCATTTCTGCTGCAGACACCGATAAATGGCAGGTTCATCTTTCAAACACCTTAATTTTTAATTCTGGGAGGTAAAAATCACAGCTGGATTTTACGTTCTCTGGGTTTTTAGAGCCATCTGTAAATAAATGTATGTAGGACCCATATTTCTCATGCAGCACCGTGTTAACATAAGCTTGCATATCTAAAATGTTTTACTTGAACGAACCTGTTTCAGTAGAGAAAGATCAACTCTAGGCTGAGGTAATAACCATGGTGGAACAGCTGGCATTAAAGCAGCTGGACTAGCGACCCAATCGTTGATTCCTGACTCCTTTGTTATATCCAAAACATTACATTACTGAATACCTCCTTTTTAATTTTGTTGTTTTCCCAACTTTCATTCATTATCCTTTCTGTGGGACGTGTGTCCTTTTGACTTTGTAAATTTACCCACTAATTAGC
This sequence comes from Micropterus salmoides, assembly GCF_014851395.1. NCBI lineage: Eukaryota > Metazoa > Chordata > Actinopteri > Centrarchiformes > Centrarchidae > Micropterus > Micropterus salmoides. Next base: position 2,826,856 of record NW_024040040.1, read on the forward strand.
TGTTTCCTTCTTAGATTCAGTGGCATTTCTCCAACCTGAAGCGCTGATATTGGTGTTGACTTTACGGCTCCACAGCATAACCTCAACGCTTGGGCCTGAATTATATCCAACCTTTTTAAAGATGTTCTAGCAGCCGATCCAAAAACTATACATCCATATTCAAGAACTGATCTAATGCTATATAAATATTTCTTAACGCAATCAGCTCCCTAAACACTGCCTGTTAAACACCTCATAATATTCAATACTCTCTTACATTTATCTTCCACCTTATCAAAATGATTTCTTCACATTAGCAATACATCAAACCACAAACCCAAGAATTTAAGGAGCCGATTTGTCTTTCATGCCTCTACATATGCGCAGCTTTCAGACACATTAAAGTAAATTAGCATGTTAGCCACAGGAAGTACAACCACATCTTTGCTTGAGATAATGTTGCAGTACCACACTAGTTGTGGGTCCTGTAATAACAAATAAACTTTATTTATACATTACTTTATAAACAAAGTTACAAAGTTCTTTACATGGTTGAAACAGGATTCAGGTAAGTAAGTAATAAAATAGCCAACAATAATATTGATAAAACAGATGAGACATGTTGAAATTAAACAGAGTGGTGGTGGCATTAATAAAAGGCTTCATACAGATAAGTATTGGGACGTGTTTAAAAGATGTCACTGAAATGTGTTCACATACTTGGCCAATAAATCTGATTCTGATATCAGGTAAATACAGTCAACTCTAACAGCCTCTTCTATCCTGCTGAACAAATGTCTGATACATTTCTATAAAAGAAACAACAGCAGGACGTGTTTGTTGAACACTCAGACTATGAATCAACCCCTGATGATGAATCATCGAGAAACATTACAGTTTTAAATTAAAGTCTGCATTTGACTATCAGTCTCGATAAGTCACATTTAAAGGGGTTAATAGTGTCGGTTTTTAAGTCTTGAAGTTTCTTCATTGTACGAGTCATAAAGGAGTGTTGGGTTGAAGTCAGGACTCTGAAGGCGTATTTTCTTCTGCTGGAGCCATTCTGTTGTTATTTGCTTTGGGTTCATTGGCCAGTTAGTCACAGAAAATAAAAACGGTGTCAGATTTCGAAGGAGGCCAGTTTGACGACAGGGAATACAGCACCAAGGTGATTTACAGCGGCTCAGACCAGGAACCGGGGACAAGCTGTCCCCCACATGGGTAAAGGTGCTTCAAATAAAGGTTTGACATCTTTTACATTTCCACTGGGTGAGTTTGTCTGTTCTTTTTGTAACGCTTGAAAACAGGGTTGGTGTAAAAGAGGTTTAAGAGAAAGCAGTAAAAAATCAGTTGTGTGACTTTCTCCGTCATCATAGCACAGAGACAGCACTGGTGAAAATTACAATGACTGCATCAAACTAAGGACTTGTCCTCTAAAAATTTACATGTGGGTTTTTGATTATAAAGCAGGTCTAGTTGTCGTATAAATACTGTGAACATATCAAGGGAGAAATGCAAACTTCCCTTATTCAGAAACTGGGCCTTTAAAAAAGCCCTCAGGACTTGTGAGGTCGTCATGTCACAACTACACAGTGACCATTGTTTAAATTTTACTAACACTAAGCGGCCATTTCAATTCTTGAGCTGCACACTGGTTGGATGGCAGGAAGCCAATATGTCACTGCACAGCATTCCCATGTTTTCTGGTTTTCCACCATGTAAACAATTTTATCATTGCTGCCCACTCAACACCTGACACCACAGTGTTCTCACTACAATCCCTCCCTCCTGTAAAAAGCCTGTCTCTGTGACAATCTTTAATAGAAACCTCTTCTAGGAAATGGACCTCTGCGCACTAACTCAATCCTCATTAAGTCTGCTGGGTCATTTGAGGAGCACCTTTCATATCAGAGGGACACTTATCCCAATCCCTACAGATTATAGATTTACCTTGACTTCACAGCAAAGCACTGAGGGAGCCATGCTAGTGTGTTTTGCTTATTTGATGTATTTTCAGCCTATTCCATGCATTTATCCATTCAGTGCTGTATGAAAATCAGATCGCAGACTCTTGAATCTTGTGTCAAACTGAAAATCGTTGCTTGCTGGTTGACTCCAAAAGCCTAACCTGCTTTACTCAACAACTATAATGCAACTTTGACAAAACTTAAAGCAAGCATGCCGTGGATAAACTCAAGGATATGACTGTTTAACACAAGAACAGAGGCTAGCTAATGTATAAATCCATAAAGATTATGTGAATGTAAAATGAAGTTTGCTTACCATCCTCTGCTCACTAACGTCACTGATAAGGGAGCTGGGCAGCAAAGCTGCTGGAGCTGTTCTCATTATTATTATTATTCTTTCTTTCTTCTTTTTCTCCCCTTAAACTGTCCGTGCAGCAAAATCTGCTGGACAAAAACTCACCAAAATTGGCAGGTTATCTTGAAAACATAACCGTTTAGAGTCAAAGTTCTTTCATCTTTTTAATTTCTGGATTCATCTGCACTTAGCTCCAATGGTCTTCTGTATGAAATGGCAAATTATATGACTTTATTTCACTTTTCACAAAAACCTGTTTTCGTCCGGTTTGGCTCTTGGCACCCGGGGCTCAGTCAGCTAATAGGACAGCTAGCTGCACAGCTAACAGAGCTAATTAGCTCCTGATGAAGTTAGCAGCTGTCTGCGGTTTAGTAAAAAGTTAATTTATCTGTGAAACTGTAAATCACCTCTGTAGTTTTCCCTGTTGGTCTTTGTGTTCAGTCCCGTTCACTCGGAAGGTGCTGAGCAGTGGCGGCTGGCCAACAGAGGGCACTAGGGCGCCGCCCTCCCCTGTGGTGGAAACTTTTTATAGACAGTCTATGGGTAGAAAGTATTTAGATTTTTCTTTTTAAAATAAACTTTTTTTAAATAAACAGTAATTACCTTTTTAAATATATGTGTATTTAAAATGCACAATAATGTGTAATATAAAATACAGGCTAAATAATTATGTTTGGGGGGGAAATTAACTTCCTGCTAACTCACTCACGGATACATCACGGACTGTTACAGGAGTAAACGACACGATACATTTATCTGAGAAGATTGGAATGGATGGAAAACACAGTGAAGCTAGCCATGCTAGGCAGAGGTAACATCGGCCTTGCGCGGCCACAATGAGACCGCATCCTCTGACAACCCTGGCATTTTCAGTAGATCTTTTTGCCTTGCTGGACAGTGTGTTGGAGGCGCACCTTAAGACAGCTACCAAAGGCACCTCAAAGACTTTAGGACTGCATGCTGTCAATTCTTATAGATTACATTCTGGAAGAAGTAAAAAATGCAGATTATCTTGCTGTTCAGGCAGATGAGATATCTGACATTTCCACCCACTGTCTGTTGGCCACAGAGGTCAGCTGTAAAGTTAATAGGCAGCTCTGAAGTGTTAAGATGTGGTTATTTCCAGTGGTAACAGTAACTTAGGTTGGCCTACTCTACTGAAGTACAAATTAGAGGAAGCCTAATTGTACTTTTCATGCCACTTTCTCTGTTAATATTTTTGTATATTAATATAATATTTGCATTAAATCATTTCTGACTATTTCACAAAGCACTTGTATTCTGCAGTTTGTGTTCAATTGTATTGCGACGGTTTCTGAAACTGACTGGATATCGCACAGCCCACCTAAAATATTTTCACCAGCTGCCACTGGTGCTGAGTGAGGTTTGGTTGCCCGCCTGACGCTGCTCCCTGCTGTTATCCTGGCCTGAAAACCTCCAGTCCTTGGTTCTCCGAGCTCTCAATCTGGGTCAGCTATGACCACAATTGCACGGCTAACTGAGCTAATTAGATAAGATAGAATCTTCACCTCCAAGATCGTCTGAGACCAGCCACCTGGACAGCTGCTGCAACAATTGGTTTGCATAACCAAAGAATTTCTGCACAAACTGTCAGGAACCGTCTCAGTGAAGCTCATCTGCATGCTCGTCGTCCTCATCGGGGTCTCGACCTGACTGCAACTTCGCACATTCATTGAAGAGGAGTGGACCAACACTCCACAGGCCACAATCAACAACCTGATCAACTCTATGCGAAGGAGATGTGTTGTACTGCGTGAGGCCAATGGTGTTCACACCAGATACCGACTGGTCTCCTGACCCCTCCAATACAGTGAAACTGCACATTTTGGAGTGGCCTTTTATTGTGGCCAGCCTAAGGCCTTTTTATTGTGGCCAGCATAAGGCACACCTGTGCAATCCCCATGCTTTCAGATCAGCATCTTGATCTGCCACACCTGTGAGGTGGATGGATTATCTGGGCAAAGGAGAAGTGCTCACTAACACATATTTAGACAGATTTGTGAGTGAATATTTGAGAGAAATAGGCCTTTTGTGTGCAAAGAGAAAGTCTTAGATCTTTGAGTTCAGCTCATGATGAATGGCGGAAAAAACAAAAGGGTTGCCTTTATAATTTTGTTCATTTTAATATTGTAATATCAATCACCCCTACGTGGGCGGCCCGCCCAATTAAAGTAAATGTGTGAGACACTGTATTTAAAGTTAGGACAAGCTGTAGGTCTATATTTTGTACATATTACACCATACAGTTATTTTATTGTCTTCCAAATGCACGTCACGTGACTATTTTGGTCCAGTCATGGTTGAGTGATCATGGCCGCAAGTTAGACTACTTTAACCTGAGATGGAAAATAATAATGATGATGATAATAACATAATAATAATAATAATAATAATGCCCTCCAAAAAACAGGAAACAAAAATAGAGGTATGAATCGAAACGTGTATTTGGAGAATTGTTACACCCCTAGTAAAAAACAAACAAAAGAAAACCATAATTAAAATGACCGGATGGCTTCATCTTAGCTGAAAATATGAAGCTTCACTTATTTTGTCTGTATCACAGTTCTGAACTGATCAGTGTTGAGCCAAGTCTTGCCTTCAGTACTTCAGTCCTGCTGGAAGGAATTGGCTCAACGAGCATCTCTGCAGCTTCATTTACTTCCACTGCTCTCACCAGCACACTTCTGTATTTTGAGATATTCGAACCCAGTGAATGTTTTATCACAAACGCTTCAACTACTTGGCTTCTACCCTGTGTGGATTTTCATGTGTCTGGACAAACTGCTTCTTTGACTGAAACTTTTTTACAAACTGAGCAGCTAAAAGGTTTTTCTCCTGTATGGACTCAAGTGTTTGTTCATATCTGAACTTTGGCCAAATGTTTTATTACAGACAGAACAGCTGAAGTCTTTCTCCCTGTGTGTAATCCATGTGTATGGACAAATTGCTTCTTTGACGGAAACTTTTTACAAACTGAGCAGCTAAAAGGTTTTTCTCCTGTATGGACTCTCAAGTGTTTGTTCATATCTGAACTTTGGCCAAATGTTTTTACAGACAGAACAGCTGAAGTCTTTCTCGCCTGTGTGTAATCTCATGTGTGAGGACAAACTGCTTCTTTGACGGAAACATTTTTTACAAACTGAGCAGCTAAAAGGTTTTTCTCCTGTATGGACTCTCAAGTGTTTGTCATATCTGAACTTTGGCCAAATGTTTTACTACAGACAGAACAGCTGAAGTCTTCTTCCCTGTGTGGATTCTCATGTGTCTAGAAAAATAGCTTCTTTGACGGAAACATTTTTTACAAACTGAGCAGCTGAAGGGTTTTTCTCCTGTATGAACCTTTAAATGTGAGCTCAAACCTGAGCTTAGTGTGAATCTTCTACCACAGACAGAACAACTGAAGGGTTTCTCCCGTGTGGATTCTCATATTTCAAACACTTACATCTCCATTTAAATGATTTTTTACAAACTGAACAACTAAATGGTCTCTTCTGTGAGTGAACTTTCATGTGCCTCGCAAGATATTCTTTAAACTCAAAGTTTTTTCACAAACTGAGCAGCTGAAATGTTTTTGTTCTGTATGAAGCCTCATATGATCCTTAGAGCTCTTGCAGGAATCTTTTACCACAATCTGAGCAACTAAATGCATTCTGCTGTTTCGAGTTCATTGTGTTTCCTGCAGATGTCCTTGCAGCCAAAGCTTGTAGCACATTCAGAGGAGCACGATTTCTTCCCATTATTACATTCCACATCACTTACAGCTTCATTGTTTTGCAGAGGTTTGAACCTGACTGACATTTCTCGATCTCCTCCCAGTCACAACTATCATCAGTCTCAGGTTCAGAGGAGTCTGAACTATGGTCGTAAATGTCTATCTGGATTGAGTTCCTGGATGTTCTGGTCCTCCACAGTCCTCTCCATCAGCTTCTGTTTCCATCTGTTCAGTTAGTCTTGAGAAGCTGTGAGGACAGAGGTTTCTCTTCATCTCTTCTTCACTCTTCACAGGGACAGAAGTGAATGTGACCGTGGTGATATCAGCCTCCTCCAGCTGTGGAAGCTCATCTCCCTCCTGACTGGTCCAGAACTCCTCCTGTTCCTCTTAATGTGTGGGGCTCTGGTGGGTCCTCCGGGTCCAGATTGGGGCTCACTCCTCTTTCATGTGTGGGGGCTCTGGCGGGTCCTCCTGGTCCAGATGGGGCTCCACTCCTCTTTCATGTGTGGGGGCTCTGGTGGGTCCTCCTGGTCCAGACTGGGGCTCCTCTCTGCTGCTCAGGGGGAACCTCTTCTTTACTCACCAACAGAAGCTGGATGTCTGTTGAGAAAATGAAATACATACACGTTTTAGAAAACTAATGTCCTGTTAACATTTAAAACCACTGACACCACTAATTTCTGAGACTTCAAGCTGCCTTCTAATAGTCAACTAAACCATCAGTCAGACCAAGATTTCATTGGCCAGTTAGTCACAGGAGGCCAGTAGGGCTGCACAATTTAGAGAAAAGTCATAATGCGGTTACTGCAGACAATATTGCAATTTCAATTGCGATATAATGGTACAAATGGTACTATGAGTCTACTTGCTGATTAAAAAGGAAATGCACAAAACTGGCATTTAACTCGCACAAACAGAAATACAGTACATATTGGCACACTGGCATCCTGGCTCTGGCTAAATCTACATCTGTCCTCTGCAGACGCAGTCCACAACCTGCATGAGGAACTAGATATTTTAGTTTATTACTTTAACATTATAACATTATAAAACATAAAGTTTAGTTAGTAGCATACTGTTAGTATAAGGCTATCTTACCACTAGTTTCATATAAAATCCAGTTACAGCCGTTTCATTTCTGGGGGTTGTTTTTATCCATTAAATCCT